>NC_139223.1:145730246-146330246 GCF_055691185.1 Crinia signifera | reverse complement strand
ATACTGATATTAGGAAAACATTTCTTCATATCTATTGATTATAAATAGGTTTATTAATATTTTTATCTAGCAATATATCATATAACATAGTTACACTGAAAAGCATACAGTACATGTTATAAATTCTCAGGTGATACAAATGTCAAATACCCAGAACGTCTTATTTTAAGGTCTGCGTGGGCACATTGTTACTATAGCTAAGCACTGGGAAATGTACAGTTCAAGGAGTGAAATGCCATTCAGAGGTGCATTTACAATCCCCACTGTAACATTACCCACCCACGTCACTCTGATACAATTATGAGTGATGTACTAATGTAATTGTGCCAGATTTACATGATTAGAGTTCCGGTAAATGTACAAAGAGGCTGATTTCTTACAGTAGCCAGAGCAGTGTGTGGGAGATTCCCCTATGGATATGAGCAGTAGTGCAGACCAGCTGTATAATTCACATTCACACCAGGCCTACAGCTTGCACACCTGATGTGGCGCACCATTTTGTTATTAGTATTATTATCATTATTACTTATTTGCCTGCCATAAACATAAATGTATAGATACATATTTTCTGGGGGCTAGTTTAATGTTATGAGCACATCTATCTGCAAGATGTACTGTACAGTAAACTTTGCACAGAGCAAAACAGGTAGAATACAGAATCTGATTTTGCCTTATGAGAGGGCTTCTGCATAATCCATTTCTGAATGCAGTGTAAAAGTGAATGTGTGCAGTGCACAAAGAGAATTTGACCTGCTTGAGATACAATATTTGTGATTTCACCACTCATGGTTTCCTTGACTGCAGATTCTGTACCCAGGCAATATAGGCACGTAAGTCAACCCTGAGATGTTTAACCCTTTGAGTGCCAATGTTGCTGTGAGAGATGTGCAAAATATCTGCTAAAAAATGCCAGTCTCCCTCACAGCGAGGTGGAGTTAATTCCACACATAAAGGGATCTTTGGGGCATGGCTACATAGATCAAATACATTCGGCGGTGTACCGTACTCACATAGTAAGAAGGTGGTCTCCTCATACCAAGGTTTCTTTTTCCAGACAAATCCCTGTATTTAACAATAAACACCCAGTGGTGATGAGACTGTAGAAAGGAGGGCGTACTCAACTTTCAAATTTACAATATGTATGACTCCTATAAGGGTTTCTTTGTGGGTCTCCAGATCCTAGTGTTCAGCTAACTTCACCTACTGTAGCATTGATTGTAGTATGCTGTGAGCTTTTATTAGTATTATTAAGAATTTATTTATTCAATAGTGTGGCCATGATGATGTCATTACTTTGAATTGCAGATGTGCTTATGCATCCAAATCTGAATGAGTCTCATAATGTGTGTTACGACAACAGTTTGAATGACTATGTGCCCTTTGGTTTCTAGGGCACTACTACAGAGACAGATGTAAACAAAAGAAGACTAAGTTCATACAAAATCTCCATGGATTTGCTGGATGATCCAACTGTGAGACAAAGAGCTTTAAGCATTGCTACTATCCTTACAAATACAATGGAAGGTAGGAAGCTTATAAAGTGACAACCCCCAGGGGAAAAAAAACTAGTTTCCTAGTGCAATCCATACTTACCTACTCTCCTGGAAGATGCAGGGGACTCGCACTTTCTGGGATGTTCCCTGCACCCCTGGAAGAGTGGCCAGATCTCCCATTTTCTGCCCTCTTTATAGTGGATAAATATGGTGATAGCAATGGGAATCATGGCTTAATTTGAGGGGTGGGGCACACAGATGTAAAATGGCATGTTTTTATCTCTGCCCTTTCTCTGAGGACCTGCAAATTGTACCATTTGCCACCATGGGGGTTGTGCCCAATGACGTTCGGCCCTTTCCCTTGAAGTTTCCTGTAGCGTCTCCTAAAAAAATGTCAAGTATGATATAAATCTCTGAATAATAGATTGTTGTAGTTGGATTAGCCACAGTTTTAAGTAACAGAGCCATCACCAAGTCATCTCAAGTCTGATGAAGTGGGAAGGAGATACATACGGATGACTGGCGATCAGAATACCAATGCTGACATCCCGATAGAGGGAATCCCAACAGGGGTCAGGTAAGTATACTTATCCTTTCCCCTGCCTCTTTTTACCCTCCCTTGCTGCAGCATAAACTAAATCCCTCTCACGTGCAGCCTAACCCTACCACATCTTTCTAAAGGGCCCCTTACAATTGTGAGATTTTGGAAAAATGGGGTCTTGCAGTAGAATGCAAAAAAAGACTGATTTAGTCTTACCTGGGGCACTGCAAGTGCCCCAGGTAAGACTAAATCAGTCTTTTTTTGCATTCTACTGCAAGACCCCATTTTTCCAGTTGAGTTCTCTGAAACTTGTTCTGGGAGCACCACCAACAGGTCATTTCACAGATTACGTTTGATGGTTTACTTTATTGGATATTGATATCAGATTATGTGCGGATTAAAAAAAAAACAATTGTGAGATTTTGTCAGATTTGACCCAATTCAGATGGATTGGGCCAATTTATCTGACAAAATCTGATGTGCCTGATGTGTAGGACCCAATGCATAATCCCGTGCCATTGGGTATAACCAAGAGATTGATCCTCCGGCACATAATGTAGGATAAATCTCAAGTCAGTCAGGTCCAACTTGTTGGACAACAAGTTGGACAAGTGTAAGGGGGCCTTTAAAGTCACATCAAGCTAAAATATGAGCTGTATTTGCTGCATGGTGAAGTCCAGGCATTGCATTTCCAACTGTGTAAATTTGAGATTATATTAACCTTTCTGGTGATGTAATGGCTGAAGGGAATCTGTTAAGCGTTACTGAAGAATGGGTGTTTCCACATTAGCAGCATGTGTCTCCCATAGATCCCTTGTTAAATTGCTGTGAAAATTCAGGACTCCTTGTGTAGATCCCACTTGTAAGCTGGTGAATTAGGAACAATAGCAAAACGTCTCACATGTAAAGTCCATTGGTGGAGATAAAGTGAGTCACACCGATTTAGGTCAGCCAATGGAAGGTATATCAACAGGTTGGAATTGTGGATTAAAGGTCTCAACGCGTTTCCCCAGATGTTATATTTGTTAATATTATTATTGTTTTTTTCTATATATTAAATCAAATATACAATTTAAACCGTCTTGTAATATATCAGCCAGCGCTGGCATATTCTTTTTTTCTTGTTTCTATATACTATAGAGGGGAGTGACTACCCCGTCCCCACAATTTCTCTTTTTTCTTCACATCTTTCTAAGTGCCTAACCTAACCCCCTTTCCCCATAGCCTATCCCTAACATTCCTCTCCCCTCAGCATAGCCCCCACTTGTGCCTAAACCTAAAAACCCCATCCCCGCTTCCCGCTCCTGTTCCACACATACTAAGTGATCAGAATGCCAGCTTTTTGGTATTCCAGCATCGGCATCCCATCCATTCGATGTTCTGCCAATGGTCTATTAACAGCATTGGGCATACAGGCGTCAGTATAGTGAACACCGGCATCCTGACTGCTGGGATGCTGACTGCATCCCTTGGCAACATCTACGGCTCTTGTTTACAGTTTATGCCAAGCATGTCCCTGTCCATGGCATTATATTTAAAGCAGCATTCATTTACAAAGAAAATCCAACCTGATTTTGCTGTGTAAATGATTACCTCTTTAAAACCACTGAGACCTATTTTTTTCTGATCCGACTGTACGTCTCAGCATGCATGCTCCAGGTGGGTTCGATGGAGGGGGGAGTCAGCTTCAACATGCACCGAGCATTAGTCGCCTACGAACTTCCGTGTGGTTTGTTTCGTGGTATTAGTGGACCCCTGTCCCTAGGCTCGGTTGAAGCTTAAAAATGCAACGTTCTATCCAACAGCGCTATGCCATTAAATTCTATGTGGGACTCGGAAAATCGGCTATGGAAACGTTATCCATGTTCCAGAAAGTGTTTCGGGAGTGAAAGCCTATCAAAAGCTGCTGTTTCATGACAATGCACCAAGCCACACCAGCTTCAACAACTACGGCATCGCAACGCTCCCTAGCCCCCCTACGGTCCTGATCTGGCCCTGACGGACTTTTTCCTGTTCCCCCGAGTGAAGACAGCCCTCAAAGGACACCGCCATGGGACCGTAGCAGAGTTCAAAGCGGCTTTGAAGAGCTGCTTGAGGGACATTTCGGAAAAGGACTTCCAGGGCGCCTTCCAAGCGTGGACAACTCATTGGCAGAAGTGTGTTGATGCACAAGGGTCTTATTTTGAAGAATTTTAATTTTTTTGTAGTGATATTTTCAATAAATATTTTTTTCCTGAATTTGGTCTCATTACATTTTATACAACCTCTGTATACCCCTTATGTTCAAGATTGTTTTGTTTCTTTTCAGAACTTGAAGAGTCAAGACAACAGAAGTGCCCTCCATGCTGGTATAAATTTGCTAAGTGCTTTCTGATCTGGGACTGCAGTGATCGCTGGCTGAGAATTAAAGACATTGTAAAACTGATTGTGATGGACCCATTTGTAGACCTGGCTATTACCATCTGCATTGTTCTAAACACTATTTTCATGGCCATGGAGCATGCCCACATGACTAAGGATTTCATTAATGTGCTTTCTGTCGGAAATCTGGTGGGTTCTCCAAACATTTCATTAACAAATAACTCATGTAGTAAAAAAAATACCTAAATAAATAATGAAATAAATAATGAAAGATAAACCACAATGTACTCATGTATATTAGCTTTTTATATTATTACCGATTTTCTTTTGTCTCTTACTTTGTTGGTATCTCTGCAATCCACACAGTTATCCGATGACACAGCAAAGGGCGGGTTGTTGATCGGCATTGCATGAGCATGCGGTGCATATTGACTCATTTCTAGCATGTATAATCAGTATGGCCTTTGGCAGCACACTCTTTGAGGCCTATTTTAAAAGGATTAAAAGTGGAACATAATCTTTTCTTTGCCATTTATCGCACCTAAAACCATCTAGTTGATTTTTGCAGTTTAAAATCAATTTGAAATAGTTTAAAGTGGAATTTTACATAGCCAAACTGTTTAACTTCACCCGTGGTTTTCAAAAGTGCAAAAATAACAGACGAAGTGACAATGAGCTGGCACTAACAGCTAAAATACACCAAAAAAATGAAATAAGGAAATATATTTACAGTATTAAAAAAATAACATTGGCAAAACTGAGTAATAATACATGTAAACAATAAACAAAAGGATTATTTTTTTCATGCTACATTTTGCAATTGTTGCATTGGCTTCCGTTATAGCTCTTCCCCGTTGGTAGTCAGTGGTGTAAATTCCCACCAGGCGCCCGGAGGCGAATAAGAAGATGGAGCCCCTCCCCCCTGTGGTTCTGGCTTGTACATGTGCGACTCACCAATGGCATATTTGGGAGAATAAAAATTACTTATTGCAGCTACAGTTATTGTGGCGATGAAGAGTCTTTATTTGAAAGTGCTGGCTGCAAACTATAATGAATAGCGCCTTGAGGGTTTTTTTTTAAATACAGCCTGAGGAGAGATAAAATTGTAATAGATAACGTACCAGCCAATCAGTTTCTGCATTACAGGCTACCATCTATGTTTGAAAATTGACAGTTAGGAGTGGAATAATTGGTAGAGTATTATCTCTCACAATCATATCTCACTCCAAGCTTTGATAACCCCCATAAAAGTTAAAACATCTTCTTCTCTCTTTTATTTAAGATACAGAATCAGAGCTGTATCTTACTATATAAAATATGTTATCTGTTATCTCACATTCTGAGACTCTTCAGCTCAATGGGGCTGCAAAGGGGGTTTGTCAGTCAGCAGTGACTATAGCACATCTCTATAAAATGAGTGGAGAGAGATCTGTACAGCAGATACCTTTCGTGGAGCCCCTTTGAAAGCTGGAGCCTAGCAGCCACTGTCTCCAATGTCTCTTGGAGATATGCCACTGTTGCTAGCAGTTTTCCCTATAAATGAATGACCACTGATTTTCATGATACTTCTATTTACTATGTAGAAAATGGGTAGAACATACGGTAGTCAAGAACATTTCTGTGGTATTTGAGAGAAAATGATAGAAAGTGGTTCCCAAGGCCAATGTTTACAGAATATCTTACAAGACACTTATATAAATTGGCAGAAAATCAGTAATATCTGTAAAATAAGCTATACGAATATGCCACTTTGATCTTTTTTGAATACCCTCCTAGAAGCATCCTTAAGTGCTGTATTGTAAAAATGTATATGCATGTTCACATGTTGTCTTAGCCATGTAAAAGCACTGACTCTTATTAATTCAATACTGTAAGCTGCCCTTTCTTTTCCATTTCTAGGTGTTTACTGGAATATTTACAGCAGAAATGGTTTTTAAGCTGATTGCATTGCATCCATACTATTATTTCCAGGAAGGCTGGAATATCTTTGATGGAATTATTGTGAGTCTTAGTTTAATGGAACTTGGGCTTTCAACAACTGGAGGATTCACTGTTCTTCGATCCTTTAGATTGGTAATTTAAGATGTATAATATCTTTGGTTTTGAATGTTTGTAGGTTTGAATTGTAGTAGCTTTGTTTTCTTTATATACAGTACTAGTAGTAAGCCCGTTTGAAGCAAAAGGTTCGAAAGCTAGTCTGCTACCTTCTGTTTGCATGTGAATAAGATATGTAGTTTCACTCTCTGCCAGCACTTGGCAGTGTTTCAGAGACTCATGGACACTAGACATATATATATATATTCTAGCACACAATGGCCCTCATTCTGGTGGACTCGCAAAGCTATACGGATGCTCACCGGCCATATGCACACAGATTTCCCCCCAAAGCATGCAAATGGATGTTTTGCATAAACATCCATTCGCAGCTTGGTCGCCGACCATCAAATGATTTCCTAAGCGCTGGTGAATGTTAAGGAAAGATACAGCTATTGCCCCTCATTGTGGTTGAACTGCTCCATTGCGAGTTTGCACAGGGGAGCGATGTACCCTGGTACCAAAACAGGGCGGGCAGCTGACATACGGGGACGTTAGCTGCCCGGTCCCTGCATCACCGGCGAATTAGCATGAGAACGTCCATGAAACACTGGGCGTTCCCATGGTCGTGACCTGTGCCGCCGCCCCACGACCCCCGTCCGCAAAAGGAAAGGGGAAAAGAGCAACGATACTCGTTACCTAGCACGGCGCCCATCGCGGTCATCGCGGGCATTGAATGCACTAAAAAATTGGGTGCGACGCGATGCCCACGATTTCCCATAGGGACCAATGTTAAATTTCTCAATTGACCCGATTTTTCTGTTCAATGCCTCAATTGACACGATTTTTCCATAGGAATCAATGTTAAATGGCCCACAGAGGCCAAATAGCCACCCTGAAGTGTGAAATGGCCCCCACAATTGTTAACGCCACCCCACGATCAACGTGAACCCGAAGCGTGGCGAGCGGCGGCGGTACGCGTCCTGCGACCTTTTCATACCCCCACTATCCACGTCGGCGTGGAGTTGAGAATAGAATAGTGTGGCGAGCGCAGCGAGCCACCGAGCCCGAAGCTTGGCGAGCGGACGAGGATACCTGGGAAGCCCGCGAAGGGACGCGTTTACCTGTGAAGGTATCCGCGTCCCCTCGCGGGGCTCGCTGCGCTCGCCATGCTTCGGGCTCGGTGGCTCGCTGCGCTCGCCACACTATTCTATTCTCAACTCCACGCCGACGTGGATAGTGGGGGTATGAAAAGGTTGTAGGACGCGTACCGCCGCCCCACGCGGGCTCGCTGCGCTCGCCACGCTTCGGGTTGACGTTGATCGTGGGGTGGCGTTAACAATTGTGGGGGCCATTTCACACTTCAGGGTGCCTATTTGGCCTCTGTGGGCCATTTAACATTGTTTCCTATGGAAAAATCGTGTCAATTGAGGCATTGAACACTAAAATCGGGTCAATTGAGAAATTTAACATTGATCCCTATGGGAAATCGCGGGCATCGCGTCGGTCGCACCCGATTTTTAGTGCATTCAATGCCCGCGATGCCCGTGATTTTTTTACCTGCGATGCCCACGATCAAAATCATGGGCGCCGTGCTAGGTAAAGAGTACCAGAGCAACTACTATTGTCTACAGTTCAAATAGTAAATCAACTTCGGTCTTAAAATTACTTTTTAAACACCGTTGGTTGCTCTTTTCCCCCTCTCCTTTTTATTTGACAGTGATGTATTCAATGTTTTTTGCGAGCTGTGGCAGTGAGTAATGCTGACTGCTTACTGTCACAGCTCGCACGGTCAGTATTCAACTGACCCCCTGCACACGCTATTTCCCCCTCACTAGGTTTTTGTAGTGACGGGGAAATGGCGTGTGCGGCCACTAAAACAGCGAGACTCTCGGCTAAATGCAGCGGGCTCCCTGCATTATCCGCGAGCCTCGCTGTTTGGGGGAATCCTCGCCGTCCTCTGACAGTGAGGATTCCCCCGGAACATAGAATATGGTGAGTGGCCGGCGCTGGGGATAAACAGCGAGGATTGCTTGTTTTCGGTGATCCCCGCCATTTAACCCCCTTGCCGGCCACATTGAATACGGCCCTTAGAGAGAGAGAGAGATGATAGATAGATAGATAGATAGTATATACAGTATAAACATTATACAGGATGAATCTGCCGTAGCATCTCTATGTACTAATGGAAGATGCAATGTTTCAGAGTATATAGATCTTTGTCCAATATCAACGTCAGATTTTTTATACTGCTTTTTGATATAAATGAGTGCCCCACATTTGTAAATGCAGGTGTTTTAGAGCAAACAATACAATATGATATATGAATATGGTCATCTTTAATTGCCCAGTGTAATGCATAACATCTTAAACTATTACAATCTATTTTTTTCAGCTACGTGTCTTCAAGTTGGCAAAATCATGGCCAACACTCAATATGTTGATCAAGATCATCGGTAATTCTGTGGGAGCTTTGGGAAACTTGACCTTGGTGTTGGCCATCATCGTCTTTATCTTTGCTGTGGTCGGCATGCAACTGTTTGGTAAAAGCTACAAAGAATGTGTCTGCAAAATTTCTGATGACTGTGAACTTCCCCGTTGGCACATGAATGATTTCTTCCATTCATTCTTGATTGTATTCCGAGTACTGTGTGGAGAATGGATTGAGACCATGTGGGACTGTATGGAGGTGGCCGGACAATCTATGTGCCTCTTGGTGTTCATGTTAGTCATGGTAATTGGAAATCTAGTGGTGCGTTTACTTTTTATTTATACCAAATATTTATTTAAAAGTCTCACTTTACCTGGAATTTTCATTCTCCCAGTCTTTAAGGCTAATTTATAGAAGCAAAAACTAAAATCACATGCCTATATCTGCACAAATGCCTCCTATTTTACTGGAAAATGCAACTTAGAAATAAGCTAGACATAAAATGACTGTTCTTACAATTGTTTGCATAAGCAAGGACTTAGGTGAGCATTCAATTAGCCCTAAAGAAACATCGGGACAATTGAGGAAACACCCCCCCCCACCCTCCCCCCCAAAAAACAGAAAACACACAGGTTCAGTGAAACCTCTCTGTGTTTTCACTAGAAACAGCCCATATTTCCCCCACATCGGGGCTGTTTTCTGGGATTTTGCTTTGTCTTCTGGAGGCAGGTGAAGCAAAATCTAAGATAAGCCGAAGCTTGTGCTGGTTTATCGGGGCTAATTGAATAGCCTACAAGTGGCACAATCATCGGGACTAATTGATAATTTATTATCGCATTTTATTGCAATTCATACTCCCATCATAATAATTTAATTTACAATTTATTTTCATACATGGGTGTTCCTTAAATTATGTGATTACATTTATAGAGATGCTAAAACTCAAAAAGATAGAGTCCACGGCTTTTGCATCATTCTGTAAGCTTAGCGCCTGGTATCTATGATAATGTTGGCGGCATCTCTGCCACCGTCTGGCAACATCATCTTACTGTATTTGTCACCTCTAGTCTGAGTTTAACGACTGTGATATTTAACAGTAGCCAGTTTTAATGACAATATATCCTTCAGGAGAGCACAAGCTACATGTTC
Source organism: Crinia signifera (assembly GCF_055691185.1). NCBI lineage: Eukaryota > Metazoa > Chordata > Amphibia > Anura > Myobatrachidae > Crinia > Crinia signifera. The sequence goes on along the minus strand of NC_139223.1, from coordinate 146,320,237 downwards.
TGGTAATGTCGTGACACACGTCTACTGTAAATGTTAAGAAGGTTGTAACTCTACCTTTCACAACATTCCCACTATTTGCTTTACTATAGATATATTCCTGACACCATCCTGTTATTTAAATGTGGTTTAACTGCAACTAATGTAAAGTGGTCTAATACGCTTACAGTGCTAATGTGTGAATAGGGCTCTGGTTGGCCCGATAACCTAGGATTGTGCACCACCCAGTTTCCAAGAGAAATGCCGGCTGCTTTGCTTATAGTTACTGTGCATTTGCTTCAGATTCTTTATTCTATATGTACATCAGTAGCCCGTAATCGCTGTGCTGCAGTATTTATACATGTTATGGCATCGCTAACACAGGGTAAGAGAGTTATTTGTAACACTGTGCCATCACAATGGGCAGATAATAGATAATACCAAAGTTCAATTATTGCAATATCCTATAAATACTTAGGGGGTTATTCAGACCTGATCGCCTGGCTGTGAATTCGCAGGTTGGGCGATAAATGATAGACTGTGCATGCGTAAGGCTGGTGGTACGCATGCGCCGGACCATAGTCCTACAACTTTTTTATCGCTGGCCGTATGCAAATTGATTGACAGGAAGTCTGTGTTTGGGAATGGTAACCAGGTGTTTACCGGGAGTGTCAGGGCAAATGCAGGCATGTCCAAGTGTTTGAAGGGAAGTTGTGTCAGCTCTAGCCCCGATAAGCCTATTTCTATCATAGCCGAAGAGTCCTGGAGTACACACAGGGCGGGATGTATTAAAATACATCGCCGCCCTTCGCGCCCCCCCCCCCCCCCCCGCCGCGATGCCGCCGCATATGTACTAACATATGCGGCTGGCATCGTGATGCGGTGACGGAGGCCCCCCGCGATACCTGTACTGTGGTCTGCGGGGGGTCTCCGTCACCTCCCAGCCGGCTTCTGCTGCTTTCACGCCGGGGACAGCTAAGCAAGCTGTCCCCGGCGCTTCCTCCTCCCCCCTGCAGCCGGAAGGACGTCCGGCTGCGTTGCTAGGGGGAGGAAGGGCTTACCTTCCGGGGTCCAGGAGGACCTGCAAGAAGGTAAGCCCAAGGGAGGGGGGAAAGGGGGGGTCGGCGAGGCGGCAGGGTTGCGGCGGGCGGCGAAAAGAAGCCCATAGGCTTCTATAGGGTATCGCCACCCAAAGGTGGCGATACCCTGCCCTGCGATATCGCTGCGAACGGGTTTTAGTACATAGGAAAATGCGGTAAAACAGGGGTTTTACCGCATTTTCCCTTTAGTACATCTCGCCCACAGACTGCACAGACTGATAAAATCCTTCCATGGTGAGTTCTTGCGTATGAATTAGCTGCTGTGACAGGGACATTATAGTTCCACATTAAGTTCATGAGGAACAGCAGGATCTCAGGGTTTAGAGCAGCATCAGGACTGATTGGATCCAGTCCAGGTTTTTCTTAAGATCTGATGTGAATCAATTTTTGGCTTATTAACAACACCTGTGACTTGCTGTTAAATACTGGTGTATTGCCTTCTGTAAAACCTGCTAAGCTGTGATGTGAATTGCCAAGCTGTAATCACCTGCTGGAAAAAAGAAGACATTTTCTTATCCAGTGTATGTGATACTTTTTATACTACCAATCGCTGATTGGCGTAAATTTTCGCAAGCCATATTCTAGCTGGGTACATTGGTTCGCAGGATTTCAATTTGGCTGGGTGGCGTATACCTGATCGCAGGGCATGATAGCCGCCATGCAGACAGGTCTGAATAACCCCCTTACTTGTAACTTTGCTTACAAGACTTTCCTCTTTACTCAAGCATTTCCCTAATTCGTTTAAGTATGGTTTATGAAAATCTGTTACTGTTATTGCCTTGAGTCCTATTGCAGAAAGAGCGCTATATAAATAAGATTAATATTACTACTATATCATACTTTCCTAAGACTACACCAATGATATTGTATGATCGATTTTGTATGATGTATTTCATTTTAAATACTTGATTGCATTTTTTGTAGGTGCTTAATTTGTTCTTGGCCTTGCTCTTGAGCTCCTTTAGCTCTGACAATCTCTCTGCGACTGATGAGGACAGTGAAATGAACAACCTTCAGATTGCAGTCGGCAGGATCCAGAGGGGAGGGTCTTACATTAAGAAATGCTTGCACAATTTTTTCCAAAAATTGTTTCTGGGAACTAAAAACGATGTGGATGAAAGAAAACAGCTGGAAGAGCTGAAAATGACGCGCAATAATGGTGTCTTTAGCAATGTTGTGGTGGAAAGCATCAAGGAACATGGTTATCCTCAAGATTTAAGTGGGACAACAAGTGGGATAGGCAGCAGTGTGGAGAAATATGGAGGTGATGAGAGAGACTATATGGCTGTTGGCAACAAGCAGTGCCTCACCGTAGCTGTGCCTATTGCTGCTGGAGAGTCAGACTTTGAGAACCCAAATACTGAAGACGTCAGCAGTGAGTCAGACCCAGATGAGGGTAAAGAGGTAAGTTATCCAGAAACAATCTGTTTAATAGATGTCATTTTGTATTGTTTGGGCTATTAATTGTTATAGCCTTTACTTGTGCTTTATAAATGGTAAGTCAATCAAACTTAGCATATTGGTATTCTGTGTCTTATTTGTGTATGTGTCTGTGTGTGTGTGTGTGTGTGTGTGTGTGTATATATATATATATATATATATATATATATATATATATATATATATATATATATAGAAGAAGAAGAGATAGATGTGCGCTCTGTATGTTTCACCACTTTAGTACATTAGCAGTCATGCATTGGTACATAAAAAAAGTTTTTTATTATAAATTTCATCACAATAATAGAGTATCAGTAAAAAGGCTTATACAAAGTTTGGTTCACTTTTCAAATACAGATCACAGTATTGTTCAAATAAGTAGTGTCAGATCCAACTTCATGATGTGTGTAACTTCTTAGGATGCGAAAACCCTACGCGTTTCGTCCCTTTAGGACTTCATCAGGGGTAAAATAAGGATCTGAGTGGTGAAAAATATGAATATGCTATAAGTAATGTAATTTTACATCTATACAAGTGTATATTTTTAAGTCTCTTTAGAGAGGGTTATATTTGGCTGGAGGATGAAGATGAAAAGAAGATGAAGAAGTCTAAATGGCTAAGTGATAGACCCCAAAGGTTCATGGGGGGAAGATTTCTTGTGTTAAGGTCCTAAATGTTGAAGTGATGTGAAAGACCATTCTATGAAAGTTCAATAGTTGTATAGTCATAACAATCACCAAGAAAAAGGTATAGACCTTTTTCTTGGTGATTGTTATGACTATACAACTATTGAACTTTCATAGAATGGTCTTTCACATAACTTCAACATTTAGGACCTTAACACAAGAAATCTTCCCCCCATGAACCTTTGGGGTCTATCACTTAGCCATTTAGACTTCTACTGAAGTCTTTATCACTTTATTATGTCAACTTTAGGACATAAGTTCTTTTTTGAAACTTTATATAATCCTATGGACTCCTCACCCAGTTGGGACTCCTTTTGGAAATAACCCATACTTAACTGGATCAGGTTGTCTCTCTTCGGTCTCGTTCTCCCTTCACCACCTCATGGAATTCACCCCCCCTCTTTTTTTCATCTTCATCCTCCAGCCAAATATAACCCTCTCTAATGAGACTTAAAAATATACACTTGTATAGATGTAAAATTACATTACTTATAGCATATTCATATTTTTCACCACTCAGATCCTTATTTTACCCCTGATGAAGTCCTAAAGGGACGAAACGCGTAGGGTTTTCGCATCCTAATAAGTTACACACATCATGAAGTTGGATCTGACACTACTTATTTGAACAATACTGTGATCTGTATTTGAAAAGTGAACCAAACTTTGTATAAGCCTTTTTACTGATACTCTATTATTGTGATGAAATTTATAATAAAAAACTTTTTTTATGTACCAATGCATGACTGCTAATGTACTAAAGTGGTGAAACATACAGAGCGCACATCTATCTCTTCTTCTTCTATCTATCCCACCTGGTACCTATATTTAACAGCTAGGTACGGTAGAAGTGCTGCTCACTAACCAGCGCAGAAAAAGGACCACACTCCCCCCCATTTTCTCTCTATATATATATATATATATATATATATATATATATATATATATATATATATATCCACACAATAGTGTTATACAGTGCCCATAAATGTATATTTGGTAATTCCATTATTTCCCTTTCCTATATACACATAATCAATATAAACTTTTTATACATAAAACATTTATTAAAATACATATATATAATAAAACAAGTTTCCTTGGGAATAAATCTTGCAGCAGAAGTGATTTTTCTTTAGATTATGGATCACAAGTACTTGTTGTGATCCATAACCTAAATATTTTGTGTGACAATTGATGCGGAGAGCGCAGATTGATATCCATGTCAGCTACCTCACAACTGTCCCTTATTCTAGTTCACTCTTTCTGACAAAATCCTTCTTAGATGGACAAAACCATGTGCACTGCAGGGGGGCAGGTGTTACTTGTGCAGAGAGAATTAGATTTGGGTGGGGTTTTACTTCAAAGTGAGATCTATATTGCAGTGTAAAAATAAAGCAGCCAGTATTTACCCTGCACAGAAACAAAATGACTCACCCAAATCTAATTCTCTCTGCACATTTTAAATCTGCCCCCCCTGCAGTGCACATGGTTTTGTCCATCTAAGAAGGATTTTGTCAGAAAGAGTGAACTAGATTAAGGCCCTCAGTTCCTGCTGGAGCCTGCTGAAAAATAGCACTGGTAATAATGATACAAAAATACAACATGACAGGCATCATTTATGGGGTACATTGAGGCAGTGGGGCCAGGGATGGTGGTCTCTTGGCAGCTAGGTGTCATCTTGCAGTGCCAGGGTGCAGGTTGAAGCACCCCATCACAGCTGCTGAGGATGGCAAACTAGCATGCACACACAGTGACATACACAAACACACTGTACAGTACAAGTGTTTTCCCTGTCGGTACCCCAAATTATCATGCCCACAGCCACCACCTGTATAGTATTAGTACTGCTGTGCTTCTGACTGTCACAGACGTACAGGGCTCGGGCAGCATGCAGCAGCCTGGAGAGAGTGTAGAATGGAGCCCCAGGCATACGAGACAAGCTCCGAACACATCCATCTCTGCCTGCTCTGCTTGTCATTCCCCTTCTCTGGCTACTGCTGCTGCCCGAGTCCTGTTAGGTGGGTGTTGTGAGGAACTTTCCTCAGGCCCCCCCTCTCTTTAGAGTGGTAAAGCCTGGGACAAGTGTCCCCATAGCACCCTCTGATGGCGGCCCTGAATGAAACATTGACACGGTTATCGTGTGTGCTGTCTTTCTTAATCGTGCATATATTGTTTTTGTGTGCATTTTTTTGTAATTTTGCTACATTTTCAAACACAAAAGTTATTGTTTCAGATATATTAGTATCATGTTTTATTGAAGCAATGAATGTCTCTTTCACGAGTAAATGGTTACAAATATAGGTGGACAGTAAGAGCAATTCTACATTTAGGCCCTTATTCTGATCGGTGCGGCCGGAGCCGATTATGCGGCCAGGACCGTGCGTGCGAAACCCCGCCTTCCATACGGATCGCCAACTCCGTCCGTATGCGGTAAGAAGCTGTCCGAACGGACCGCACGTGTATTTTTCACGGAATACGCCTCCTCCATCTAAGGGAACCTCCCCCATCATTCGATGGTCGCAGACCATCGAATGCAGGACCGAGTGCTCCACCAGCACCCGCAACCTCAGACCACACGGACATTTTTCCGTGCAAAAGCAGGGATCTGGGCGGGCAGCTGACATCCGGCGATGTCATATATCCGCCCCCTACACGTGCGTCACGGCCGCATTACCATACGTACGCCCAGCGTTATCATGGGAATGCCCATGAAACGCGGGGCGTATGCATATGGTAATGAGCCCAAATAGCCCTTCACGCCCCTCTCCACCCCCTGTTCGGAGTGTTCACATATCATGCGGGATTTGGCCGTACGCCCCGCTCGCACATGCGCAAAGACGCCTCTGCACATGCGCAGACACAAAACATCGGCGGGCCGAACGCACGCGGATATATCCGCACCGATCAGAATAAGGGCCTTAGTGACTAGTAACATAATTGTCATTCTTATTACGAAAAATAGTAAAAAAGGGTCTAAGAATGTGTACACACTGTGCGATTGGCAGCAGCAGATATCGATTTCAATATCAGCGGCTGCCGAGACGAGGCGTGGTGCTGGCATCAGCTGGCATAGAGGGACGGAGGGCAGTGGGGCGGGGGCATGCTGAATTAAGCAGCATGGCCCTCGTTCCCATATAGTAGAAATAGACTGTTCTGCACAGTTCAATTCCGACACTGCAGGGCTGCGAATTGGGATTGGATGCAATTTTACCTAGCTATCAATTTTGACGATATGCTGTAGTAAAAATCGACAGCCGAAATCGCACCGAGTGTGCACAACTTAACTGTGTTGTATGCGTGGCATAAAGCAAGCACATATACTACAGGTACCAGCCTTCTGTACACTCACTTTTTTTATAATTGCATCTTTAAATGAAAAATGTATGAAAAGTTACCACACTATATATAACCTGAATATTATAATCATATTTTTTGTCCTTGTTCTTTTAACTTAATTCACACAGCTATACATTGCAAAAAGAAGATCTATTTTGTTGACTTTTATTGCCTCCCCTTCTTACTTCTCACAGGGGTAATGTCAAGTTGAAGGATTCAAGATTACAGCTCTGATGTTTGTTTTAACAACGTGCCCACTCACGTAATATATTTGGTTATGTTCCTGATGACTATCAGTCAGTCTGCATGCAGATCAGCTGTGGGCCTTACCATTCATTTGCAACACAATACAGACTATGCACAGCTGTCCCAGTTGCTGAACTGTTTAACTTTACCATAGCATGGTCATGCAAGACTGGCAAACCAACCCTGTTTTGTGACGCATCCAAAGTCTTGTCTGATCACATCACAGGTTTGGCAGTTGCCACTCTCCATGGTGCTGAAATGACTAGAGCAGCATGTTGCTTTAACCAATCATATTGCCCATCAACAACCAGGTTGATGTTGCTGTCTACAGGCCGCATGTAGTAAGAGGTCTCTGGTGGAACAATATTTTAATAATGTGCATGAAATACTGTGGGAAGACTAATTTTTAATTGAATAAAGAATGCAAGAAATGCAAGGTGAAAATGCAAAGGGAACATGCATCATTTTTCCAAACAATCAACATGAAATAAATATATATACTGTAATCTTGTTGTACACTATAATAAAAAAAAAATTGGAACAAAAATGCATGAAAATATACTTAGAAATATCAATGGCAAAGCTCAATATTTCGTTTTTTTTTTTTAATAGCATTTGAAAAATAATGACTGAACCCTTCTTGCATTTAATCAAGATCTCCTTAATTTAAACATACTTACTTTGTTGGCTTGTATTTAATTGAGGTTCTGATGACATTTATTTGTTTGTGAATTTTGCACCTACCCTTTTCCAGAACACGTATTATCCTAAAAAAAAAAAAATGTCATCTATAGGAGCCCAACTCTTTAGGGTGATATTTATTAGAGACCCATGTTGCTAGCCAAGCCCATAAATCAGTGAAGGAACCAAGACATCTCAATTTATTTTACAACAGATGTTTGATTGCTTGCTGAAGACAGTCTTGGGATAATAACAATGTTTTCAGTTCGCAGGTGAAAATGTGAATATACATACAAAATTTAATTTTTTAATATTCACTGCTATTTTTTAATAATACAAATATTTTGTGATTATTTTATTTTTAACATATAAAGTCCCATACACACTAAAAATATCACTCAGACACCCTTCCGAGTGATATCTGTTAAAAAAAAAAAATCTAGTGTACACCCCCCACCCATTGCAAGAACATGCATGCAGGTCAATTTTGGCTATGTAGCCAATGAATTACATGTTCAGTGGTCACAAGGGATGTCACTGAACGATATCGGTAACCAATGTCATTCAGTGTGTACGCACTATCTAGTTGACCAGCAGCGCTGAAGATATAGTTAACTATATCAGCAGTGACCCTAGTCGTCCAGTGTGTATGGGGCTTAAGTTCAGTATCAGTAATAATAAATGCTAAAAAAAAAATGAAAACTTGTTTTAGGTAGGCAACGTGGGCTTTAGTATCTCTGGTTCAAGTATAAAATATATATGTGTTGCATCCGTTACCTTATTGCATGTCTCTGAGTAAATGCTGATATTTACATTTACTATGCTTTAATACCCTATCTGAATTGTTCTATTATCTATGCTGGAACTCTTTTGAATTGTTAGCTGGGGTAACAATTGCTAACATTACTCCAGATCTTTTCTTTACCAGTTTCAGGATACCATCCATTTCTTCTTTTTTTCTATCCTGTACATACAGTATTAATCTCTATAAGTCTGCCTTGGTAAGTTTTTTACAGCATGCTGGACAAGGAAATGTTAGCATTACACTATTGTGAAACATGCTGAGGATTACTTTTGCTTAAATTAAAGAATTGGGCTTATTATAGAGACACCCACCCTCCACAATTTCTACTTAATACATTCATCCATATCTCTGTAGTAGGCACATTTATTCATGAGTACTGTTCTGAGATACTATGCAAAGTGAAAGCGTTTATATACCTTGGAGGCGTGGCATCATGACTAGGGGGCGTGGTCTATGATTGTTGTGTCACGCCCCATTTTCACTCAAAAGGAACTGTTTGATCTTCTGCATATCCCTGCATAATGAAAAGGCTTAGAAGAGCAAGATAAACATAAAAATATGCAATGTATTAAGTAACATCTACAGGAAAGTACAAGGAAGTCCATAGACTTTATTACCCCTTTATGTTACTTGTGATTCATCCTACCTGTCTCTATAGAGTTCCACAGACACATACCATCTGCCTAAAAATATTCTAATATTCTAAGAAATAAATCTTTTTTTTCACTCAATGACCATTAAAATGCCATATTGTTACTTACCAGTAACAGCCTGCCATCTCTACAGTTGTACACTTAGAAATGTCCTACAGATGTGTCCACATACATCTTTCCTTGAGCCATATGGCTCGATTTGGCCTGCCACTGACTCTGCGGCTAAGCCACGCCTTGTCATTTATCTTAAAATTTGATACTTTAATCTACTACTTTATACAAATTTTTTGTGCCAACATTTTTTTTAGAAACTATCCGAACATGTAATGCCAAATGAAGCAAAAAAGGAGAGGTGTAAATGGAGATACTGTATCTGTACGTGGTGCTTCCACAAATGTATTCTCATCCAGCATGCTTACTTTTCTCGTCATTCGGTCTTTTGATGCAATTGTGGCATTTTTCGGACAGAGTACTATGTTCTACACACATTTTTATTTATTTAACTGATTACATCACAACATTATTTAATAAGCTTTATAGTTAATATTTTGCATACTAATTTGTACACTTAAGCAATAATTAAAAATAATAATAACATGGTAATGGAGACAAAATATTATACCAATGTTGCCTTTTTTTTGCAGAGAGTGAAACTATCAAGTTCATCTGAGGGCAGCACAATAGACATCCGACCACCAGGAATGGAAGGAGAAGACGAATTCCTGGGCTACGACTATGAAGGGCCTCTTGATCCAGAGTCATGCTTTACAGATGGTATGTACACTTTTTTAATGTCAACTATAATAAAACTCTAGCACAGTTTCTGAGTCCTTATGGTCATATGACTCGGAGCGATTTGTGGTTTTTACTATGATCCTTACTATATTATAGCTCAGATGATAATAGATGATTAAGACAGCATGTTCCACCAACAAGAACATAACACAGGCATGTTTCAGTCTAGGCCACCCACTTCTTCAGAACTCTGAGCAGAAGAACAGCAGAAAATGCTGAACTTATAAAGAAACAGAGTTCTTAAGGATTAAATGTTCCTTTGTTGCAAATATGTAAGAGTCTCAAGAGTTCTATAATATTCAATGCCAGGTAAGCTGGCAGCGGTGGCCAAAATGCTGCATTATACACAGAGGCTTAGAATCAAGTTAAGACTAGATCTGTGGCCAGAATGTTCAGGTGCTATCTAAAAGGACGTGAAAAGAGGTTGCAAGTTCCGACCAATGAGGTCTCTATTCTAAACTAACACTATTACTGTAACCCATTGGTGTCTTATTTAGAAACTACAAAATATTAAGGCGCAATATTCAAGCACAAGCTTGGATAGAGAACTATAATTGATGATAGGCTTTTGGAGTGAGCAGCCAGTGCTATTAATAGCAGTGGGCCCTGGTACTAGTGTAAGTAGGGCTTTGCCAAATTGGGGAGTTGTGGCCATGCCCAATTCCATTTTTTTGAACAGTACTATCCACAGCACTGCAAATTAACTGTTGTCTCTTCTCTTCCTGTTCCATGTGCTACTGACCCAGGCCACCACCAAGTCCCTACAGCTGCCCCAGGCCTGGTTAAATAGTACCCAACCCCCCACCTTTTCATTGCCTTTGTGGGCAGGAGGCTAATATTCAGAAAAGCTTTGTGACCTATCACTTTAAGTCACTATTAGAGAAAATTAGTTACAGTCATAAAACTGCAGGGCCAGACTGGTCATCTGGCTCTTCTGGCAAATGCAAGACGGGCCAATGGCCAGATTGGCTGGTCCAACCACACAAATTGTAGGGCTGGTCGAGCAGTACAGTGTTACGACTCTCTTCTTGGCCACCTATCCTCCCTCTGCCCAACTCATGACCGGAATACAGGACATGCAGCAAGGTGAGACCCCCATGAGATGTGTCTTCATTCCCCATTGTCATGCACATTCGCACAGTGGGTTGCTTTAGTAAATTTTCCCTTAAATCTCTCATTTTTATGTTACTCATAACGAATGAAAGGCTATTGTCATGCTTTGCGTCTCTGGAGTGTGCCCTTCCGGCCTCACACACATGACTACAGTACTGTATCTCGGACTCTTAGCTCTATCAGTACTTTTTGCTATATGCCCATCTGGGATTGTTTTATTCTGTTACTGATCTTGGTTGAGAAATGCATACAAAACTGACACCGTAATTTTTTTTTTTGTTTATTTTTAAAGTTTTCTGAAAATCAATAAAATACACTTGATTTATTAAAAAAAAAAATAGTCACACCAAAATATATCTTTAGACCGCACAAATGCATTGTTGTGTAACCCTAAATTGGATCAAAAGATCACAGGAGAGAAATGGACCTTTAACGTAAGCCCTTGTGAGCAGGACTGTGAGGTTGTTTCAGCATTTCTCCAAAATTCTGTTCCTTAACAATTTCTGTTCTGTGGTTTTCAGACTGTGTGAAGAAATTTGCCTGCTGCCAAGTAAGCATTGAGGAGGGAAAAGGGAAAACCTGGTGGAATCTTAGAAAAACCTGCTATCTTATTGTTGAGCACAGCTGGTTTGAATCGTTTATAATCCTTATGATCCTACTTAGCAGCGGTGCCCTGGTGAGTACAACAAGCTGCATTGTAGCCTGCTAACCTAATCATGCTTATTTCATTATTCTTGGCGGCAGGTCTAAGTGATAAAATTAGACCCGAGTCGATGAAATGAAAATGTGAAAATGTAGATTTTATTTTTATATGGATATTGTATACTTTGTGAAATCATCTTGTATCATCATACATGGGTTTCCTGATATAGGTCATTCCACGTGACTCACGCTACATTTTATGTTCATTTTTAGAAATTTTAATGCACCACAATTTAAAAAATCTGACAATAATATACAGGGTAGATATTCAGAATTAATGCACAGAGGAAGAAATAATGTACCATATATACTCGAGTATAAGCCTACTTTTTCAGAACGGTTTTTATGCTGAAAAAGCCCCCCTCGGCTTATACTCGAGTGATGGTCCCACTTGAGTCAATAAGTTTTCCCAGTTTTTTGTTGTAAAATTAGGTGCCTCGGCTTATATTCGGATCGACTTATACTCGAGTATATACGGTACTCTTTTTTTTATTTTTAATCTTTATATCGAATTTTCACATGACAATCCAGGGGAGTACACGTTCCCCATAATGACATACAGTACATATATCCAAATAATAAAGAGACACAAAAAAAAAAAAAGAAATACAATACAAAACCTCACAATCAAATGACAAGACATGTTCTCATCTTAATCAAATCTTCTATATATGTGTATAAATGTAAATCGGGTAGCTGATAGGCAGAGGCAGGGCCGAAAGAACCCTTAGGGCTCCTACCTAAGTGACACACACTTTTCACTTTTGATTACTTGATCTCTTTTGGTGTGCTAATTCGTTCTATCATTATATAGACCCTCTCCATAGACTCGATAGGCTTCCCAGTCCCTCCAAAGTTTGACTATCCTGTAGTTGCCATTTTGACCTAAGGTTTCCATCTTGTGGTTAAAATTAATTTTATTTATTACCTTCTGGGATGTTGGGATCTGTTCTTGTTTCCATAATTGAGCGATCACAGTTATTGCTGCACTAATTATTTGATTTAGCAGATATTTCTTTGTGCTATTCAAACTTGATGGAACTATATGTAGTCGCACCATCTGCGGTGTTAATTGTATTCCGATTCCCAAGATCCCTGAAAGGAAATCTTCCATTTCCTGACAGAAACTCTCCATTTTTCTGCAGGCCCAGAAAAAAATCCCCTCTTGGCTTGTAGCAAAAGGCCATTTATCCATAACAGAAAACATCATTGCTCACAAGGCTTGTCAATGAATCAATATTCTACTTCCATGTGTATTCAAAATAACCACAACTAACTTGGTTTTTTTTTTTTAGGCTTTTGAAGATATTTATATTGAAAAGCATAAAACCATCAGAACAGTGTTGGACTACGCCGACAAGGTCTTCACTTACGTCTTTATCGCAGAAATGCTCTTGAAGTGGGTGGCATATGGATTTGCAACATATTTCACTAATGCCTGGTGCTGGCTGGATTTTCTGATTGTAGATGTATGTACTTCTACCTATTACTTAATAGACTTTGACCGTCATTCAGCCAACATCATCAGTGAATGGTTATCACCTCCTTACATCTTACAGTGTATGGTTGAGTTGTATTTATCAGGGTGTCACTCCTCCCCATATCAGGAGTTCAGCTGCAATATAATGCAGACTATGCCAGCTTTATACAAGGTGTTATACAATGGTTCATCACGCTTGTGATGTCAGCCTCAAGATTCCCCAATTTCTGTATAGATTCCTACCTGATGTGATGTCAAAGGCAAGAGAGCTCTGGTCTTCATGGCAGCTGCCTTTGCTTCTGCTCCATGTTGGAATGAGGACTCTGCAGGGTGTCAGTGGCTCCCACTGTTGAGGTCACCGGAGCTCTGAGCAGACCACCCACATGGAGCAGCAGCATGAGCTTTGTGGTGCAGGGAAGTACTTTGACCCAACCTCCTCCAGACAAGCTAGTACTGTAGGTTAAGAAAGTCCTGACTGAAAAAGTTTCTCAAAACTGATTCTTCTGACAAAGAGAGGACAGTTGTCATATCTCTCTGATCTGTGGCATCTCCTGAACAATTGCATAAAACCCCTAGATCTATGAGATTATGAGATTGGGTCTTCTGCCCATTGTTTTTCTAGTGTATTATGCAAACACTGGTACTTACGATGCCATAAGGTCTTAAATTTACAAACATTAGGGGCTTGTTAATGCATTGCAGGGCAAAAGGAGGGTGATGACCAAGGCTCTGGATTACCAGATTAATGATCAGCAATGTACATGGAGGTATAACCTATGATTGAAATGTAGTGCAGTACTAACTGCCTTTTAACAAGAATGAGCATCAATCAGACCAATCAGAATGGGAAGGTCCCTTAAATGCATTATTATTCCATGCAGCTGTAGCACTGAATGTAGTCTAAAGGCCCCCATACATTAGGCGGACTTGCCTGACCCAATTTTCCTGTGAACCGCAGGGCAGCTCCCCAGGAGGCTCACATACGATTTGGCACTTGATGTGCCATTTTTTACATGTGATAAATCGCTGAGCGCCAGCGGGCGGTGATCTGCGGCGGGTATTAGAATTTTAACAAATGTGTCAAAAGAATGGCCGGCCTTTGATTGGCTGAGAGAGAGCACTCTCTTTTCTGGGCGGGCCAATCAGAGGCCAGCTAGTCATTTGACACTTTAAAAAAAAATTCTAATACCCACCGTCCCACTGATCAACGCATGCTGCCGCTCAGCACCCCGCCGCCTGAAGGTCGCACATGCAAAAAGGTGTGTGCCAGTGGTGCAGTACTGCTGGCACACACCTCGTCTGGATACATTGCAGGTACTAAAAAGCACCCACAATGTGCCACTGATGCTTCCGATCCAACAGATTGAACCTGCAGCAGGTTCAATCTGTAGGGTCCAACCTGATGCGCACTGGACCGTGCATCGGATGAGGTGTCAAACACATCCGATTTGGACTGATTTCTCGGCCCGATCCATCAGAATCTAGTTAAATCGGCCCAAATCGGATAAGTATATGGGGGCCTTAATGACCTTGGCTACTAGGTGAGTGCAGCTGCCAAGTGTCACAACTGTTTTATGCAAAGCATGGTTATCCATAGACATTACATTGTGTCGGTGCATATAGTCAAAACCATGATGCGTGAGCACAAGCGTACGTACCGCGGGTTGAACGAGTCTGGCTACATCTGTATTTATAAGTATGATTCAAGAAAAGTGTAGCCAACAGTAATGAGTAAGTATTCTTTACAGAAGTAAGCCTAGTCCCTTCAAATAGTATCTATGTATGTTTTTTTCTATGCAGGTATTGTAAAATCCATTTAAAAAACCTCATTCATTTTTATAGTAATAAATATTAATCTCTCTTTTGTGCAGATTTCCTTGGTTAGCCTTGTAGCTAGTGCTCTGGGCTATTCAGAATTAGGGGCAATTAAATCGCTTAGAACACTGAGAGCACTAAGACCCCTTAGAGCACTGTCACGGTTTGAAGG
Organism: Crinia signifera; assembly: GCF_055691185.1. Taxonomy (NCBI): domain Eukaryota; kingdom Metazoa; phylum Chordata; class Amphibia; order Anura; family Myobatrachidae; genus Crinia; species Crinia signifera. The sequence goes on along the minus strand of NC_139223.1, from coordinate 146,305,234 downwards.
GATGAGGGTAAGTCTAAAGTAAGAAATATGTGCAATAAATACAAGTTACAATATTTGGAAATATGCAATTGGTTCTATCCAGTACATATACCTGGGGGCCCACCAAATCCTCTAGGGTTCCAGGCTGTGTTATTATACAGATTTGCATTATACATATGTTACATTATACTGAACAGGACTATGGTGTATTTTGTAGAATGCATTGTTGTTGTTATTAATGTGGAATATTAAAATGCATGCACCGCAGTGTTCACTATATACATTTATCAAAGGGTCCAGACCATGCACTCGCTAATGGTTAGCCAAGCCCCTCTAAGCATGTGCCCCTACCATTGCATTCCCCTGGTGGTCCATTCATGCCCCCAGTCCAACAATGTAATATATAGGGACTGTTGTCCCTGACAACTGTGTCCAGAACCTCCAAGCTGTTGGGGTAAAGGAGGGTTTATTCTATTACAACAAGCCTGGAGAGTAAATATATAGAGGGTGGAGGGCTAAGAGTAAATTGGATCAATTAAGTATCACAATAATCATAACATTTGATTAAAACATGTATGCATAGAGTATATGACAATAAAATAGGGTATTACTGCAAATAATAACAAGTGTACTGGTGTTAATATCTATATACGAATAAGCAAAGATTGTATACTTATTGAATATGGAGTCCTGCTTGTTCCTGTATAGCTCCTGTGAGACTCAGTGACTCACTTCTCCACTGGGTAAAGCAAATTGAGGGAGTCCATAGACCTTGCTGGATCTTAAATAGCGCTGGATGGTGAATGTTGTCCTCAGATTAAAGAGTCATCCTCACGATGTACAGTATGTATTTGTAATCCACAATAGGCAGGTGGTGGTGTCCCAAGAAGATAATATAGTGCAGGATATGAGCTAAATTAAAGCAGGGGATCCAATGCAACCTCTAGAGTCCAATGGCTGTTAAAAACTGCAGGTGCTGCCTGACATGTTTCGTTGTCCTCAGATGACTTTATCAAAGGTACCTGATAAGTCTTCTGAGGACGAACATTGGATCCCCTGCTCTTGAATTTATTGGAATGTTGGTTACAAAAGAGGGTACTTATGAGTTATCTGGGCGCCCGATTTTTTGATTGTATGCCTTAAGTTAAGGCATACAATCAGATGCGATGCGATGCGATATCGCATCGCATGCGAACATCGGATGCGATGACCCGATTTTTCCATAGGAATCAATGTTAAAATGGACTGAGTCCATTTTAACATGGAATTCAATGGGAAAAAGGGGTCCTTTTCATACCCCTACTATCCAAGTGGGCATGGAGTTGGATATAAACCTGTGGCGAGCGTAGCGAGCCACCGAGCCCGAAGCGTGGCGAGCGAAGCGAGCCCCGCGAGGGGACGGTATTCTGTGTCCCCTCGCGGGGCTCGCTACGCTCGCCACGCTTCGGGCTCGGTGGCTCGCTACGCTCGCCACAGGTTTATATCCAACTCCATGCCCACTTGGATAGTAGGGGTATGAAAAGGACCCCTTTTTCCCATTGAATTCCATGTTAAAATGGACTCAGTCCATTTTAACATTGATTCCTATGGAAAAATCGGGTCATCGCATCGCATCTGATGGTCGCATGCGATGCGATGCGATGTGCCCGATCCGACCCGATTTAGAAATCGGGCGCCCAGATAACTCACAAGTACCCAAAAGAGTATAGGCAATTTGGCCAACCCAACCATATCAAAGTCTCCCCTTCCGGCCAGTACCTATACTGAATCTACATCATTGGCCAACATGTATCACACAGTCACTTTGAGCCAATGAGCTAGCACACTTTAAGTGCTGATTAATGTTGAGATCACAGGGCCCCATTGACCTACAGTACTGTACTTTGGGATATGATACCACTTTTTGCCCATAATGATTTTTTTCTTAATTTTAGGTGGTTGTGAATGCGTTGATCGGAGCCATTCCCTCCATTATGAACGTGCTGCTGGTTTGCCTTATATTCTGGTTGATTTTCAGCATAATGGGAGTGAATCTTTTTGCGGGAAAGTATTATCATTGCATTAATACTACAACTGGTGCAATGTTCCTTGATAGCGAAGTCAACAACCGCTCAGAATGCCTTCAGCTGAACAATTCAAGCAAGAGTGCTCGGTGGCAAAATGTGAAAGTCAATTTTGATAACGTTGGAGCAGGATATCTGGCTTTACTTCAAGTGGTAAGTAAAAAAATGTTTGTACCAAGATTCACTTTTAAAAACTACAGTATATATATATATTTTTTTTAATAATTAGGTTCTAATGGCCTTATTCTAAATGGAAGTAATCATCAGACTGACTTCTAGGTGCCTCCTACGTTGGCACAACAACATCACCTTAGGTGGGCGCTGCAGGGGCGTGAATGCACAATCACATCTTTGATTGACATGATCACCGGCAACTTAATGTGGGGGAGGGCCTATGAGGGTGCAATTCAGTGTGAATCGCATTATCACCCCCACCCAAGTGCCAGCGGCTGTGGGCGGTTGATGCCAGATTCAGAAAACCCCTGGTTGTTCCATGAGAGTAGGCATGTATGAAGCAATCACAGACTGTATGTGTGGGACACCATGAATACACACACATATGAAACATACGAGAGCAGATGGTTAATACCTCGCTTCTCTCCATGGGTGAATTGGGCACTCCTGCACTTACCCTGCAGACCAATGTACATGTTTGGGGTGTGTGTGGACAGAGATCAGATGCTTGTTACAGATTGTTCTTTTGCACTGTGCATGGGGTGGCAATTACTGCTGATATTAATGATAATTGCTGCAGATGGAGAAACTGTGGAGGGTGTGACCCATATACATGAAGATACTTGCATAAGGTAGTTTATCTGTCTGACACAGAGTTTTGCACTTGTGGCCACTTTGAGTCCAATTATGCTTCTTCCACAACAAAACATTTCCATTCAAAATGATCAATCAGGCTGTGGCTTGGGAGGCACTGAGTGCGAGGATGCCGGACATGTTCTCCACCATCTGAGCATCTCCAGCATCAGAGATGTACGTAAACCATTGGATTTGTGTACATCTCCAAACCAGACCACTTGTCAAGTTAGTTATATTTTAATTCTATAAGGCCTATGATGCAAATTCTCTCATAAGGACCTCATTTAGAGCAGGCATTGCAGCCTAAATACCGGTGTGAACTATCAGGCACAAAATTAAATTAGATTAAAGTAAAAATTCAGAGTAAATATACGACTGCATCAAGATACTCTCTGAGCAGGTCTTCATACGACTGGAGGATGGATAAGAAAGTCATGATTATGAATTTAAAAAAGATTACTGCAGTGTTAAAAAATTAAATAATCAATTAAATGGATACACGTAACAAAACATGGTCACTCATAAGTAACTTGCAGGGCAGTTAAGAGCTTTGAGGTGTCTGGGTAATGTGTGCGGGCATGGTCAAATCCTGGGGCATAACCATACCCCTCTCCCAAAAAACTGAAGATACTACTATGTGCAGTATGCTCAACCATAGATGGTGGCTCCAGAGTACATTTCCACTCCAGGGGGCACTTTCCACAGCAGGATCTCCTGCTCATCATAGACTTATGCCATGGCACTCAGCCACCGTGCATGCCCTGGTGTCCCCTCACAATCCATTGCACCAATAGGTGGGCCAAGATCCAGCTGCTCCCTTTCTGGACATGCCAACTTTGAGTGGAAGCACTGCTATGTGCCCCCACACCCCATGACTCACCCCCCTCTCCATTAGCCATCCCCAGACATAATCCTCCTTCCAATGGCAGCACCAGAACTGAGAACCGGGATTGAAAAATGCTCAATTCTGGGATTCCTGGAATCCCGGGATTGGCATACCTAAAAAAAAACATGCCCCTTCACCCCACACCAGCCGCTCTGCTGATTTACATGTGTGGGCGGCCAGCTGGGAACGGGGCAGAGAGTAGCGGTGCTGGGGGTCCTGTGCCTCCAGGCAGATGGCGGCATCAGTGCGGCAGCGGATAAGGCCGGGCCCTGGACTCCGGATGGAAGTGATGCTGCGGGCGGCTGGGAGCGGGGATGTGACAGTGCGGTCTGCGCAGCGTGACAGTCATAGGTCACGCTGCGCAGGCCACATGCTGGGGTCGAGTACAGCCGGGCATCGTCTGAGCGAGGGCTCAGATGCTGCCCAGCATTAGACTGTGAATGCGCATTCTACGCATGCGCATTGGATACTCCAATCCCGGGATTGAAATCCGGGACATTTGGGGGCCAAATCCCGGGATCCCGCCGATCCCGATTCTGGGATTGGCCACCCTAGTCCTGAAGTTGTCAAATTAGAATAATGAAAAAGTACAGTGAACCTTAAGAGAAGGACATAGCTTTGCCCATGCAGAACTATGAAAATAAAGTAAAACAGCGTAGTTGTGTGAGATAGAAAAACAATACATACAGTATGACAGGATAACATCTAAGAGCTATTTGGTATTTTCTTTAAGGCCACGTTTAAAGGATGGATGCCTATTATGTATGCAGCTGTTGATTCAAGAGATGTGAGTATCTTTATTTTCACTATTTCAGTGGCTTTCATAAAACCTGCTAATAAGTCTAAAATGAATATATTGTTTATGTGAAAATTGATGTCATTCATCTAATTCCCCCACCTAGACCTCTCATTCTAAAAACATCAATGGTATGTTGTGCAATGTACACTATGATGGAAATGTCTATATTACTTCAACAATTAGATCATTTATAGCTTTACTATTTTTTGACCTTCTCCCTATGGGCCAGATGTACTAAGCTTGAAAAATGATAATATGGAGAGTGATAAAGTGCCAGCCAATCAGCTCCTAACTGTTGTGTTACAGGCTATGTTTGAAAATGACACAGGTGTTTATTTACTAACATGGGAGTTCTATTTCAGATGATATGTTGCTATGGGTAACCAATCAGGGTCTATGTATTATCTTCTAGAAGGTGCTACATAAAAATAAGTAGATTCTGATTGGTTGCAGCCAGCAACATCCCATCTGAAATAGAACTCTCCATTTTATCACTTATCAAGGCTTAGTACATCTCGCCTTATGAGCTTGCCTGAAAGCTCCAGACCCTAGATAATTTGTTTGGCCTTGTTTGGCTTTCTATATCTATGGGGGTTATTCAGACCTGATTGCATGCATGCAAATTTGCAGGCTGGGTGATTATCGATAGACTGCAAATGCGTTTGTTCCATAGTACGCATGCGGGAGGCCATCCAACTATAAAATCCTGCACATTTTTTGATTGCTGCCCCTTGGCAAGATGATTGACAGAAAGCAGGTGTTTTTGGGCGTGAGTGCTTTGCTGTATAGCGAAGCACTCGCACTTTACCGATATGCCTGTAAAATTTTGCGGGCACATCGCTGGGGCGGTCATGGTCTGTGCTAAGCAGCCCCGGCAGCCTGCAGCCATGGTTTATAGTTCTGCAAAGATCTGAAAAACTATAACCCAAGCTGAATTAGGCCCTAAATAGGAGGTTTTATTTAAATTAACATGAGTAACTTTTTTATTTTTAATTTGTAGTGAGAAAGAAGAACATTTATATTATACTCATGGTTATTTGCATATGTTTATAAAATAAGCTATTGGAACTGGGTGGTGTACATTCACGGACACTGCCTCTTTATGCGTGTTATATATTGTATGCAATGGAGCTGTTATAGGCAGACTGTTTATTTATTTATTACTTACTAGGTGATTCATCGCGCCCTACGGGCGCTCTTCACACCGTCGTAAGGGGCTGCGCCCCCTTAATTTGTGAACGTTTGTATATGAGAAATATGGTTAGAATTGTATGAAAGATGCCCTGTATTGCAACTTAGGTGTCCGCGAATCGCGGGAGGGGGGGTCGCGGAGGGTGCCGCGAATTGCAGGAGGGGGGGTCGCGGGGGGTGCCGCGAATTGCAGGAGGGGGGGTTGTGGGGGGGTGGATGCTGCGAATCGCGGGAGGGGAGGGATTGCAGAGTATCGCGGGAGGGGGGTCGCGGGGTGGGTGCCGCGAATCGCGGGAGGGGGGGTTACGGGGCGGGGGTTGCGGCGAATCATGGGAGGGGGGGTCGCGGGGGTGTGCCGTGAATTACGGGAGGGGGGGGTCACGGGGCGGGGTGCCGAGAATCGCGGGGGAGGTGTGTGTGTGTGTGCCGTGAATCGCGGGAGTGGGGGTGGGGGGGGTGTGACGCAAATCGCCACAAGAAAAAATCAACACAGAAAGGTCAACACATGTAAATGTTGACATAAGTGTGGCACTTCATTGGTGTCCATGTCGACACATGAGAATGAATATGAAAATATTAAAAAAATGAAAAAAAAAACTTCAAAAACTCATGTCAACCTTTTTCATTGTCGACCATAGCCATGTCAGTGTTTTCCATGTGCAATTTAATTCTGGAGCTGCCGCGAATCACGGGGGGTGCCGCGAATTGCGGGAGGGGGGGGTCGCGGGGTTGGGTGCCGCGAATCGCGGGAGGGCGGGGTTCACAGGGGTTCCGGTGGGGGGTTGCCGCGAATTGCGGGAGGTGGGGGGTCACGGGGGGTGCCGCGAATCGCGGGGGGGGGGGTTGCGGGGGGGTGTGACGCGAATCGCCACAAGAAAAAATCAACACAGAATGGTCAACACATGTAAATGTTGACATAAGTGTGCCACTTCATTGGTGTCCATGTTGACACATGACAATGAATATGAAAACATTCAAAAAATGACAAAAAAACTTCAAAAACTCATGTCAACCTTTTTCATTGTCGGCCATAGCCATGTCAGTGTTTTCCATGTGCAATTTAATTCTGGAGCTGCCGCGAATTGCGGGAGGGGGGGTCGCGGGGGTGGGTGCCGCGAATCGCGGGAGGGCGGGGTTCACAGGGGTTCCGGTGGGGGGGTGCCGCGAATCGCGGGAGGGGGGGTTGCGGGGGGGTGTGACGCGAATCGCCACAAGAAAAAATCAACACAGAAAGGTCAACACATGTAAATGTTGACATAAGTGTGCCACTTCATTGGTGTCCATGTCGACACATGACAATGAATATGAAAAAATTAAAAAAATTAAAAATAAATCTTCAAAAACTCATGTCAACCTTTTTCATTGTCGACCATAGCCATGTCAGTGTTTTGCATGTGCCATTTAATCCTGGGGCTGCTGCGAATTGCGGGGGGGGGGGGTCGCAGGGGGGGTGCCGCCAATCGTGCAAGGGGGGTCGCGGGGGGTTCTTTTTGCCGCGAATCGCGGGAGGGAGGTCGCGGGGGGGGGGGTTCTGCGAATCGGGGGGGGGGTCACGGGGGAGGGTTTGCCGCGATTCGCGGGAGGGGGGGTCGCGGGGTGGTGGTTATGCCGCGAATTGCGGGAGGGGTCGTGGGGGGGTTCTTTTTGCAGCGAATCGCGGGAGGGGGGGTCGCGGGGGTGTTTTTGCTGCGATTCGCGGTAGGGGGGGTCGCAGGGGAGCGGGTGTTTTTGCCGCGAATTGCGGGAGTAGGGGGGGGCGTGCGGGGGGGGGAGGTTTTGCCGCAAATCGCGGGAGGGGGGCGCTCACCTGGTGGCTGTGGAGTAGCAGTGCTGGGCAACATGGGAAAGCAGTGGGTGTCTGGCACTGTCTGTGGGCTCACTGGGCTGGTTCTCTGTCACATACCTCCCAACATGACCCTCTCCAGGAGGGACACAATGCTCTGTTTCTAGACTTCCCCTTAATGTATGATTGCCATCACCTGTTTTAAACAGGTTAATTTCTCAGAAAGGTGTTCAGCACAGATGAAGGCAATCACACATTAAGAGGAAAGTCCAGGAACAGAGCGTTATAGACACAGACACCCACTTTGAGTGACAGATGTAGCCAAATATATAGGAGATTTATTACTAGTTTCTTATATAGCGCACACATATTCCGCAGTGCTTTACAGAGAATATTTAAACATTCACATCAGTCCCTGCCCCAGTGGAGCTTACAATCTATATTCCCTAACGCATGTACACGCACACACAGACATTGTAGGGTTAATTTTGTTGGGAGCCAATTAGCCTACTGCTATATTTTTGGGGGATTGTGGGAGGAAATCGGAGTACCCGGAGGAAACCCACACAAGTATGGGGAGAATATACAAACGCAGCACAGTTAGGGCCATGGTGGGAATCAAATCCATGGCCTCAGAGCTGTGAGCTAGTAATGCTAACCATTACACCGTCCGTGATGCCCCAAGTATATAGACAGATGGAGCCGGGCTCAGCTGTTGCTGGCGCCCGCCAGATCCCTTTCACTGGCGAGCGCCGGCAATAGGGACTGGTAGGCACGTGCGTGTCACGCGCACACGCGTCCCAGTATCATGGCCGCTGGGCAGCGTCTCCCTGTCCATCTCCGCTTCAGGGAGATGCTGCCCAGTTCGGGGGGGGGGGGGCGGCAAAGGGGACCGGCGGCGACGGCGAGGGAGGCGGCAGGGACCAGCGGCAGGATCTGTGTATATATATATATATATTTATATATATATATATATATATATATATATATATATAAAGACAGTGGTCGAAGTGGAAATTTTGAAGTGGGGGTATGGAAAGATAGTAATGTTGTTCTGCGTCCGCCGAAGGCGCACATGCTGTAGAAAAGGGGGCGTGGCCACCCGTAATGCTGATGAGAGGAGGAATAGGGTGAGGGGAGAGGAGAGGAGGTGTGGGAAGAGGGTGAGGGGAGAGGAGGCATGAAAAAGGGGGTAAGGAGGGGAATGGGGAAAGGAGGAGTAGGGGGGAAAGAGGGGCAGAAGAGGTGGGAGGAGGAAGAGGGGGAGAGGTGGGTAGGATCCGAGGAGGAGTAGGAGGGTCAAGGAGAAGAGGAGACTGACAGGTAACAACTGACACACCCACTAAAACAGTGAGAGGGGCCAAATGACAGCCATATCCATCCCTTCTTAATGGGGCAGAGACACTAATGCCCCCCACATGCTTTCTGGCGCACCTGCATCTATGTGATAACACCCACCAACACACAGAATGCCAGGGTAACACTGACGTCTCGCTCTCTCATATACTGTATGACAACACTGTCAGGACACACAGCGCAGCCACCACACTGTATGCACCTCACCAGCGCAGCAGCTGGCTGCCACCTCTAGAACACCCCTCCCCCACCGCTATGTGCAGAACCCGGGAACATGCTGTCCTTGGGAATAAATGCAGTCGCCGCCACCTCAGGAGAAGGGGGTTTTGCTCACTTGCATAATCCATGGCTGCGGTGACCATAATCCATGGCTTGCATAATCCATGTGGTGACCAGATTTAGGGTATACAGTTGCACCAGCACAGCGCTGGGCGACCTACGGGGACAGCTCGTAAGGCAGTGGGCTCTTTAGCAGCGGATGTTGGCTCTGCAGCAGTGGATGCTGGCTCGCCTCACCTCCAGCACGGACCCCAGCAGGCTGTCACCTTGCTCCCGGCTGTGCATCAATCGGCCCGGGCGCAGTGGGGCAGCTTACAAGGTGTTGGTGTTAGGCTAGTCCCTGTATCCATCCCTGGGGATGGGGGAAGGTCATTGACGGCAGCAATTTAAAAAAAAAAAAGAAAAAAAAGCAGTGCTCGAAAAAGTGGCAGTATACCGTACCGGTGTATACCGGCCCACTTCGAGCACTGTATATAGCTGATTCATATTATACCCACTTTTTAAATATTCTCTGGAAAACCTGTATAAATGTCTCCTTTTCTTATGTTCATTTAATCATATTTTTTTCACAAGTTTTGCAACTCCTTTAATCAAAGAGTAAAATGTTTAGTACAGTATCTGCCATTGATTGGAAGCTTATTAAATGTGAATAGTCCATTGAAGAAATAGTTGAGTATTTGGACTAAAGTGACTTTTCACTGCCTTAATATACTCTTTTGCTGCAGTTCATTTACATATTCTGTAGTATAGCGATATTACTCCTAAACTTCATCATGCATCTCCTACATGGTTATTAAGGCTTTCAAGCCTTGTATCATAATATGTGCATTGTCATTGCATATCCCACATCAGACTCATGATATTAATTGTGCTATTTTTTCCATAGACAGATGACCAACCCAAATATGAGGAAAACCGCTACATGTATATATACTTTGTAATCTTTATAATATTTGGGTCCTTCTTTACCCTCAACCTCTTCATTGGTGTTATTATAGATAACTTCAATCAGCAAAAAAAGAAGATAAGTATTATATACATTGATTAATAATATTTTAGGTAGTCTCAGATATGAAATGACATTTGTCTGTCAGTTGTTTGCTTTATTAGACCTCTATCTTATATTATTTCTATGGTCCTGATTTTAGGTCTTCTATTTAGAGTTTTATCTTTAAAAAAAAAAAAAAAATTCTCTTATTTAACAACATATTTAAAAACAAGCTTCACCCAAAACCTAAATTCTAGTACAGTATTTGGTAGATTTTATCTCACTAGGGAAACAGATCCCTAGTAGTGTTGGCAGTTGGGGATAATTGAAATCCCCCCCCCCCCCCCCAGATAAGGAAGCCACTGTTATTTACTGCAGCTAATTGAATTCCCCCCATAATGTATACAGTGAATTCAAACCATGAGCCAAATGTAGTGAGGCCTGAGTTCAGCAGCCGTGCGAAATGCCAGAGGAACTCGGAAATTTTTTTGGAAGGGGTAATCACTTACAAAGTAAAACAATGATGCCCCTTTAAAAAATTTCCAAGTTTAACAGGCATCCTGCACTGCCACTGAACTCTGGCGTCAATACACCCGACCCAATATTTTCTTTAGTGTAGGACAGTCTTATTATTAACTGAGCAAATGTTAATGGTTTAGTAATTTATATGGATTTAATATTTTACTTAGGTGGGCAGGATATCTTTATGACAGAGGAACAGAAGAAATATTACAATGCAATGAAAAAACTTGGATCCAAAAAACCTCAGAAGCCAATCCCACGACCTGCGGTACGATCATTACGGAATAATTTACCAGGCAACCTAGCTAGAGGCCAGAGGACATGGGGGGGGCGTGCGTTTATGATCTCCCTAAAGCCCCATACACACTGGATGATTTTGAGGTGAAAGCAGGTAACTTTTACCGTTTGAGCTGCTTTCACCTCAAAAGCTGCACAGTGTGTATGGCCCGGCAATGAGCGGTGAGCATGCATCATAGTTGCACCCATGACTCATTAAAAACCAATAGCCGGCACATGACGAAGCTTAGAGTTTATGAGTCGCGGGTGCGACTTGCTGCTCCAAACGGAAACTAGCAGCCATATCACAGCTTTGATGAGTTTTGCTACATCTGTAATTGGCACTTTGCATCTAGTAGACCTTCCCGCATATTGTGGCTGTTGCATTTGACCCACAATGTATAGCTTGCACAATTTTGTCAGAACTGCACTCATTTGAGATGGGCTATATTTTGAAAAGATAGAAAATTTCAGGTTGGGTATCCTTCGTTGATATTCATCATGTCAACATTGATGAAATGTTGACATGATCAGAATGTTGACAGCACAGTCTTGGTGGTCCAGTGGTAACTTGCCTTGTTTGACCAGTCTGTTGGCTCTAGTAGTATTTCCTGTGTCCAGCAGTTAGGTGATAATAACTTCTGGTATCCAGTGGTAAGGCCACTAACCATAATCTCTAACTTTAATCCTCCTCCTAGTTGCTAACCCTAACCCTCCTGTCCTGTAGTCCTATGCACCCTCCCCCGCAGTGCCTAACCCTAACCCTCCTGTCCTGTAGGCTTATCCACCCTCCCCCGCAGTGCCTAACGCTAACCCTCCTGTCCTGTAGGCTTATCCACCCTCCCCTGCAGTGCCTAACTCTAACCCACCTGTCCTGTAGGCTTATCCACCCTTCCCCGCAGTGCCTAACCCACCTGTCCTGTAGTCTTATCCTTCCTTCCTGAGTTCCTAACCCTTCTGTCCTGTAGTCTTATCCACCCTTCTCCGCAGTGCCTAACCCTAACCCTCCTGTCCTGTAGGCTTATCCACCCTCTCCCGCAGTGCCGAACCCTAACTCTCCTGTCCTGTAGGCTTATCCACCCTTCCCCGCATTGCCGAACCCTAACCCTCCTGTCCTGTAGTCTTATCCTTCCTTCCTGAGTTCCTAACCTTTCTTTCCTGTAGTCTTATCCACCCTTCCCCGCAGTGCCTAACCCTAACCCTTCTGTCTTGTAGGCTTATCCACCCTCCCCCGCAGTGCCTAACCCTAACCCTCCTGTCCTGTAGGCTTATCCACCCTCCCCTGCAGTGCCTAACCCTAACCTTCATGTCCTGTAGTCTTATCCCTCCTTCCCCAGTGCCTAACCCTAACCCTCCAGTCCCACATTCTATCCTTAACCCTCCATATCCTCAGCCTAAATCTAACCCTATGCTTCCTAAAGATGTCAATGTGTTCCATGTCAATATTTGACAATGTCAACATAACTATGTATCAACATTATGATTGTCCAAATTTTTAATTTAGACATGGTAACTGCATACTAAAATTTGGTCTGCACCCAATTATCTAACATGATATGTTACTGTATTTAGGCCTACTGTTTCCTACATATGTAATAGACGATAGTCATCTTGTCAGGGGATAGATTCAGGACACCTTGCATCCCAAAGGCTGACCATCTCATACTATTATAGTGTTTTAAATATGTATAAATGCATTTTCCTCACTAAGATGTTTTCTTGTCCCCGCAGAATGTTTTTCAGGGAATGATATTTGACATTGTTACAAAGCAAGCATTTGACATTACCATCATGTGTCTCATATTCCTAAACATGGTAACGATGATGATCGAAACTGATGACCAGAGCCAAGAAATGGAAACCAGATTATACTGGATCAATGTGGTCTTCATTATCCTTTTCACTGGGGAATTCCTTCTCAAACTAATTTCTTTGCGCTTTTACTACTTCACAATTGGATGGAACATATTTGATTTGGTTGTGGTGATTCTTTCCATTGTAGGTAAGAGTCTGTTGTTTTGGATTCAGAATGGATAAAACTTCAAACAAAATAATGAAATGAAGTAGAAGCTAATGCTGCTTCTCACCTCTAAGGGGGGAATTCAATTGTTGTGCATGGCGCCCCACAGAGAAAAAGTAAAGTGCTGTTCCATTCTTGCATTCCCAACCGCCAGTGCTGACATTACTGTTATTTGTTCCGTCATTTTCATGGGCTGATAACATGTACATACTTGCATAACCTCCCAGAATAGCTTGGAGGCAACCTCCTGGCCCCTGAGAAGGTGGGCAAGTCTCCCATTAAAATCTGCCTCATCTGCAGTGTAACGTGGGGTACTTGTGTATTTGCAGGGCGCCCAATTAGCATATGTACGTAGTTGTAGTGAAATCGCATCGCATGGTACTTTTTCGTGCCTTGCGATGCGATCTCACTAGTTAATTTATTCACTGCACCCTGACCGCCGACCGCATCGCATCACACACAAAATCGCATGCAATCGCATGCGATTTTGCGTGCAATGCGATTTAGCACAACACCCCCAGTGTTCATGTCTATGTGATGCAATGGTATTTTGCACACCCCCACTATCCACGTCACCCCGAAGCTTGGCGAGCAGACGCGGAACCCGTCCTCCCGACCTTTTCATACCCCCACTATCCACGTCGGCGTGGAGTTGATTTTATAAAGCGTGGTGAGTGCAGCGAGCCACCGAGCCCGAAGCGTGTGCAAGCAGACACGGATCACATGTAAAGTAATCCGCATCTGCTCGCCACGCTTTGGGCTCGGTGGCTCGCTGCGCTCGCCACACTTTATAAAATCTACTCCACGCTGATGTGGATAGTGGAGGTATGAAAAGGTCGGGAGGACGCGTTCCGCGTACCCTCGCGGGGCTCGCTGCACTCACCACGCTTCGGGGTGACGTGGATAGTGGGTTGTGCAAAATACCATTGCATCACATAGACATGAACACTGGGGGTGTTGTACTAAATCGCATTGCACGCAAAATCGCATGCAATTGCATGCAATTTTGCATGTGATGCGATGCCATCGGCGGTCAGGGTGCAGTGAATAAATTAACTAGTGAGATTGCATCCCATGGAACAAAAACGTGCCATGCAATGCGATGCGATGCGATTTCACTACGCAGAATAGCCCACTAAGCAAATAGCTTAGTGGGCACCCTGCAAATACACAAGTACCTAACGTGGTTTTGCACAGATGTGCAGCTACATCTGTATTCAGGTTTGGGGCATAACTGAAAACAAAAATATAAAATTTCATATTTATTTCAATATTCTAGTAAAATGGTCATTATTGTTTCCATAATTCCCAAATCAGCAGGCAAAAATATCCCAAATAAGTAAAGCTGTGCTCCTCTGTCATATCCTGTCTATCTGAATTTTGTTCAGATTTTGTGACAGAATACTTTAATAAAAGTCAGACATCTAATATTAGTCTAGCAATGTCCCTGTAATAGGCCTAAATGATCAGACTGATCATAATCTCAGATCAGAATCTCTACCTACTGCTGTATGCATATAAGAAGCTATCCCACTATATTATAGACAGTGATAGCATAGTGTGAATGAATTAGATGTGATGCGTGAAAAAAGTTTAATCCGATGATAATTGTACAATATCATCTATATATATATATGTCTAGTGTCCGCGAGTCTCCGCAACACTGCCATCTGATGGTATAGTGTAAAACTACATCTCTTTCTCACACACACACACACACACACACACACACACAAACAAAGAAGGTAGCAGACTAGCTTTTGATGCTTTTACTTCAAGCGGGCTTACTAATATATTTATATTAGCAAGCCCGCTCAATGCAAATGCTTCGAAAGCTAGTCTGCTACCTTGTGAATGCCTTGTGTTCGTACACGTCTGAGAAAGGAAGAGATGCAGTTGTAGTTTCACTCGCTGCAACTAGTGTTTCGGAGACACACAATCAGACACTAGACATAAAATAATTATATATATATATATATATATATATATATATATATATATATAGAGAGAGAGAGAGAGAGAGAGAGAGACCTATATATAAAGCATGGATCGGGGTAGCACACCTCTTGAAGAAATACAGTAACGTCACTGGTGCCCTACTAGATGGTCACCATCAGGAGCCCAATATTATATATATATATATATATATATATATATATATATATATATATATATATATATATATATATATATATTTGTAAATATCTCTTGGTATAAAGTAAAGAAGACAGATAACATGAATATTTGATCACCATTGGTGATAATTTGCACTTTTTTACAGGTCATTCACATTACAGTTTAAGATTTTATTTATTTATAGTTATGGATAATCATATCTACAGTAGTAGTCTGTAGGTAGATAAATGGAGCGATAGATACATATATACATATATATATATATATATATATATATATATATATACTGCAGATAAAGATGTTCCATAAGATTTATTTAGGATGAAATATATTGAAACATTTCCTTTTGTGTTTTTGCAGGTATGTTTCTGGCAAACATTATAGAAAATTATTTTGTTTCTCCAACACTATTCAGAGTTATAAGACTTGCTAGGATTGGGAGAATCTTGCGTCTCATTAAAGGAGCGAAAGGAATTCGTACGCTGCTCTTTGCCTTGATGATGTCACTTCCTGCCCTATTCAATATCGGTCTTTTGCTCTTCTTGGTGATGTTTATTTATGCTATCTTTGGAATGTCCAACTTTGCCTATGTCAAGAAAGAAGTTGGAATAGACGATATGTTTAATTTTGAAACCTTTGGCAACAGTATGATTTGCCTGTTCATGATCACAACATCAGCAGGTTGGGATCTTTTGTTAGCACCAATTCTTAACAGTGGGGAACCAGACTGTGACAAAAACTTTGAGCACCCTGGAAGTAATGTAAAAGGAGATTGTGGTAACCCATCTGTAGGCATTTTCTTCTTTGTTAGCTATATCATCATTTCATTTCTTATTGTTGTAAATATGTACATTGCTGTCATTTTGGAAAATTTCAGTGTTGCCACTGAAGAAAGTGCTGAACCATTAGGAGAAGATGACTTTGAGATGTTCTATGAGGTTTGGGAAAAGTTTGACCCATCTGCTTCACAGTTCATCGAATACGATAAACTTTTTGATTTTGCTGATGCACTGGATCCACCTCTACGAGTGCCAAAACCAAACCATATTCAGCTCATTGCAATGGATCTCCCCATGGTTAGCGGCGACAGAATTCACTGCCTTGACATTCTCTTTGCTTTTACAAAGCGAGTGTTGGGAGAAGGGGAGGATATGGACACACTACGCTTACCAATGGAGGAGCGGTTTATGGCATCTAACCCTTCCAAGGTTCCCTACGAGCCTATTACAACTACCTTACGTCGTAAGCAAGAAGAGCTATGTGCCATTTCTATACAACGTTGCTACCGGCATTATCGCTCTAAAAAACAAGCTCAAGCTTCTCTGGTATACAAAAAGGATAAAAATAAACAGGCTAATATTCTAGCTAAAAATGAAATTAGTGATTTCAATAAATACAGTGAAAACTCCACCATCAATTCAGACGTGTCCACCTCAACAACGTCTCCACCTTCCTACGACAGTTTAGAAAGGACTCACGAGGAAAAATATGAAAAAGACGATGCAGAAAAGGAAGAAAGGAGTAAATGTAAAAGAGGTTGCAAGAAGTAATGTTATGCTTGTGATTTGTGATGCAGCATTAATGAAGATCATAGATGACATTGAGGTCCACAGATAGTTGGAATACTATGCCAAATTGTCAGTTATATTTATGATGTAAGTTTAGTGCCTATAAAACCATATAAAGAAGAACTTTTGTATAAGATCATTAACAGGTCTATGTACTTTATGGTTGGTATTCAGATTATGCGGTTTGTGATCTAATGCAAAACCTCACCTTAATCAGAGGGTCATTTGGGCTTAGGTGTCTATATATTCTGCTGGACAATCAGTGACTTCTGCTGCTTTTTTAAAAATGATTCTAAATGTGATTCACACATATGATCACCAACCACGGATGCATTCTGTAGCGGTGGAAATCCAATATCATCATCATCGATGTGAAAACAAATGACTGAATGAACTCGCAAAAAGATCAGGTAACAGATGACTGCAAATCAACATCATCACAACACTTTTTATTTTCATTTTACCTGTCATTTAATAATTGCATATGATGTCCTATGTACAGTAAAATGTTTAATAATGTTTATGTGCCTCTGACGTCACAAATGGTCCTGGTTTTCAGGTTGAAGAAGTCATACACGTCTCTGTAAAGTGCCCTTCTGTATAAACAAAAAGGTTAAAGAAAAACATACATTGAATGCATATGTAATAGATTATGCTAAATGGCCAGATACAGTCAGTTACTCTGCTTCATTCAGCATTATTATTTGGAAATGTATTTTAAATAGGGTGTGTCCTCGTTTGGGAAGCACCTGTGCAGCGCAGTTCAGCTTATGTCAGCAGGTAGCAGAGAGGGCAGCGGTGGAACTATAAAAGGTGCAGGTAGAGTGGCTGCTATGTGGCCAGAAAGTGAAGGGGAAACAGGTAATGCACTTGTACCGCCCCCGAGGCACCATATGATCTCTGAGGCCCTCCCACTGTACTCACATGCTATGAAGAGTCCCCAACCCTTCCCAGAGCAGAGCTGAAGGCCTGGGAGGATACATTGGCCACCTACCTAAGTTAGGCTATTGTGCCTGACATACGCTGTACTGAATATGGTCCTAGGCAAATCATTTTCTATGTTGGCATGGGAGAGGGATGTCAAAAAAGTAGACAACCAACAAATATTTTTTCTAAGTAAATATGTTCTGTAAAATGCCATGCAATGTACCTTCCTAATGTAGTAGAGCTATTGTCAGAACAATGTATATACAATGTTTTTTTTTTACATTTTTATTTTTTTAGATCAACTCAACTATCATGTATTGCTCTCAAAGTTGAAACTTTTACTGGTGCATGTATATATTCGCCTTGATGCTACTGTGTATAATGTCAAAGGATTTTGCATATAGTGGAAAGCCATATTTTAAATTAGTCATAGTGACATTATACCACAGGAGGATGTAAACTTGCAGGTAATATGCATTTGTAACACTGGATCCTACCTGATACATAGCCAAATATAAGGGAATATATTCCAACATACTCTTTGTAAAACAGTATAAATACTGTTTAAATATATTTCTTTGCCTTTTGTACATAAATTTAAAAAAAAGTCAGTTGAGGAATCTGTATTGCTGACAGTGGTCACTTATTAACCTGGGTGGTATCACAAAATGAAAGGCACTATTCGTGGCAAATGCATGCATTCTTGTGTGTTCACATGGTACAATATATAAATACATACTGAACACAAGAATGGTCTTTCTTGCACTTGACAGTTCGCGTAGGAAACAAGAATGTGTATAATGTCTAATTAAATAGCCATATTAAGATAAATAAGGCTCAGTCAGTGATGTCACTGGTTCCCGAGGGTGATTCCCATGACTACAAGGTCAGCCTACAAAATGTCTGCCATCACTGGGTATAGCCGGCAGGAGGATTGTGTCAATGTACACACAAACACAACAATGCCACACCAAAGCATTTGCTTTTTAGGATAGTTGAAAAAAAAAAAGACAAAATTTCTCTCTTTTTGGACCAGATGCGTCACGCTTCAAAAAGTGATAAAGTGGAGATTTAGCCATTTAGCTCCTTTGTGTCATTTTCAAACCCAGCCTGTAACATGGAAGTTAGGAGCTGATTGGCTGGCTGTTTATCACTCTCCATTTTATCACTTTTTTAGCTAGATACATCAGGCCCAAATGTGCTTAAGAAACAGGCCTCAAGCACTGATGTGTCATTGTGTTACTCATAAATCTGTTTTCATTTCACTTCTGTCACATCAGTAGGAGAGCCTGGTAATACTGAGGACAGGTAAGCATACTGGGCACTTCTCTAAAGGGGCCAGATGTACTAAGCTTCAAAAGTGATAAAATGGAGAGTGATAAACAACCAACCAATCAGCTCCTACCTGCCATGTCACTGCCAGTGTTTGAAAAATGTCACGCAGGAGCTGATTGGTTGGTTATCACTCTCTATTTTATCACTTTTAAAGCTTAGTGCATCTGGCCCATAGAGAGGTGTACCAAGAAAGAAATAAGTGGGGCTTCTGCCATTTCAAAGACTGTGCTTGATAAATGAATACAGGTTGAATGTATTGGTCACCTGCATGTAGAAAATGTTGATATCCTCAATGCTTTGAATGAATCCTATATATGACTGAATAAATATTACACAACATTAAAGATTTTGCCTAACCTGTTTTTTGATTCTTACAGTGTTCATGAATTCTAAATTTTAAGGGAATTTTCTTGGTTGACAAACCACACTTATGCTGTATCACATTAAACTGCATTTCAAGTACAACTTGAAATGGTTACGTTTCTCCATTCTCAATTAATTTGGTGTCATAGTTACTTAATGAGTATAACAATTAATCTTACATACCTATTGAACACCAGCCGCAGAGACACACTATCGCGGTATCAGGCAGTGAGCAACAACAATAGAGGCTCCATAATAGAACAAGGCACAATTTTATAATGTTCCGTCCACTAGCAGCAAAATGCTGTGATTTGGAGGTCTTCGGTGAGGGGGCAGTGGCGATAAGACCTAAGACCTTTAGATTGACATCTTATTGGCTCTTCCCTCTCCCCATTCACCCATAAATCATGGCGTTTTGCCACAGGGATGGCATTAAGTGTAAAAAGAAAAAGTCTGTCACTTCTGGGTATTCAGAAACCAGCCCCTGCATGCGCCACTGCTTTTTCTCTGTCAGAAGATTTTAGAACTACATTTTCTTTTGTGGAATCCTGGACATCCCTTGAATAGTATACATACTAAATATGGTGGCTTTCCACTTGCTAGCTAGATCTTCAGACAACACTAAAAACAGTGGTGTAACTAGAACGCCGCAGACCCCGGTAGCGGGGAGGTGCTGAGAAAGCATGGGCGCTGGGGGTCTGCGGGGTTATTGTTACGCCGCTGCCACCTGCCGCTTTTCTGGCCTGGACCTGCAGATTTACTTGCCTGTGTTACCGGCTTTCCTCCTGGCTCCTGCTGTTGTTAAAAACTGACCTTCAAAATATGTCTGCGGCGGCCTCCTCTAGCATCCTTTAAAACGGTCTGCTATTAGGGGTAGCCATTTTGTGAGGGTTTGTTTTCAATATCAGCAGAAGCCAGAAGGGGGGGAGTTTGAGGAGCACCAGGACCTTAGACAAGACCGGCGGGGGGCGCCGCATACAGAGGAGTAGGGCAGGGTAGGGTGGTTGGGGTGGCTGACGAAATTCGGCAGGGGAGCACAAAATTAGTTTAATTAAGAAAACAGATATAGAGATGGGTGATACTGTGTCAACACTAGTGCTTGTTGAGCAGTCACGAATGTGATAATGTGCAAATGACTTTGAATTGTGCACTAGCGTGCACTGGAGTTTTGAAGCCCTTATATGCCTATTCTCTGTGCCCTTGTATGCTGTAGTACCTCTGGTGGTTGTGGAGATTTCTCCAGTCACTTTAGGCCTCCTCCCAGGAAGCTCATTGCTCAACAGCACCTAGAAATAGAGTTATTATTTATAACATTAAAATATTTGGTAATTATGTAGTATCTGGGCGCCCGATTTTGTGATCGGGTCGAAAAATCGCATCGAATCGCATCGAAATCGCATGCGATATCGCATGCGATGCGATTTTCCATAGGATTCAATGTTAACATGGTCCTGTTCATTTCCCCACTATCCAAGTGGGCATAGAGTTGATCTTATATAGTGTGGCGAGCGCAGCGAGCCACCGAGCCCGAAGCGTGGCGAGCGCAGCACGCCCCGCGAGGGGCCGCGGATTACTTAAAATGTTTTCCGCGGCGCCTCTCGGGGCTCGCTGCGCTCGCCACGCTATATAAAATCAACTCTATGCCCACTTGGATAGTGGAGAAATGAACAGGACCTTGTTAACATTGAATCCTATGCAAAATCGCATCGCATATGCCGAAAATCGCGTCGAATCGCATCTGATTGTATGCCTTAAGGTAAGGCATACAATCACAAAATCGGGCGCCCAGATACTACATAAGTACCAAATATTTTTATCCAGAACTGTAAGGAGAATATATATTTGTTCACAATAGTCATCCAGTGGTTCTTACAGTCAGGCATGTCCAAACTATGGCCCTCCAGCTGTTGTGTAACTAAAAGTGCCATCACGCCTTGCCACAGTTTTGCTATTAGGGAATGCTAAAACAATGCCAAGGCATGCTGGGATGTGTAGTTTCACAACAGCTGGAGGGCCATAGTTTGGACAGGCCTGATCTAAGGGCAGTGGCAAATTTCCCATTAGGCACACGTCTGGGGGCGGAACTTGGATGCTGCTTGTTTTGGTACTCTCAGCACGAAATGTTCCAGTTACTGCTAAATATTTCCACTATACTGTACCATATACAGTGGCGCACGCAGCAGGGGTTCTGAGTATACAGAAACCCCCCTGATCAGTGCTGGCCTGCAGAGACTTCTTCTCGCGCCAGAGAACGGAGTAGCCGGCCAATGTACTTTGAGAACTGCTGTTAGTGACACTGCAGTTCCGCCAGATGCCTCTAGGTGCTGTCCTCTCCACTTGTGCCCTCATTTCCTTAGTTTGAGCACAGTGAAAGCAGAGCTGACGGAGAGACAGTTCAGCTGCAGGACAGAGCTCAGAGGCAGGAGCATCAGAAGCAGGCAGCGTGTGGGAGAGATCTGACGTCACACTGAGCAGCTGGGATTGATACTGCAGTGCAAGTTAGTAATAATATTGTGTGTGTGTATTTTCTCTCTCTCTCTCTCTCTCTCTCTCTCTCTCTCTCTCTCTCTCTCTCTCTCAGGAGCAGTCTGTCTCTGTCCATCTATCTTTCTATTCTACACTCTCTCCCCCTTTCTATCTATGCAGTGTGTGGTTTCCATTATATATATATATATATATATATATATATATATATATATATATATATATATATATATATAGTGTGTGTGTGGCTGGCATCCCAAAGGGTCAGGTAGGCATACTTATCCTCCCACTGCCACCCCCCAAAACCTAACCCTACATTTCAGCAGCCTGACCCCCCCGCCCCCCGTGGCCTGACCCTAACCCTATACAATAATGCTTAGACCTAATACTCACCACCAGTGTTCCCTCTAAACACAACCTGCCGAGCGTGCGCACAGACATCACAACAGAGCCCACACAGGAGCAGTGGTCCCTTTTTGCAGTTGTGGACTCAATTAATGTGTCTCACCCAATAACTACATTGTGTGCTGTGTTTTGAATGTTTAAATGTTTTGAATGTTTAATATATTTTTTAAGTAAAGTTAACACAAATGCTGAACATCGTTTTCCAGTTATATATGTAAGTGACGCACAAAAATTCCTTCCAATGTTGCACAGCCAATATCTTTTGCCGCACACAGCCTTTGTAAAATTAGAGGGAACATTGCTCACCACCAAAGCTGAACCCTGTCCCCCCTTTCTAAGTTCCTAACCTGACCCCCCATATCCTAACCTTAACCTTCCTGACCCCCACAGCCTAACCCTAAACCCCAGACTAATGCCTAAACCTAAACCCCCACACCGAATCCCCTACACCTAACCTCCCCACAGCTGAACCATTAATCCCCCCCCCCCCCCCCTGCAGCTGAACCCTATCCTCTTCTAAGTGCGTAACCCCCCCTCCCCGTAGCCTCACCCTTGGTCTTTGGTCTTCCCACTAGTGCCTAAACCTAACCCCCTTCCTTTCCCAGGTGCATACTGGCACTGCCCACATACTGTTCAGCATCTCAGCAGTCAAGATTTCAGCGCTGGCATCCTAACTGATTTCGTGACTCTGCCAATGTTCTCCAGGCAGTCGTTGGTTACTTGCATCAGTATATTAAACGTGGGCATCCTCACCACCACTGATATACTATCTTGAATAGAGTGTAAATGGTTAGGACATGCATATACAGGTGCAACCCCAATTTTCTGGCAACCGTTGGTCCGGAACCTTCTTTAATCCGGACACATCGGGTGCAGGGCGGAAGTAAAATATTCTTTGGTTTTTAGCCATAGTGGGGACTGTGGGAGGACTTAGAAGTAGTTGTGAGGGCAGTGGGAGGGTTTAGAGAGGAAGTGGGAGGCTATTGGGATGGGGAGGGGTCGCGCTGCAGTGACGATACACGCTGCGGTATGTGGAATGCCCTGTGAGCCAGAGACAAGCTGCGGGTGGTGCGGCAGAGGTGAGAGCCAGGCTTCGGGGATTGCGCTGCGGAGTCACGGTGCTTTAAAATGGTGTCACAGATAGTCCGGCAAATTCGGTAATCCGGCTCAGTGCTGGAACCGACGATGCCGGATAATCGGTGTTCAACCTGTACTGCGCCTGTAAACTTGCTTACTTAGTAAATATGTATATATATATATATATATATATATATATATATATATATATATATATATATATATATATATATATATATAAAATAAAAAATGAATAGTGGCTTTTTTATTCTATTAAATTGATTATCCTCAAATGAGGTCTGTCAGACCAACCTGCTCCAGCCTGTTGTTCGATACGCCAACCTGGCACAAATGGGTGCTTGTGACGTAGATTTTGCAAGGTCAACATCAAAGAAATAAAAGGAGTAAAATAAGAAAGCCTAAATAATGTTACTGTGAGGTTTAGGCTTGAGGTAGTCCCATAGTTGCCTGCCCTCCCGGAATGGCTGGGAGGGTCCCGCAAATCGGATCCCCCTCCAGCCCCCCCTGGGAAGGAGGGTAAGTCTCCCACATTATCGCCACAGCCATTGCTCCCCCCTTCCCTGCGGTATAAAATGCCAAATTTTGCGGGTCCGCGGGGAGGAAGCGGGGCTAAAATGACACAAATCGCGTAATTTCGCATAATTTTAGCCCCTTCCCCCATCCACAGACACGCAAATTAATGCAGCAGTTTTTAAGTCGGCATGTATGGGTATTCCCTAGCAGCTTGAGGAAGCCCCCAGCAGTGTCTCTTCCTGGGAGATATAGTTCCACAAGCCTTCTCCCTCAGTAGCCCCACCCTCCAGGCTGAGCAAGGAATTCTCTTTCTTAGATATAAATCAGGTGACTCCAGAGAGCGCTAGTCCGATCTCTTTAGGAAGGCACTTCGATAGCCTAGAGCAGGGGCGGATCCAGGATAAAATGACAGGGGGGGCACCATGATAAAAAAGGGTTTAGGTGGGGGAGGGGCGGTGTTAGTGGTGCCAGTGTACATGCTAAGAGAGCGGCAGGAGAGGGTGGGAATGGAATTAAAAATAGGCCCTGGCATTTCAAGTACGCAGGCCCACCACAGCGACAAAAGTGAAGGATGTAGTTGTGCGCGCGCCGAAGGCGTGCTCCGGAAAAGGGTGTGTGGCCACTCAACAGGGGGCGTGTCAACACCATATACAACTTCTACACATTATGCAACAAAATACTAGACCCCATTATAATTGCCCCTTACACATGATGCCAATTGGAATGAGCCAAAATTCAAATAATGCCACATGGATTGTGTCAAAATTCACATAATGCCACATGGATTGAGCCAAAATTTACATAATAACACACACGGATTGAGCCAAAATTCACATAATGCCAAATGGATTGTGTCAAAATTCACATAATGCCACACGGATTGAGCCAAATGCATAAAATGCCATATGGATTGAGCCAAAATTCACATAATGACACATGGATTGAGCCAAATTTCACATAATGCCACACGGATTGTGAAAAAATTTGCATAATGCAACACGGATTGAGCCAAAATTCCCATAATGCCACATGGATTGAGCCAAAATTCACATAATGCCACACGGATTGAGACAAAATTCACATAATGCCACATGGATTGAGCCAGAATTCACATAATGCCACACAGATTAAGCCAAAATTCACAATATACTTCATAAACAGGGACATTGTCCACCAAAGGCTCGCATTAAACATTTACACCATAATGTACATTACACGTTAAGTTACACGCCATTATGTCCATTATGTGTTATGCCAAACACCATAATGCCTATTAAAAATTATGCTACATAAGTGCTGCTTCTCTACATGCTCATTGCCAAGGGTTCCATGCTCATTGCCAGAGGTTCCATGCTCGTTGCCATGTGGGATTACATGCTCATTGCCAAGGGGGAATACATGCTCGTGGTAAATGGGGGACAGCAGATGTGATAGCCACTGACAGTGGCAGAGCCTGGCTGTATTCAGAGCACTGCAGGTCCCGGCTATTTGAAATAATACCCCTTTCACACCAGAAAATGCATTCCCAGGTTGGCCCCTTTTACACCAGCCTAGTCCCTGCATTTTCTGGTGTGAGGGGGAGAGAAAACCACCCCTCCCCCCTTTAACCAGTTATCTCATTTAACCGCCTTTATCTTCGGAACCAACTGACCCATTTACATGAGACAAGTATTATATTGAAGAACTTTTGAGTGGACTTTGAATGATTTTGGTCTAGTGAAACTGGAACGTTTGGTTCCAGAGTAATCTGCCCTCAAAAGAACATGAACAGCCATGAAATTACATTTCAAAAATAAAAAAATCGGTTTACACGCAATATCTCTGGAACCGATTGACCAATTTGGACCATCCTGGTATCATATTGAAGGCCCAGCGATTTGGAATTGAATGAAATCAACCACAAGCTTCTGTGATGCCAGGGCAGGAACTAGCAGCCTTCGGAACCGGGTGGTGGTCGGAATTGATGGGTCCCATATTATCCTATAGGGAAAAAACGTTACAGGTTTGCCAGGCGATATCTCCGGTTCCCGGGGGGCTAGAGACACGGGGCTGGGCTCGTTGGAAAGCCCTGGTCCTCAGCTACAAAATAAATGACAGGGGGGGGCACGTGCCCGGGTGCCCCCCCCCCCCTGAATCCGCCACTGGCCTAGAGGAAAAGCATTAAAATGTGCACAATGTCTGCTACAGGAAAAAAATAAAATCATATATTCTGCCACAGGAAAAAAAAAACACTAAACCCACATACAGTATTCCTCCACAGGGAAGAAAACAAAACAAAAAACATTGCCCCGCAAATGTAAAAAAAGAAAAATACAATGTCCCCGAACACAACGGGATGCAGTTGAAATCCCGGCGGTCAGAATCACGGTGGTCGAAATCCCGACCGCCGAAATCCCGGCACTTTGTCCCTCTGTGGGTGTCCACGACACCCATAGAGGGAGAATAAATTAGTGTGCCGAGCTTAGCGAGGTACCGGGCCCGCTGCAATGCGAGCGCAGCGAGCCCGCAAGAGGGGGGGGTGGCGATTCACGTCCCCCCCTTTTCAGGATTTTGGTGGTCGGGATTCGGGCGTCGGGATTTTGACCGCCGGGATTTCAAACCAATCCCCTCACAACATATATACTTTAGGAGCACTTTCAGGTATAATAATAATCCCCATAAGATCATGATCGCAGTTTACCTAGGATACGTACAATATAAAATAATAATAAAATAAAAAAGTGAGGGCGGCCATTACTGTTGTGCCTAGGGGCACCCTCACCTGTAAATTCGGCCCTGTCTAATTAGCCATGGACAGGGGCATATTAATAGAGGATGTCAGTGACGTAAGTTCATCCCAGTTGCCCAGAGTAAAGGTAAATGTTGGTGCCCTCCCCCCCCCTAATATATACACACCTCTGTCACTCAATAAAAACAGACACTTCTGCACAGGGGCAGATTCAGAACAAAACAACAAGGGGGGGGGCATGACAGAGGGAGGGGTTATTTGTGCGCGCGCCCCGAAAAAATGGGCGTGGATCACAATCATTTCTTGGCCTCTAAGGAATGATGAGGACAGTGGCGTAACTATGTTGTGGCAGCCCCAGCTGTGGCTTGGGGGAGCCCATGGTCTTGGGGCGCACTGAAAAATACCTGCTGTCCTTTACGAATACTCAGTAGTAGTGGGCAGCGTCGGCTGTGTACTGTAGCTGCGTAACGTAGGTGACTGCCCACCCCCCCTCCCCAGTCTCCTCACCTCCTCTGTGCCTGTTGGCGGCCGGTGTCATTACCCGCACACACTTCCACTAATATCCGCTGGTGATGGAAGGCTACAGTATGTCAGCACCGTGGACGGGATGTCCTCCCTGTTACGCCACATTGGCGGTGCACAGTGGCCCAGGTAACCATTCTACTATTATCATGTTTTACTGAAGGAGAGGGATGGGATAGAATGGGGGGAGCACAATTTTTTTTGGCAGGGGGGAGCTAAATTTATAGTTACGCCACTGGATGAGGAGAAGCAATGGTGGAAAGTGAAAAGGTGACAGGGGGTGGAGTAGGAAGGGAGGCAGTGATAAAGTGGGGAGTGAGAGGTACAGAAAAAGGGGAGAGTGAGAAGAAAAGAGAAGGATGAGTGAGTGAGGGTGGAGAAGGGGTGGAGTATTGTACTAGGGATGTGTGAGTTCGAATTGGGGGAATTCGGACAACCCCAATCCGAGCTGCTTTCTGAGCCTGTTCGGGAATTCCCACCCAGACTCTGAGCACGTCATTGGATCTTGCAAGTTCCGGACCCTTTAAAGGGCCGGATGCCATCTTCACTCCAGACACGGAGGGGGAAATTTACTAAGATGTGTATTCTATTTCACATGTGATGTTGCTATGGGAAACCAATCAGAATCTACTTATTTATTTAGAAGATAGTTGACAGTATCTGATTGGTTGCCCATAACAACATCACATGTGAAGTAGTATAGTCCAGTCCAGTGATAGTGCTGTATACAGTCTGTAGGTACTACTGGTGCATATTTTCAGTCCAGTTATACAGCTGTAATTCCAGTCAAGTGATACAGCTGCGTAATTCCAGTCCAGTGATACTACTGGTGCCTAATTCCAGTCCAGTGATACTTTTGGTGCATAATTCCAGTTCAATTCTACTACTGGTGCATAACTCCAGTCCAGTAATACTACTAGTGCATAATTTCAGTCCAGTGATACAGCTGCGTAATTCCAGTCCAGTGATACTATACTACTGGTGCATAATTCCAGTCCAGTGATACAGCTGCGTCATTTCAGTCCAGTGATACTGGTGCATAATTCCACTCCAGAAAAATAATGGAGAACCAAAATTTGAAGGATAAAATAGTGAAAGAAGAACAAGAACCACTTGCTCCTAGTGCTGAAGCTGTGGCACCAGTCATGACATAGAGGATTTTAAGCCATCAACGTCATCTGCCAAGGCCAATGTCCAATGTCATCGTAGAGGGTATGTAAAATCCAAAAAGTTCAATAACACAAAGAAAAATATAAATGTATATCGTTTGAGGAGAAACGTAAGCTTGCCAATTTTACGACACAGAGTAGCAAGGAACAGCTTAGGCCCTGGCCTATGTTCATGACTAGTGGTTCAGCTTCACATGACAATCTAAGCCCTCCTCCTCCCTTCGCTAGAAACTTTATGAAAGTTTAGTCATCAAACCCACAGCAAACAACTGTGCCTTCTAAAAACATGATATCACAGATCCCCAAGCAGAGTCTAAGTGTGTTGGTGGTTGCGATGCTTGACCTTCCAATCACGTATGGAAAGAGGTGGCTCCTTCCACCATTTGCATTCCCTCTGCATAAGCTGGAATGAGTACCCACAATGCAGTTCCTGATATTGATATTGAAGGTTTCACTGTTGAAGTACACCAGAAGGAGGATATTGATGTAGCTGGCGCTGAGGAGGAAGTTGACAAGAAGGATGCTGCTGATGGTGATGTGGTTTGCTTAAATGAGGCACAGGGAGAGACAGTTGTTGTCTGTGGAATGCAAAAAGCCATTGCCATGCCTGGGCAGAAGACCAAAAATCCACCTCTTTGGTCTGGAATTATTTTTATCTACATCCGGCCAATAATTGTCTTGCCATATGTAGCTTATTAAAGCTTATGTAAGGCTGCAATAAGCAGGGGTAAGGACATTGGCCACCTAGGGACATCCTCTCTTATGCATCACCTCATAAGTCACTGTTTAGTTCAGGAACTGTGGATATGCCTGTAAGCAGTCTAGGGACACCTAAATCCCTTGGTCCTGTTCTATCCAAGCACCTGAAAACCACACCAACAAGTCCCTCCATGTCAATTTCGTCCTCGATCCAGATCGGAGGTAGTTCTGAAGGCCATGTGACCTGCATGACTGACTCTTCCTATACCCATGATTCCTCTGAAGGATCCTACAGTGCTACACCTACTGCTGCTGCTATAGCTGCTGGGATTCATAAATCATCATCCCATAGGGGAAGTCGGAACACCACTACTTCTTTCACTAAGCAATTTACCGTCCAACAGTTGAGATGAGGATGAAGTACAACAGCAGTCATCCTATAGCAAAGCGGATAATTTAGGCCTTGACAGCTATGTTGGTGTTAGACGTGAGTCCGGTATCCGCCATTGGTGAAGTGGGATTTAAACGATTGTTGGAGGTATTGTGTCCCCGGTATCAAATCCCTAGATTCCACTTCACTAGGCAGGCGATTCCCAGGATGTACAGAGACGTCCGAAAGAGTGTCCTCAGTGTACTGAAAAATGCAGTTGTACTCGCTGTCCACTTAACCACGGACATGTGGACAAGTGGTACAGGGCAAACTAAGGACTATATGACTGTAACAGCCCACTGGATAGAGGCATCGCCTTCCGCAGCAACAGCAGCAGCTTCTCCGAAACACCAGCTTCTTCCAAGGCATTCTATGCTGTGTATCACTGGTTTCAGTAAGAGACACAATGCCAACAACCTCTTAGAGAAACTGAAGAAAATCATTGCGCAATGGCTTACCCCACTTAGATTCTAAGGGGATTTGTGGAATTGGACGATGCCAGTAACATTGTGCATATGTGCAAATTCCAACATGTGCCATGTTTTGCCCACACAATATATTTGGTGGTGCAGCATTTCCTTAAAAGTGACAGGTGGCCATGCAGGAGATGCTTGCAGTGGCCCGCAAAATTGCAGGACACTTTTGCCCTTCTGCCACTGCCTGCTGAAGACTGGAGCGCTATGAAAAGCACCTGATCCTGCCCTGCCATCACCCCAGACAAGAGGTTGTGGCGCGCTGCACCTCCATCCTCTATATGCTGCAGAGGATGGAGGAGCAGCAAAAGGCTATTGAACCATACACAGCCATCTACGACATAGGCAAAGGAGCAGGGATGCACCTGACTCAAGTGCAGTGGAGACTGATCTCCATGTTGTGCAAGGTTCTCCAGCCATTTGAACTTCCCACAAGTGAAGTCAGTTCCGACACTGCCAGCTTGAGTCAGGTCATTCCCTTGATCATAGGGGGAGGGGCCCTAAACTGCACACCCTGGACATATGAGGTGCTACCTGCTGAGACTTGTAGTGCAGCAAGCAGGAGGAGGAGTTTGCAGGTGCACACTAAATATATATGCTAGACCTTTTAATATCTTGTTATATTGCATTTGAGGTTATTAGCATAGTAATGGCCATTAGTATGGGCTTGTCCACCGCATCCAGGTTACCTCAATAGGACAAGTCCCTAGCACTACTCTGGGACAGGTCCAGGGCACAGGGCCCCCCAGGCCAGCCCAGCAGAACCACCCCATGGCATCACATTAGTGTGAAATTAAAGTCATAGTAAAAGGAATAGGGGAAATTATATGTGATAGGACTTACCTGGGTAAGAAGTAATAATAAATGTGAAGGGTGCTACATATATATTAAACAAACTAAAGGGGTGATTGTACGATATGATGCCATGGAGCAGCCCAGCAACAGCAGCCCAAAGAGCCAAGCGCCCCAAACACAGTCCCACAGACCAACACTCAGC
This sequence comes from Crinia signifera, assembly GCF_055691185.1. NCBI lineage: Eukaryota > Metazoa > Chordata > Amphibia > Anura > Myobatrachidae > Crinia > Crinia signifera. The sequence goes on along the minus strand of NC_139223.1, from coordinate 146,274,435 downwards.
ATATATGAACAGTAGGACTTACCCTCATAGTGCGAAGCTGAGGTGTGCAGTCTTGAATGTTGGGACTCCAACCTAATTAAAAACAATCTGGGACAGGTGGGTGGGGTGCTAGTTCCCTTGATCAGGCTGTTGCAGAAGCTGCTGGAGAAAGTGAAAGAGGAGCTAAAGCGTTGTGATTCAGAAAGGCATGTAGCTCTTGTGGAGGAAGCCCTTCATATGCTTTGCCAGGATATGAGGGTGGTCAGTCTGTTAAATTAGAGGAATACATTCTGGCCACCCTGCTAAATCCTCGGTTTAAAGCGTATGTGTCTCTGTTTGCGGCGGACACAAGTCTACAGTGGTGCAAAGACCTGATGATCAGGGGATTTCATCTGAAGGCGACTGTGACATGGGAACAGCTCCTCCTTCATTTTCTCACACACCTGTGACTGTGAGGAAACAGCTCAAATTTCCTATCCGTCTGGCTGTCGGTGATGCAGGGCAGGCAGGAGAGAGTTTGGACAACTGGTCTGGACTAAAAGACCTGCCAACAATTGCTGACGTGTCTACTGTCACTGCATACAATGCTCTCACCATGGAAAAAATGGTGGAGGATTACATTGGGGACAGCATCCACCAATGTAATAACAGCTGGCTCTATTTTACCTGAGTTGTCCCCCCTCCAGTGTGTACTCCGAGAGAGTTTTTAGTGCAGCGGGGAACCTGGTCAGTGAGCAGTCTAGAAAGTTGCTTCCGCAAAATGTGGAGAAGAGGATGTTCATCAAACTGAATTATTAATTGTTCAATGAAGACCAGCAATTGTCTCCAGAGACTACAGAGCTGCTGTGATTGTGGAGTCCAGCGGGGACTAATTGATAATCTGTGAGGATGAGGAAGTACACACTGAAGGGGGCGAGGAATCAGAGGAGGAGAACAACATCTTGCCTCTGTAGAGCCGGTTTGTACAGGGAGAGATGAATTGCTTCTTTTTTTTTTGTGAGGGCCCAAACAAACCAATCATTTCAGCCACACTCATGTTGCCGACCCTGTCGCTGTAATGATTGGTTTGTTAAAGACAGTGTGCATCTCCTATTTACACAACAAAAGGGTGGATGGGAGGGCCCAAGGACAATTTGAACTTGCATCTCTTGTGCTCTTTGGGGCCTAGTTTTTCAAACTGCCAACCTGTCTGCCACTGCAGTGCCACTCCTAGATGGGCCACATGTTTGTGCCGCACACTAATTTCCATTAGCATAGTCATCCAGCTACCTCTAGGCCTTTTGGCCTAAAAGCAACATTGTGAGGTGTTCAGGATAGACTGGAAATTAGTGGAAAATATTATTATTGGGGTAGATAGTAGCGTAGGAGGAGGAAAAAAAATGGCGATTTTAGCAGTTTTTATGTTTGTTTTTTTTAAATACAGATCCAAAACACGAAAAACAAAACACAAAACATGGAAGGGCGGTGTTTTGGAACAGATCCAGACCCAAAACACGGCGGGAAATACATACCCAAAACATGAAACACGAAAAGTGCCCAGTGCACAGCCCTAACAGTATCACATTATATTCTGAATGCTTAATATTTTTGACAAGAATCAAAATTGATATTCACAGAAACTGCCACTAGATGGAGCTTGTGCAATTTGAGCATAGCTTTCAGCTGTGTAGAAAATAATTGCATCTTATTACAAACTAGCTTTACTTCTAGGATTATTAGGCACCCTCTACAGCTTTTGCAGAACTACAACTGCCAGCACATCCTGCCAGCCAATTCCAGCAACTGGAGAGCGAGATTTGGATCCACTCAGCTACACATTTCAAAATAGAAATCTAAACTTATATTGCATAATTGAGGAGTAAAATACAAATTCCAATTAATAAACTGGTTACAATTCCCTGTTTAGAAAGCAGCACATGTCGATTGGCAATAATCTGTATTATAACTAGCATTTCTTGTATGTAGAAATACTCTAGAGCAGGGGTAGCCAACTCCAGTCCTCGAGAGCTACCAACAGTTAATGTTTTCCAGCAGTGGCGTAGCTAAGTTTTGGGCGCCCCTCCGCCGTTGGGGGGGGGGGGGGGCGCCCCCCACCCCCGCCCCGCCAGGCACACCCCCCCCCCCCCAGCCGCCTATGCAAACCCCCCCCCCCATCCCCCGCAGCCTTACCTATCGCGCTGGTGACGGCGGCTCCGTTCTTCTGCTGAGGACCATCACAAAATGGCCGCCCCCATACAGCAGACAGTTTCAGAGAACAGTGTGCTATATGGGGGTTGTCATTTTGTGGTGGTCCTCAGCAGAAGAACGGAGCCGCCGGGACCAGCCAGATAGGTAAGTCTGCGGGGAATTGGGGGGGGGGAGGGTGTTACTATAGCACCGCAGCCCCCGGCGCCCTCACATGCACAGCGCCCCCCAGCGGTGGCGGGGGCTGCGGTGCTATAGTTACGCAGCTGTTACGCATGACTGTTTTCCAGGTCTCCTCATAAGTGAAGTATTTACCTCCGCCTGTGGATCTTAAAAAATGTGTTAGTCAGTAATGAGTGAACCTGTGGACCTGCAAGGTGAGATGGAAAATGTGTACTGTTGGTAGCTCTCGAGGACTGAAGTTGGCTACCACTGCTGTAGATGAACCAGAGCCATTCAATATCTTGTACTTAGTTGCAGACACTATTCTATGCTATGCTATGGTCAGGGCCTGATAAAAAGCTCCAGGTGCCCTTGGCTAATACACATGTTGCTCCCCTTGTAATGTTGCTGAACACACACGTATATGAGCCCTCTCTGGAACTCGCTATTCAATATACATACCTCCCAACATGACCCTCTCCAGGAGGGACACAATGCTCTGCTCCTGCACTTTCCTCTTAATGTATGATTGCCATCACCTGTGTTAAAGCACCTTTCTCATCAATTAACCTGTTCAACACAGTTGATGGTAATTATACATTAAGAAGAAAGTCCAGGAGCAGAGCATTGTGTCCCTCCTGGAGAGGGTCATGTTGGGAGGTATGATACTGTCCATGTGCATCTAATGAAGGGTATAAACCTGGCATGTAAGATCTAATACTTGTGGCATCGGATGGAGACTTTGGGTTTAGGCTGCCCAGCTAGCGCTGTAACAATGTACATAAATTAATGGTTCCATCAGTGTGCAGTATTCAATGCACATTTACGAAATGTGCAGCGAATTCTGTTTAGGATTCGCTGCACATTCGCAGGGTCCCAGAGAGCTGGAGCATTTGCTGTCAGCCCTCCGTGTCACCCTATTTAACTTGTCAGGGTCAGCGAGCCCCTGGCGGCGAATCCGCAGGGAGCTGGGGGGCGGCGGGAGGCAGGGAGATGTAAGTCTCCCTGCCTGCGCATGACACTGAGGATGGCTGCCAGGACACTGGCAGAGCCCCCCAGAGCTGGCAGGGGGCTGAGATCATCAGCCGCTGCACTCCGTGGTCCCGATCGTGCATATGTAATGATCGGGACCAGAGTGCAGTGAATAAATGAATATTAATGAGCTGCTCTCGGCTCCCGGCCCCCTGCTGGCCAAAGTGTATACATTTTTTTTTTTAAATATATTAATGTGCTTTAAGCACATGATTACAAATAGCATGCCCCTTCTTAGAAAATAAATCAGATTTTTTGACTCCAAACATCCCCCCCAAAACCCTTTATTTCAAAAGATCACTTTCCTGTTCACCTAAAAAAGATGTCGAATGCAAAACGGCGAATCATGGCAAAAATCAGGGAGAAAGCAATTCGCCATCCTAGCATTGAATACACTCGGCGAATTCAACTAAAAACCCCATAGAAAACCACCGGTGAATTGCGGCGAATCGCAATCGGCGAATTGCCAGACATTCGGTCTTCATTTGCAGCGAATTCTTTCTCATTCAACATCCTTTATAATTTATTGTTTAATGGGTACTTGTGTACTTTCACGGCTCCCATCGCATGCCATATGTAATGGCATGCGATGGGATGCGATTTTTGCATTTTTTAAGCATTTTTTTTTTTTAAATCGCATGCTACGACCTTTTCATACCCCCACTATCCACGTCGGCGTGGAGTTGAGAATAGAAAGTGTGGCGAGCGCAGCAAGCCACCGAGCCCAAAGCGTGGCGAGCGGACGCGGACACCTGTGAAGCCCGCGAGGGGACCCGGATACCTGTGAAGCCCTGCACTCGCCACGCTTCGGGCTCGGTGGCTCGCTGCGCTCGCCACACTTTCTGTTCTCAACTCCACGCCAACGTGGATAGTGGGGGTATGAAAAGGTCGTAGGACGCGTACCGCCGCCCCTCTTCGGGTTTGCGTTGATAGTGGGGGTGGTACAGCCTCAAAAATGACATTTGGGGGCCATTGAACATGTTTGATACTAATTTCAATGCATTTGGATGCATTTCTGTTAAAAATCGCATGCCATCGCATGCCATCGCATCGCATGCCATCGCATGCCATCGCATGCCATCGCATGCGATTTTTTGCTATGCGATGGACATCGTGGGAGCCGTGATTGTACACAAGTACCGTTTAATGTTTGTTTGATATGCGGATTGAAATATTATAATGTACTAGGATGATGCGGAAGGGCTTTATACAAATTCAATCGTTACACATGTTACCTTTTTAGCATTTGTCTTTATTAATCTGACATTCGGCACTTTGCTATCGACACTGATATCGTTGCACTGAAAATTGTGTACTTTGTACCTTTGCTCTTCATCCCGATGCTCATATTTGTTATGCATCCGCAATGTCTGTATGAAAGCAGAAATTATATACATGGAACATGAGGCATTATACAGGTTATACTGCAGGGTAATGTACCTATTGTATATGATGTTGATCAGGCCAATAAGCCTGCTTCTGTGATACACGTAACTCATGCCTGGCTCGGGTCCATCCGCGTGGGCAAAACGTCATCGCCCGGCGCCGGATTTCGCAAGGTTTTAAATAGCGGCTCCCGCGCCCACCATCTTCACTCCAGTCTAGTAGTGGGTTGGGAGAGGATGTATTGGTGCTGCTGCTGGGGCTTAAACTTGAGCTTGACCTTAAACGCAATATTTTTGTTATTCGCTGGGGCTGTCTCCCTCAGTGCTGCTGTGTACTCTGTTCTCCTCTCTGCTTACTAGGGTGGGATCACCCTAGCAAGCAGGACAGTCTAACTGTGTACTTGTAGTACTACTGTCTCCTCTGTGCTGGGGCCTACCTCTGGTGCTGTGCTGTAATTTATAATTATATATTAATTAATTATATATTATATAGTCCACTGGTGCTGCCTGCACTGAATAGAGGCCAGAGCCAGTATTATTTACTCAGTCCACTGTTGCCACTGGCAGTGCTACTGCCTAAGTGTACCTGCCTAGTACATACTAGGCTGCTATATATAATTTAATTAAAAAATAATACCTGTGCTGCTGCGTGGGACTGTAAAAAATAATTCCATGCTGCTGGTGCACTGACGTGTGCCACTGAGTGCCAAGCAGTACCTAATAATAAAATAAATTATTATAAATTTTGCTGGTGCACATATACCAGTATTGCTGACGTATCTACCTGTCTTGTGCCTAGTACTGCCGTATCTACCTGTCTTGTATGGGGCCCACTGCCTAATACTGCCATATTTACTGTCTGGTGCCTAGTACTGCCGTATCTACCTGTCTGGTGCCTAGTACTGCCGTATGTACCTGTCTGGTCTGGGGCCCACTGCCTAATACTGTCGTATCTACTGCCTGGTGCCTAGTACTGCCGTATCTACCTGTCTGGTCTGGGGCCCATTGCCTTATACTGCCATATCTACTTGTCTGGGGCCCACTGCCTAATATTGTTGAATCTACCGTCTGGTGCCTAGTACTGCCGTAGCTACCTATCTTGTCTGGGGCCCACTGCCTAATACTGCCATATTTACTGTCTGGTGCCTAGTACTGCCGTATCTACCTGTCTGGTGCCTAGTACTGCCGTATCTACCTGTCTGGTCTGGGGACCACTGTCTTATACTGTCGTATCTACTGCCTGGTGCCTAGTACTGCCGTATCTACCTGTCTGGTGCCTAGTACTGCCGTATCTACCTGTCTGGTCTGGGGCCCACTGACTAATACTGCCGTATCTACCTTCTGGTCTGGGGCCCACTGCCTAATACTGCCGTATCTACCTGTCTGGTCTGGGGCCCACTGACTAATACTGCTAGATCTACCTGTCTGGTCTGGGGCCCACTGCCTAATACTGTCATATCTACCGTCTGGTGCCTAGTACTGCCGTATCTACCTCTCTGGTGCCTAGTACTTCTGTATCTACTGGTCTGGTGCCTAGTACTGCCGTATATACCTGTCTGGTCTGGGGCCCACTGCCTAATACTGCCGTATCTACCTGTCTGGGGCCCACTGCCTAATATTGTCGTATCTACCCTCTGGTGCCTAGTACTGCCGTATCTACCTATCTTGTCTGGGGCCCACTGCCTAATACTGTTGTATCTACTGCCTGGTGCCTAGTACTGCCGTATCTACCTCTCTGGTCTGGGGCGCACTGCCCAATACTGTCGTATCTACCTGTCTGGTCTGGGGCCCACTGACTAATACTGCCGTATCTACCTGTCTGGTCTGGGGCCCACTGACTAATACTGCCGTATCTACCTGTCTGGTCTGGGGCCCACTGACTAATACTGCTGTATTTACCTGTCTGGTCTGGGGCCCACTGCCTAATACTGTCATATCTACCGTCTGGTGCCTAGTACTGCCGTATCTACCTGTCTGGTGCATAGTACTTCCGTAACTACCTGTCTGGTGCCTAGTACTGCCGTATTTACCTGTCTGGTCTGGGGCCCACTGCCTAATACTGCCATATCTACCTGTCTGGTCTGGGGCCCACTGCCTAATACTGTCGTATCTACCATCTGGTACCTAGTACTGCCGTATCTACCTGTCTGGTGCCTAGTACTGCTGTATCTACATGTCTGGTCTGGGGCCCACTGCCTAATACTGCCGTATCTACCTGTCTGGTCTGGGGCCCACTGCCTAGTACTTCCGTATCTACCTGTCTGGTCTGGGGCCCACTGCCTAATACTGCCGTATCTACCTGTCTGGTCTGGGGCCCACTGCTTAATACTGCAGTATCTACCTGTCTGGTCTGGGGCCCACTGCCTAATACTGCCGTATCTACCTGTCTGGTCTGGGGCCCACTGCTTAATACTGCAGTATCTACCTGTCTGGTCTGGGGCCCACTGCTTAATACTGCCGTATCTTCCTGTCTGTTCTGGGGCCCACTGTCTAATACTTTTGTATCTACCGTCTTGTGCCTAGTACTGCCATATCTACCTAGCTGGTGCCTAGTACTACCATATCTGTAATAACTGCCTGCTGGTGCATACCTACTGATGTATTATTGCACTCCAGTGGCGCTGTCTTGTGACATAACTCCACCAAAATTATGGAGATCCAAAATATGGAGGTTAAAAAAAAAAGGAAATATGAAGCTCCACTTCCTCATAGTTCTGAAGCTGCTGCCACTAGTCATGACATAGACGATGAAATGACAACAACGTCGTCTGCCACGGCCGATGCCCAGTGTGAAAGCAGAAGGCATGTACAATCGAAACCAAAGTTCCGTAGAAGGAATAAAAACAGTAAATGTAAATCGTTGGAAGAGAAACTTAAACTTGGCAATATGCCATTTACAACACGGAGTGGCAAGGAACGGCTAAGGCCATGGCCTAAGTTCATGACTAGTGGTGCAGCTTCACATGGCGATGAAATTCCTCCTCCTCTCCCCCCGCCCAATAGGAAATTGAAGAGAGTTAGGCTGACACTGACTCAAAAAATCTCTGAAAAAAACTCTGAAAAAACTCTGCCTTCTAAAGACATATCCCAAATCCCCAAGGAGAGTCCTAGGGTGGCGGTGGTTGTGATGACGGACCTTCCCATCACTGTGCGTGAAGAGGTGGCTCCTTCCACCATTTGCAGTACGCCCTCTGCATATGCTGGAAGGATCACCCACAGTCTAGTTCCAGATTTTATTAATTAAGGACTCTCCTGGGGATTTGTGGTGTCGGACAACGCCAGTAACATTGTGCGGGCATTAAACATGGGCAATTTCCAGCACGTGCCATGTTTTGTCCACACAATAAATTTGGTGGTGCAGCATTTCATCAAAAATGACAGGAGCGTGCAGGAAATGCTTGCGGTGGCCCGCAAAATTTGCAAACACTTTTGCGGGCCATTCTGCAACTGCCTGCCGAAGGCTGGAGCGGGAGCAAAAACTCCGCAACCTGCCCTGCCATCAGCTTAAACAAGAGGTGGTGACGCGCTGGAACTCCACACTCTATATACTGCAGAGGATGGAGGAGCAGCAAAAGGCCATTGAAGCCTACACGGCCACCTATGACATAGGCAGAGGAGCGGGGCTGCACCTGGCACATGTGAAGGAGGAAAGGAAACACCCGCCTAGCGAGCCAGATAGCTGAATCCACCCTAGCGATCAATTGAGTGACAGAAGTAGCAGCCAGATAGCCCTCACATCCCAGATAGGGGTCTTGTTGGCTGCTTACTTACCCGTACATGTACGGTTAGGTAGTAAGACAACGGTTGCTGAAAAGTGATACATCTCCAACCCAGGGGTCCTAGAGAGGTGGAGGAACTCTTCCATCTGCCACCTTAAAATTGATTACCCCCATCCCCTCCACCCATTAGGCAAGGATTTAAGAGCCGACTGGTAATAAATGAATAATAATCACAAAATTAAACAATCAGATTGCATTAATTAATAATAATAATCATAATCACACAATCAAGCCAGATAGGGGTCTTGTTGGATGTTAAAGTGATCAAAACAGTTACACACTTGCAGACAAACTCTGTGCTACACAAAATGCCCATTGCTCCTTGGCTGCCGCTGCAGTGCCACTCTTACATGAGCCACGTGTTTGTGCCGCACACTTGTGTGGCTTAGCATAGTTATCCAGCTACCTCGGTGCAACCCTTTGCCCTAAAAACAATATTGTGAGGTGTCCAGAATAGACTGGAAATGAGTGGAAATGAATGATATTGAGGTTAATATAGCGTAGGAGCAAAAACAAACGCAGAAATTCTGCGATTTTAGCAGTTTTTATGCTTTTTAAAAAACAAATCAGAACTCAAAACCAAAAAAATCCAAACACAAAACGTTTAGGGGGTGTTTTGGCAAAACCCATTAGAACCCAAAACCTCAAGGTAATCAGAACCCAAAACCCAAAACACGAAAAGTGTCCGGTGCACATCCCTAGTTTAAACATTCCTTTTATGTTCTTCCCTGCAACAGACTGAGAAACTGTGCATATGCGCTGGTGTATCTGATCATTCCACTAATGGCGCACCATCAGACCAACATCAACTTCTTCATCAGCTCCTGGCTGGCACATAGTCTTCCATGTAACTTTCTTTAAAAATATCTTGCTGTGGTGCTGCGAAAGAGAACACAACCACATGTCAGAACATGGAAAAAACACACCCATACATTGTCCATGACACCACCATATTTTGCTGTAACTTTGGGCTACTTTGCTGTCTCCACCCTGATACACCAAGGGCTTGCATGTACAATCTCAAGTACAGTGTGTATTTCCTAGTCTTTTTCTGCATGCTTGGTATCAAAACATCAGCACTCCATGCAACTCTCGGGCTCAATGTTAAAAGAAGTTTACTAAATAAGATTGTAATTATGTATAGCAAAATAAGATCTTTATATTTAGAATATGGCCATTATTTTCACTCAATATTACTAATACTAGTTAAAAGCCTGTCAAAATGATGGCCTCTGCAATGTCCTTTCACTTTGCGCTATGACAGTTTTTAGCTCCCAATCCCCAGTTTCTATCTGCTCCTATCTCCAATCTGTCTTCACACTCCCTTTCAGGGGCAAACGCAGGATTTTCAGAAGGGGGTTTCCAGAGGGGCGGAGCAAAGCACGGAGATTAGGTGACCCAGTATATGCTTTGATGTCCTGCAGGTGGTAGGGGGTATTATATCAACCGCTCAGCATGTAGGGCCTGGATCAGTAATTTCCACTAATTACCCCTGTACTGTACAGAAGGTGGGAGATGGGGTGGGAGAAGGGGGGCATTGGGCTGAATGAAGGGGCCCTGATACATAACTTCCAGGGTGGTAGATGATGTTTAATATGCAGAGGAGGGGTGTATAGTGGAGTGGGCTTATTATTCATAATTTTCTGGTGGGAGGACAGCTTGCTTGACTGCAGATATCTACAGTTCCCGGAAATAGATTTCTTAGATTTTAATGGAATTAAAAACTAGAAAATCCCACCTACCAAATGGTACTGGGGACTAGGGGATCAGAGCAATCTGCCAACGAGTATATAAAACTACATACCAGGTGTGTGGAGCTGGAGCAGTAACCAGCTGCTGGAAGGCTGATATCTCTGGTTCTGGGAACAGTAGAGACAAGTTACTAGTGTCCATCAAAGGGGGAGAGTTTTTGGAATATACCATCAGAAAAACTCTATGTCAGACAGAACCTGAAATATCTGACTGGGAAGAGCAATTAACATGCCTGGATGGGGACCATGCTTTGAAGTCAGATATCTCCGGTTCCCAAGGTCCGATTTTAAAAATTCTTGTACTCATGGAAAGAGGAGACCCTCAGCTTTCAGCCTAGGGCCCTTAGACTCCTGGGGGGGTTTCTGGGTACTTGGAAACCCCCCCTGCGTGCGCTACTGCCTTTCTCCATACCCAGCACTCAAGTCCGGTGAGTGCTGTACATTCAGAATTATATTATATTATAAACATTACCTGCACCCCGGCTATTTACCACAAATGATGTATACATGAAGTACAATTGTAAGATGGCACCCCTCTTGTTGATCTCACAATTAGATCAATATAGCCTTTCACTTTCCTTAGAAGCATACAATGGAAGTCCATACAGTTCAAAAACGTATTAAAACAGTCTCTTTTTCAAACATTGATGGTAATATTCCAGACAGTATTGATGTAGTTTTCTGGTATTTCAAACATTTGAAGATAGCAAACAGGAGTCTCCAACGCGTTTCATCCCCTACCCCTATCTAATTGTAAGATCAACAAGAGGGGCGCCATCTTACAATTGTACTTCATGTTTTTCTCATCCCCCATCCAACAGTGGATTTTGTAAGTGAGGCAGCCCATCCTCATATTCTATTTGAACAACCATCAGCACAAAACAACGGTTTGTTCTCTCTCTCTCTATATATATATATATATATATACACACACACATATATAGATAGATAAAAAAACGTTTGATATTAAATAATGGCCATATTATAAAGACATATTATTTCCTGTAGATTTATGTTTTGATGTGTAATTTCATAAGCAGAAACCTTTTACAGAATATATCCTTGCACATTCTACCTACTGTATTCCTCTTCACCAGCCCTTATATCTTATGGGAAAGAGAGACTGTTTCATGCAGGTCTCAGCAAGCTGTCAATAATCCAAATGCCAAAGGCACTTTATTGCATGACTAGACAGAATACTAATACTCTCTTATATCAAGCTAGCGATTGAATTCAGTAAGTATTTTATTATTATTATTTACCCTTCCTTGGCTGCAAGACTAGTATTACAATGACATATAAATGCAATTATTGTACATTAATATACATTACCTGGGGGGGGGGGGGGGATACAATTTGGTGCAAGGTTTTACTTGCCAAAACAAAAAAAGCGAACCTCGTGGCAAATTTTGGATTACCGCAGGTATGCCAGACTTAGAAACCCATGGTAACCATTTAAGAAAAAAAAAAAGCAAGCGGGCGTTTAGGGAAAGAAAAAACATATACTGGGCCCGATTCAGACCTGATCACTGGGCTGCAAGATTATTTTTTTTCTTACTGACTAGTGGAGCCCATTGTTGGTTTTAAAAATATGGGGGACCCCTGTGTCTATTGTCTCCCATATAAAGATGGAGTGCCTGTCAGTTAGCCTTTAGAATCGTCAGATCTCCTGAACTGGGGCAACCTGGCGGACAGGAGCTCCATCTGAAGGTCAACACGTCAGAAGGGAGCGGATTCCCTGCTCGTCTCCGCTTCAGGGAGATGGGCAGGGCGAGTGGGGAGTCTGGGGGGGCTGCGGGAGAGGACAGGGGAGCAGCGGGGAGCTGGCGGAGGGTTAGGCAGGCTCCTACAGAATAGTGCGCGCAAGCATCTCGTGCACACGCGCCCCCTTCTGTCAGCTGGTGGCGGGTAGTGGTAACTGGCGAATGATGATAGAATTGCCAGGAGCAGCTCCAATGTGATTTGGAACCAGGACTGGTCCAAGTTTCTGATGTAAATACATGGGAACCCCTAGGCAGTTTTTCCCCTACTTTTAGAACCAGCACCAGCTAAAAGAGTTCAGGGCTGGTTATGTTAAGAAGGGGGGCAAACACATTTCATTTTTAAATTTAACTCTTTCTTTTAATTTACCATACAGAAGCACTGAGCTGAATTAACGTCTGACTTTGTACATACGAATGTTAGTAAATTTCCAAGTTGTCCTGGTGCCTATTGAAATTCTTGCTGAGTTTGACCGATGGTCTACTGATTCATACTTATGTTTTCTACTGTAAATTTAGTCGGAAATGTGCAAAATCACCCGGTTTTACGGTCTAGTAAATTTCCGATGTGGGATTTCCGGCCGGGAATGGGACACTCGTACCCATTTGATCTTAGTAAATTTCCCTCATAATGTATGTAAAACTAAGATATTTTGCAGTGCATTTAAAACATTAATTGTAAAAGACTTAGGTTTTTATAAAGAAATAAAATTGACATACTGTATGGGCTTATTTAAGTGTCAACAATGGTGATTTCTCTTTTTATTGATACATTTTGCAGTATTAAAAAGCTGATATCACCAAACTTTATACACTAAAGTCTTGCTGAGTTATGTAATACAGGAATTCATATATTTAAAAAAATATGTTATTGTATATTATTTTAAATATGTACAATATATTCATACTTTGATATAGCTAGGAGGGAACTCTTGCTGTTTAGGGTGAAACACCCATATTTGCTAGTCTCATGGCCTGATACCTATGTTCAATATACCCAATAATGTGATATTTCCAAAGGGATTGAGTAGTGGCAAAGAAATACGTCCATAAAAAGACAAAAATGTCTTCTTTCAGTTATGCTACAATGATGGTTTCTATGGAAACAAACTAATCTATATACTGCAAGATACTGTACAGTTCTTTCTGTCCGCCAAGTAAATTGCTTGCAGCAGCTGTCCCCATAATTTTCTCTGTGAATAGCATTGCTGAGGTAATTTAACATGCTCTAAAACCTTGTATCCATTAGCAACTGTAAAGGCCCCATGCACTTGTCCAATTTGGCCTCTTTTTACATGATTCCGACGGCTCGGGCCAAGAAAATGGGTGAAAAGTGGCAAAACTGAATATTTTTGAAATCTAAACAATTGCGTGTTTCCATGCACATTGGTTCGGAGTCGGAGGTCGGACCTGCTACATGTCTGACCTCTGACTCGGCCCCCCTACCGACAGCACTACCGGCAGCATAGTGTATGTAGTGTAGTGTAGGGCCTTTAGTCAATTGATATAAGGCGTTAGCCAGCTAGATTCTATGAGAGTATACCATGGAATGGTCAGGAGACCCCTGGACAGGTGGGCAAGTTTCCCGCATGCAACCCAGACACCCCCCCCCCCCCCCTTCCATTTCTCTGTTGGCTGCTGTGCTGAGACAAATACCTGAATTTGTGGCTCTTTGGAAAGGGGGAGTGGCTAAAATAACACAAATCAGATCATCTTAGCCACACCCCCTCTTTGTAGACCTGCTAATCACAACATTTGAATGTAACGGGGCTGGGACTTGAGAACAACTTACTTCGTCACTGTCCCCTAACAAGCAGACTCTGCATCTCCTCTTCAGGCTTCTCCTGGAGAGGAGCTAAAAAAGTTGGCAAGTATGTGGTATACCTGCCAGATAGGGATCTTCGGATTCCTTTCCGGTGGGCTGAAACTGCTCCCATTGCCCATCACAAGATTTTCAATTTACAGATGCACAGTCAAACCCAGAAGTAAACTGACAGTGTTAGCTCATAATATAGTCCGGGTTGACTGTAGTTTATTGATTCAGCCTGTTAGTTGCTTATATTACAAATTACAATGTATAATTTTGTGATTCAAATTAATAGGTAAATGTTGAGGCAACTTGTTCATTATAGTGAGGTATACATTAATTTATTACAGGGCTGGTCAAAACTTCAATTACGATCAAGCGGTCAACTGTGGAACCCAGTAAATCTCATTGGACAGCTACGAGCAGCCAATAAGAATCAGGCTGCATTAAAGCAACAGCTACTAGTATACTGCACGCTGCATTGCCGAGACTGTGGGAGAGATGCTGATATCAGCTCACCAAGTTCCATATAGCATGTATGAGTGACCCCAGCTCCCAGCCTCTTCCCTGCCTTACAGCTCAGTGCCGGTTCTGTGGCATGAGTCTGCTGCCACACCTCTCTGGATGCCACTGTGGGGGTAAATTTAGTAGCACTTGTAATTGTAATACAATTAAAAGAGCTGAGGTTTTTAGGATGCAATAGAGATATGATAGAGAGAATCTGATTGGTTGCTCTGGGCAACATCACATATTTTGAATTTTAAGTAAATTTAACCCTGTGCCTTTTATTTCCTCATAATGTAGCTCAGCATATCTGAGCTACACTCTACCATTCCCATTCGGATGCCAAATGGATGTTATGTATGAAAAAGTCCAAAAGATTAAAATAAAATGTGGAAAATCCATGTTGACTTTTTATGTGGACCTTTTGCTTATGTCAACCTTTTCTCAAAGCCTTTTGCCAATGTAAGCTTTTTGCATGTCGTCCTTTTGGTGTCTACCTATTGACTATCGACTTAACCACTGTAACCCTATCAACCAAACACCCTCTTGATATGTCGAGGGACTAAGTAAAAACTAGACCTGGACAAGACTCCGGAACGCAGGACCAGACACTACAAGCTCTGGAATGCAGAGTTTGATGTACGGTCCGGCATTCCGGGGTCTTGTCTGGGTCCGGTTTTTACCCATTCCCATATGTCGGTGCTCACATTCTAGCAAGATGGGCTTCTTCCATTCTCAACCCAGCTGTGACAATGGGCAATGCTGCATGGCTGTCATTCACAGACATATTGGGTGCACACACCTGCTGACCATCTGCTGATGGTATTGTATATATTTGATCAAATGGATGATAAACAGTATTGCCCAGTGTGTACCCAGCATAATTCCAAATTTTAGGATTTCCCTTTAAACTGCACAAGCATTAAATGTACATAATAGCTTCCTATTTCTTGTATATGCTAGAACTGTCACATCCTGCAAATTCCGCTTCTGTTATTCCTAGACCCATGCCCTTCATTTTCCATATGCATAGTTCATCTTCTCCCAGTAGTTTTCACTGCCAATCTAATGTAAAAACCTACGTAGTCACAGAGATGCTGCTTTCTTACAGACAGGTCCCGTGTGACCAGGCGGACGGCATCGACCAGTGAGAGGCTGTGATGTCACAGTCAGAAGGAAATGAGCTTTTGTGTATAGTGCACATCTGATGCAGAACAGTGCTCTGCCTAGAATGCTTTGGCACAGCTAAGGCAACATTAGTTTAACCCATCATACAATACTTTATGTCACGGTAACCAGTACCCTGGTGTTGCTACTAGAGAATCTGTTATAAGTAAGTCAGTTTTTTTTTATTCTTATAGAGAAATGCTTTGTGCAGAATCATTGCTGTTCTATTGTACTTGCAGAAATTGGTACTTTAGGGTTATTAAATTCTATATACAAAATGTTTTCATTTATAAAAAAAGAAAAAATTATATGTGTGTACCTGATGTATTGTTTGGTTTCTTTTTTTATGATTCTAGACAATTTAGTGTATAGACTGGTGAGAACTGGTATAGATTTGTAGTATAAACAGTAATAATCGACATGTGCATTGTCAAATTATCCATGAGACAATAATGTATTGTTAATATTTGAGACTCCTTTGTCCTAACAGATTGTCACAATATATAGATTGCTACAACAAATTTTACAGCAGCATCAATTAATAATGGGATTTGATACGTCCTTTGACTACTTTGTTAAGTAAATGTATTATAAAATGCTACTTTGATTGCGGTATAATTGAAACATCGAAATTTATAATAGAAGTCATTATAATGTAGAATAAGGAAATTAATTTTTTCTAAATTTCTAAATCTATATTTACAATCAAATTAAGTCCATTTGTAAGCTTAATATTATACCAGTCTATTGTAGAAATATTAATAGATCAAAATAAATTACATTTAAGTGGAAATTAAGCAAGAAAACCTCTATAAAAATTTTTACTGTTTAGACCAAATTGCCTAAATTGTGCAAAAATAGCAAAACAGTACAATCCTATATGGTTACCAATTGGCATAAATTTAGTAAAGACTGAAAAAATCTAAAATATTAATAAAGTGTAATATCATAATTTTTACATTAAATTATAGAAATAATTCAAGAGCTAAAATGATTATATTAGTTTGGGTAAATACATTAATATGTTTAAAAAACTACCACGACATGTGGCTAATTCCCCTCCATTGAGTCATTTGTAAATGTAAATAAATCTGGTGCTTCCTGTTGGTCCCAAGAGGTCCTGTGACATCACAAACTCTGATCTTAGTCAATGATATTTATATATTCATCTGGCTTATCTCAAGCTGGGAGCCGGCTGAACAATTATTCCAAAGGAATAAAACTATTATGTCCTCAATCAGAAAATGCGTCTATGAAAAATCAAATTAAAAAACGCTAAATGTAAATTATAAATGGAGGAATATAGAAGGTCTAAGAAATAATTCTTCCTCCTACAATGCACAAATTCTAAACAATGCAGGTATTAATTTTTTAATTTCTCCTTCTTCTCCGAGATGGCCAATTTGATATTAATGACATAGACAGATGCATGAATATTCATGAAACTCGAAGCACTCAAGAAATCAAAATTCCACACATACTGACTACAGATTTATATTGCGTGCAGGGTTTGCCATGTTCAAGGGGTCCTGGTTCCAGCACGGTGTACACTGTACACCATAAACAAATTCGATTTCATTACCTCCTGCCTGTCCATGCCAATATTGTTTAGATATATTTGGAAATGTGGTACGTGCCTATTTCCGTGGGAAATGCTGGATTACTATGCATGCAATGGAATATTCCCAGAATCTTTGTTCTGCATAGGTGGCAGTTTTTTTTTTTTTTTAAAGGGCGACAGGACCCACAGACTTCTGCACACATAGAGGCCGTCGAGGGGGTGAAATGGCGGGAATAGCCGAAAACAAGTGATCCTCGCCTTTTAACCCCGCGCCATCCATTCACCATTTTTAACATTCTGGGGGAATCCTCGCTGTCAGGACGATGAGGATTCCCCCAAACAGCGAGGCTCGCGGCTAATGCAGTGAGTCCGCTGCATTTAGCAGCGAGCCTTGCTGCATACACCGTTTCCCCCTCGCTCCAAAAAACTAACGAGGTGTGTGCAGGGGATCAGTTGAATACTGAAAGAGAAAAAGAACTAACCAGAAGTTAGTAAAGAGCTCTTGCCGTGAGTTGTCTACTCAAAGCAGCTGCTTAAGGGAGTAGTCAGCTCCCTTGGGGGGAATTGAATAATAAAAATAACAGGGGAAAGCAGCGCTAAAAAATGAAATTATACCAAATAAATCAATGAAAAAATTAATAACAATTAAAATACATTATATTAAATTAAAAACAGTACATGAATTGATAAATGGACCCAAATGAGGATAATCACCAATTGTAGATATTGAAACCTGCATTGATCCACGGTGATATGTTTGATGGAGTCCTTATAAACCACTTTATGGTATCCTGGTGGTAATTGTAATGGCCTCAAAGGATGGCACAAGATGGAATTTGCCGACTCGGGAGTCCTCACTACTGCGAGTGATCACGTGTCCATATGAATAGGGCAAGGGACTTCCAATATGTGAAGAGGTGCGATCAGATGAATGAGCAGGTGAAGGCAGATGATTTAAGATGTAGGTGGAAAAGTCTTTGTCCAAATTGGGTCCAGAGGGCAGCAAGCATTTCGCAGTACTAACTGACTGCTTTATCAAGGTGTCCCTCCATGTTGATGGGTTCCATTTTTATACCCTACTTACTTCCTGGATCATTTGCATAATTCATTGATTTATTTGTATTAAATTAAAAGATAATAATAAAAATAGCTTACTCAGAGACAATATATATAAGGATAAATTGTTTGAGACTTCATAAGTTACGTTTATATAAAACGATACAAAAACCAATAAAGAAATAATAATAAAACCAATCCGATGGAAGCATTCTACTTCCAGGTCATGCATTCCTAATCCCATTGTATATAGCATTATAAAAAAACAGGGTTTAGGGCTTGGATGTTTTGCAAGCCGCGGTGTAAGGGAGCCAGATAGAAGAGATAGTGAAAATAACTATCAAATCCGATCGGTGTGAGTTTCATTTTTAATAATAATAATTTCATTTTTTAGCGCTGCTTTACCCTGTTATTTTTATTGATCAATTGAATACTGACCCTGCGAGCCGTGGCAGCGAGCAGGCAGCACTGCTCGCTGTTACAGCTTGCACAAATCATTGAATACTGCCCATACTGTAGGCCAATCTTTAAATACTCATGGAAGAGGAGATCCCTCCTCTCATGTAATTCACAAATCAAAAAAGAGCATTAAATAAATAATTACAGTTAAATAGAAATAATAGGTTTCCTTTATCTTCTCCCAGTATACCCCTTTTAACTACCTGAAGGCATGGAAAAATTGCAGTGGTATGTTATGTCATTAGGGGGTGAGGTATGACATCGTTCGCATACCACTATGTCTTGCATATATTGCTCTGTAAGATCCAGAAAAGGGGGTGGGGGGCTCTCTGAGCTGTAGCTGCCATGTAACCCCACTGTCCAAAACCTTAAGAGTTTAATACGTAGAGTACAATACACAGCATGCCTGAAATATTTGTCTCTGTACTGCAGAGACAGAAATAATGGTACCATGACCATCACTGAGAACTGAGACAGGTCGTCATAGCAACGTACATCACTCATACAAAAAGGGTTAGAGAACTGTACAGTAGTGTTAAAAACAAATGTATACTGACTAATTATACAGGCAAAAACAACGAAAAAGCAATTATCTGCCACATTAACTTATGAATTCAACATAAGAGTTTACATATATAAATCAATTACATACCCATACCTGTGTTTCATTCCCAAATGCATTCTTGTACTACTGAAAACCGGCACATTGTTTGTATATGTAGAATAGAATATTATATTCCTGAACAATGGCTAAACCCCACATCTGCAGGAAAACCTTTGCTTCATGGCATTTTTCTAATTCTCCGCCAACAACTGCATTCCCCTTTGGCATCTACCGTATGTACACAGACTCAAGTGCTGGTGTTTGTGGATATTTTTACTACACTACAAACTTCACCATCCTAGCTTGTGCTGCACAGAACCGTGGGTAATGTAGTCAAATAGAAAATGGGGCATTAACCAGGAAAATATTATAAGACGCTGTCGCGCTTCAAAATCTGGGTTGTCCTAGAGCGAGAAGCGGATTCCCTGTTTCAAAGATGCTATGATCTGCATTTTTAAGGTAAATATCAAACAATGATTTTTTTAAATTCTGTTACATATAGTACTGCTTTGTGACACACAGTATGGGACCCCGCTGCACAGTCACATGTTAAGATATTGTACATTGAAGCTCTTCACCACCTCAGTTACCACCAAACGAAAAAAAAGGCTAAAGGCCCCCATACACCAGTCCAACTTGTCCTAAGGACAAGTCAGACCAAACTCCCCTTGAGCTCCCCCTGCAGCTCCCTGGGAGGCTTCCTTACAATTTGGCACTTGATGTGCCTTTTTTGCATGCAATTCATCACATGTAAAACTCTTGGGGAGCTGCAGCAGTGGCGTGGGCAGGAGAGTGAGTGGCGGGACAGGCAGTGGCGGGTGCCAGGCCACTGGAAGCTGCAGGTGCTGGGCGGCAGGGCGGGAAGCGGCAGCAGAATTTGAAAAAAAAACACACCAAAAGACTATGCAATCCGTTGATTGGCTGAGAGCACTCTCAGCCAATCAGTGGTCTTCCATCAGAGCGGCTGCTGATTGGGACTTGATTGGGACCTGTGGGTGTGAGAAATTCCACCCTATTTGTCTATTTTATTTGATAGATTATATTAATTTCTGCTGTTATGCAACACTACCTGTGGAGACAGTCCAATAGGGACTGTGCAGTCAAGTGAGGCTGTTTTTTTATGTATACATCCCAGGTGGGGTTATAGAATCCAGTCAGGCTGCTGTGTGGACATACTCGTCCAGTGGGGCACAGGGGACCAAATCTGCAGAGAGGACCATGAAACTTTGACTTTGCATCTACCGGGATGTCCATCGACCGTTGATGATTTATAATCATTGATGGTATGTGGTCAATGTAGAATACGTTTGCCATCAATATGGGTGAACCAGATGGTTTCACTCCATCGGTGGCATGGCATAGCCATTTTTTTTAAAAGGTACTGGGGTCCTCATGTTCTGATCGACCCACAGGCCTGTCAATGAAAGGACAAGGAAGACCATTGGTTGTGGTAACCACTGATAGTCATCTATTGTATAGTTAGAAACCATAGATGTACAATTACCATATCACTATCAATGTTAACCACACCATTGGCCATCCCCAAGCTAGAGCTGAGAGAGACAGGACTATACACTATGGCCCTTATTCTGGTTCACTCGCAATGGCAAATTCCTTCTCAAATGGACAAAACCATGTGCACTGCAGGAGGGGCAGATGTAACTTGTGCAGAGAGAATAAGATTTGGGTGGGGTTTTACTTCAAAGTGAGACCTATATTGCAGTGTAAAATAAAACAGCCAGTATTTACCCTGCACAGAAACAAAATATCTCAACCAAATCTAATTCTCTCTGCACGTTACATCTCCCCCTGCAGTGCACATGGTTTTGTCCATTTGAGAAGGAATTTGCCGAATAAGGGCCTATATGCATGCGGTCTAGCTGCATGGGGGCTAGGCCTGTAAGCTCCATTTTTATTACTGAACCTGAAAAAGCTGTGTAATATCTATCTATCCATCTATCTATCTATCTATCTATCTCTTTTTTTTTCTATCTACCGATCTATCTATCTATCTATCTATCTATCTATCTATCTATCTATCTATCTATCTATCTATCTATCTGTGTGTTAACACTTCACACCATTTATTATATAGGTTTATCACAATATATCTTTAATCTTCTCCCTATGCCCTTAGTTCACACTGAGATTGTCTGATCAATTAGTTTTTAAAAACCACATGATTACAGATAAATGTAAAATGAAAGGCCCTTATTTCTAGCCTCATACATTCTGTCCCTATATGTGGTAGGAAGCACAATGTCATATACTTATTTCAAGCCTGCTTTTAGAAGCATTAAGACCGATGATCTCAACATTTACCATTTGTTGCAATGCAGGAAGCACTCAAATAGAGACTTTTATGCACATTTATAACAGTAGATCATGCGTGTGAAAAGACCACCTGTGTGGACCAGTTGACAATATAATTGACCTCTTCAAATATCTATTGGGTCCTGATCTCTGCATTTCATACCCATACTTGAAGTTTTTTCATTACACATTAAAAATGTACAAATATTTTATGTTTTAAAAAAGTTGCCAACGATTTATTCGTTTTAAAATGGACAAAGACCATTTTCAGTCTCATACACTGTTTATATAAACATATCTTTGGAAAAGTGTGTTCCTTTTCCGACCCAATTTATAAAAGGTGCCTGTAAATTGGCCATTTGTGTGACTGGAATGAATCTAACCTATGACTCAGAAAACATAGTTATTAATTGGTCTCATTAGCTCCATAGACGGTACCTGAATTTCTAATAGCTAAACATGAATATTTTCTTGCAGTATAACTGACAGGGAAAGATCATGAGTGATATTGGTACAATGGGGGGGATTTATGAACTGAAAAAATTGCTCGGGTAAATACATTTCTCTTTGTGCAAAGTGCCTAAGGCTGGAAACACACTGGTAGATAGGGATACGGTCATTGGGTCAATCTATATTCATTAGTTCAACACCCTTATGTCGACAGGCCATAGGTCAACACCAATAAATGGTCGACATGGACTATAGGTCGACAAGAACTTTAGATCCTCATGTCAAAGGTCAACATGGCGTAAAAAGTTCTTTTTTTTTTTAAAGGCAGTTTTTCATACCATCCACTAGTACCATCGACTAGAGCGTGGAGGGAGAATAAAATAGTGTGCATGATGCAGCGAGGCGATGTGCCCAAAGCTAGCCATGCAAAATGAAGCAATACCCTTACTCACATAGACACCCCAAAAATTTTTTCAACATGTCAACATTGGCATATGGACCTAAAGTCCCTGTTGACCTTTTATAGGTGTCACCCTATGCCCTATCGACCCAATGGGTGTCGGCCTACAATGGATCAACCCATTGACCCATACCCAGTAGATATATATGCAGATCAATTGACCCGCGGAAATAGTTAAAGACGGATCGGGCAGCGTGTTCTCCACACACGCTGCCCGATCCGTCTGGACCAACTTCACAACTGGGCTTGTGCACCAGCATGCCTCCGCCCATTGAGCTGTCAATCACCACTGCCTCGGGAGTGGGTGTACGAGTGGTCACATACACACAGCACAATGCATTGCACAGCTGATGCTATATGTCTGTGAATGACGCTGTTCACAGACATTTCGGTAATACTCACTGGCCGATATATCGGCCGTTTCAATTGAATGGCTTGTATATATATATATATATCGGCCACTGTGTACGCAGCTTAAG
Organism: Crinia signifera; assembly: GCF_055691185.1. NCBI lineage: Eukaryota > Metazoa > Chordata > Amphibia > Anura > Myobatrachidae > Crinia > Crinia signifera. The sequence continues at coordinate 146,251,543 of NC_139223.1, read as the reverse complement.
ACTAAGCATACAGCTAAAGATTTATTGTCCAATCTGGCTGGATGGAACAAAAATCTGGCAATGTATGGGTGCAAATGGCAATTGAACATTTTCTCCGAAATGCAAGGAGAACAAAACCTAGTCCTATAAATGTAATTTCCATGGTTTATTTATTTATTTTTTTCAGAAATAATTGGTTAGATGATTACAGGTTGTTACTTGATTTGCTTCAAGAAACTGCTTTCTAGCGTCCCACTGCAAGTATAAATAATACAATAAGCAACATTTTGCAAGCGATAAATGCGCTGCTAAGGATGTACTAATGGATGCTACTGAATAAACACAACTTACTGTACATAGCACAAAAACATTGTTCCATGAATTATGTATTACTCTTGCTTTATGTTATTTTGCAACACCAGACACATCCGGAGTTACAATATGTTAGATTTTTCCTTACCACTTTTTGTTACACAATTATTAAATCTCATACAAATAGAAATAGCAGCGACATTTTCATATTTGTATTCTTCTATTTGACTGATATTGGAGGGTAATATGAAGTGACTTTTTCATGGGCAGATTGTGTGTGCGTTCCCCTTTGTCTAAGCATACATGTTCAAGCTGTCGGAAAGCATCAATCTGCTGCATTTGTAACCGGAGGTCTGAAGCCATACAGAATTGTACAGTGCATTAGCGTCAGGTACTCACAAGTGCTCTATAGGGGAGGAAGCCAGGTGCCTCGTTCTGTTAGAAGCTTTATTTAAAAGCTATTAGACTGATCCTAACAGTTGGGGATTTTATTTACAGACTGAGAGGCTAAATGATGGCTTTTGAGGGTTGAATGTTGCTAACACACACACACACACATACATACATACTGTACTGTACATACAGTGCAAACAGAATTGAATTATGCTTGTGTATATAATACAGTACCACTTGAACAAGAAAGCAGACCAAGACAGATGACCAAACATCTTCCTGATTTTTTTGTATTGGCGTATTCATTTGCCCTTTATTAAGAAGGGAATAACGGGATTAGATAGGCATAACTGTTATCAAAAAGCAATTTAAGTATTTGCAACATAAAAATGTATTGTTGATCTGCTTCCTTGATTTATGTTGGTGATATATCATGCATAGGCCCGACACACAATAATCACCTGGAAAAACTGTTTACAATTAAATCGGATAGCCCTAAAAAATGATCGTAGAAACATCAGGAAAATTTGTGTTCCTGATATTACAATTTTTGCAGATTAATTATTCAGATTATTGCGGGGGGGGGGGGTGGGGGTGGGGGGGGGTGATGGTGGACTGCTACAGGTGATGGTAATACAGTGTTGCAGGTGCACAGTCCGGTCAACGCGCAGGCATGGCCAGATGTTTTGGGTGGTGGCATCTGCTGTGACCCAAAAAATAGCAAGGCTGCACTTGGCTTTGCTTCTAGGCTGCGCAGCCAGGGGGCAGCCGGTAATGTGCAAGCACTTTGCTGTGTAGTGATGCACTCGCATAATATCGCTACTCCCACAAAATCTGTGCTGGGTTGCTCCCTGATGTGCCATGTGCTGTGAGGCCCCCCACCACTTACTCTTACCCTCTGTGTCAAAGCCCTTGCTGTAAAGAGCCAGAAAAAGGGGTCTAGTGGGGCTTTAGTACACTCCGCCCTAACTTTCACCCCAGTTTGGCACATTTCAGCACGTTATTTGAATGCTGTTGGAGTGCTACGTAGAAGAGTGCAGAGTTAAGATGAGAGAGAAAGCTGAGAGATCTACACTTAATACCGTATAAAATAATTCCAAATGAAATTATCAGGACTTCCTGGAAGCAGTGGTTCACGTGCCTGATGTAATTCAGGTCACAGCTACATCCCCACAAGCTGCTCCAAAATGTATTATTTGCACTAAAATTCCAATACATTAAAGCATTCTGTGCTGCAACTTATAGCATTTTTGGTACTCTCATATCCCTATCAGACATATGGGCATCAACCCGGGACTAGTGAATGTCTGAAAGGGTCTACCTGGGATTTCACTTCCAGATCCTAAGCACCTACAATCGACCCTGCTCACTAAAATCCTGGGATCGAACCCGGGAATGAAATCCCAGGTAGTATGTCTGAAAGGGCTATTAGTGAAGCTTCAAGCCACACCTCCAGTTGTATTGCATATGCAAATGACACATTTGCATGAAAGTTTAGATGCATTTTGTGAGCTGACCAATTGGTGTAAATAGGTCAAACTAAACAACAATGCACCATTTAAACTTTAAACTATTCTACATTTTATGGAATGAATATTGCTGCAAGCAAATGCTGTATTCATTTACTTTCAGTTTTTCAAGTCTTTCAAATGATATTTATTTACACACTGTACAATATTTTTGACCAATTTAGGTGAAAGACATTTCCATTGAACCCAGTGTCCTGGATGAAAGATTTTGACGAAAGATATTGATGACAGACGAAAGACGAAAGATCTAGCTACTGTTTATAGGCTCTTTTTGAAATATATCCAAATTGAGCTGCAGGGACAGTTGACGAAAACTCTTGATGAACAACTGGCGGGTATGCGCATCATCATTCGTCGTTCGTCTGTCATCAATATCTTTCGTCCAGGACACTGGGATCAATGGAAATGTCTTTCAACCAAATTGGTCAAAAAAAATTGTACAGTGTGTATGCACCAGTCTTATTGATTATAGCCCAATGCTTTTGTTAGATCCAGCTTACATTAAATGACTCCAATAATGCTATCGAACAGGAAATACCTGGGAAGGGTACAGTACAATGCCCTGGGACTTTTGTTGGGTGAAGGTCATGTGATGACAAAGAAGTAGCATCATGTTCAATTTATTGATATGTAGTGTGATAAAGGTGCCAGGAACCAAATTTAACGCTGCTTGATTCTTGCTATGTACTGTATACCCCATTGGTCATTTGGAGAGGGTGTGAATAATTAGCTCGACCATAGGAACATTGGCATGCATTAGGTCCACCACTGAAGGTTGACACCCTCAAATTGTCAACATGGTTATTCGGTCGACAGAAGCATTAGGCCGACATTGGGAAGGTCAACAGTGAAAAGGTCAACGTGGGTTTTTCTTTTCTTTTTTTTGACCGAATGTCGACACAGTGGACACCGTATCAGCTTGTCCCCATGTCGACTGTTGACCTTTCCCATGTCAAACTAATGCTTTTGTCGATCTAATGGGCCTATCGAGCTAAAGCCATGTCAACCTTTTGAGTGGGTCTACCTAAGGCCTGTCGACCTTTTCAATGTCAACTTAGTGACCATATACCATTTGGAGGCTAGTGGTGTGTAACCCTCAGAATAGCTGCCTTCATTTGTGTAGGAGAAAAGGACACTTCATTTACTGTAGCGCCAAACAGTTTGGCTGCTTTTCAAATAATAAAAGTTTGCCTGATCTTTTTAGTCTTTGACGTCATCATCAACAACTGTGTATTATGCTCTTATGCTCTTGTTTAATTACTGGAATCTGCGCCTAACAATGTGTCCTCGGAAATGTCCTAATGTTATGTCTCTTTTGACTCCATAAAACAACTGCTCTTCTACTGTGTGACAAATATAATACTTACAATCTATGTTTGACTCTAGGCTGTATAAGAAAATAGTTATTAAGAAATTATTAAAATACTTAAAAGAATAAACATTACAATGAAATGAAATAAACATGGCATGACGAGGATTTCTTAATCTAGGACAATATCACACATGACATCAGCTCAGTTGCAAATTCTCTCTGGGAACAATTATATTCTGGCACCTACTGTATTCCAGGGTGGAGGGTCCCAGAACCTGGAAAGGGGGGCAAGTCTCCTGGAATGTGGCTAGTCTCCCGTGACACCGCCCCCAAACCCCCCCCCCCCGTTGGACTGTGGGACCAAATGTAGCCCTGCACCCCGCTGTGCAAAGCCTGAAATATCGACATATCACGGTGGGGGCGTGGCCACGAGGAAGCGATCATGCTGACCATGCCCCCACTCCAGATGATCCGCTGGCTGCCCCGCCCCTTCCCGCTCCATCATCGGCCCTGCCCCCCTCCCTCACTGAAATGGCTGCCCTCTACCGGAGGGGGAAGCCAGAAAGTAGGCAACCTTGCTGTATTGCCTTGTTTATATCTGTACAGCAGAAAGGGCAGCCTGTGGCTCGCATACTGTTTTGTAACTACAATACCAATATGCTTGCAGCTGCATGCTGGGCCTTGTAGTTCTACAACATCAATGCAGTCTCAATAATGGATAGCAACTAACATTCAACATGCACTGGGTCGACCACTGAAGGTCGACAGGGCTTAGGTCGACCCCTAAAATAGGTCAACATGGCTAAGTTCGACAGGGTTCAAAGGTTGACACAAGATTAGGTCGACAATGGCAAGGTCGACAGTCCATATGAGTTTTTCACTTTTTTTTTTGAGCCGACATGTGCTGACAGGAGGTATTTTATGCCTTACCATCCACTTTGGGCGTGGAGGGAGAATAAAATATTGTGCCAAGCATAGCAAGCAATGCAAAGGGACGTGGTGTCTGTGTCGACTATGTTGACATTCATGACAGCAAAACGTGAACTCATGTCAAGCTTTTGACTGTCAACCTTGCCATTGTCGGGCTAATGCTTGTGTCGTCCTTCCAACCCTGCTGACCTTAGCCATGTCAAAAATTTCAGGTGTCAACCTACGCCCTGTCGACCTGGTTGTCCCAATGCATGATGATCTAAATAGATCCAATGACCCATATGCAAAGAAAACGGAGCATTTCCTTGGCCTGAGAGAGGCAAGAGAATATTTTCTGAGGGTATACAGGTATAATGTACTGTAGCGTGCACACTCATATATTCTGAGGGTATATATTGTACTGTAGCGTGCACACTAATATATGCTGAGGGTATATATTGTACTGTAGCGTGCACACTAATATATTCTGAGGGTATATATTGTACTGTAGCGTGCGCACTAATATATTCTGAGGGTATATATTGTACTGTAGCGTGCACACTAATATATACTGATGGTATATATTGTACTGTAGCGTGCACACTAATATATTCTGAGGGTATATATTGTACTGTAGCGTGCACACTAATATATTCTGAGGGTATATATTGTACTGTAGCGTGCACACTAATATATTCTGAGGGTATATATTGTACTGTAGCGTGCACACTAATATATTCTGAGGGTATATATGGTACTGTAGCGTGCACACTCATATATTCTGAGGGTATATATTGTACTGTAGCGTGCACACTAATATATGCTGACGGTATATATTGTACTGTAGAGTGCACACTAATATATTCTGAGGGTATATATTGTACTGTAGCGTGCACACTAATATATGCTGAGGGTATATATTGTACTGTAGCGTGCACACTAATATATTCTGAGGGTATATATTGTACTGTAGCGTGCACACTAATATAGTCTGAGAGTATATATTGTACTGTAGCGTGCACACTAATATATTCTGAGGGTATATATTGTACTGTAGCGTGCACACTAATATATTCTGAGGGTATATATTGTACTGTAGCGTGCACACTAATATATGCTGAGGGTATATATTGTACTGTAGCGTGCACACTAATATATGCTGAGGGTATATATTGTACTGTAGCGTGCACACTAATATATGCTGACTGTATATATTGTACTGTAGGGTGCACACTAATATATTCTGAGGGTATATATTGTACTGTAGCATGCACACTAATATATTCTGAGGGTATATATTGTACTGTAGCGTGCACACTAATATATTCTGAGGGTATATATTGTACTGTAGCGTGCACACTAATATATTCTGAGGGTATATATTGTACTGTAGCGTGCACACTAATATATGCTGAGGGTATATATTGTACTGTAGGGTGCACACTTATATATGCTGAGGGTATATATTGTACTGTAGCGTGCACTCTAATATATGCTGAGGGTATATATTGTACTGTAGCTTGCACACTAATATATGCTGAGGGTATATATTGTACTATAGGGTGCACACTTATATATGCACTAATATATGCTGAGGGTATATATTGTACTGTAGCGTGCACACTAATATATGCTGAGGGTATATATTGTACTGTAGCGTGCACACTAATATATTCTGAGGGTATATATTGTACTGTAGCGTGCACACTAATATATTCTGAGGGTATATATTGTACTGTAGCGTGCACACTAATATATGCTGAGGGTATATATTGTACCGTAGCGTGCACACTAATATATGCTGAGGGTATATATTGTACTGTAGGGTGCACACTTATATATGCTGAGGGTATATATTGTACTGTAGCGTGCGCACTAATATATGCTGAGGGTATATATTGTACTGTAGTGTGCACACTAATATATGCTGAGGGTATATATTGTACCGTAGCGTGCACACTAATATATGCTGAGGGTATATATTGTACTGTAGGGTGTACACTAATATATGCTGAGGGTATATATTGTACTGTAGGGTGCACACTTATATATGCTGAGGGTATATATTGTACTGTAGCGTGCGCACTAATATATGCTGAGGGTATATATTGTACTGTAGTGTGCACACTTATATATGCTGAGGGTATATATTGTACTGTAGCGTGCACACTAATATATGCTGAGGGTATATATTGTACTGTAGTGTGCACACTAATATATGCTGAGGGTATATATTGTACTGTAGCGTGCACACTAATATAGTCTGAGGGTATATATTGTACTGTAGTGTGCGCACTAATATATGCTGAGGGTATATATTGTACTGTAGCGTGCGCACTAATATATGCTGAGGGTATATATTGTACTGTAGGGTGCACACTTATATATGCTGAGGGTATATATTGTACTGTAGCGTGCGCACTAATATATGCTGAGGGTATATATTGTACTGTAGCGTGCACACTAATATATGCTGAGGGTACATATTGTACTGTAGCGTGCACACTAATATATGCTGAGGGTATATATTGTACTGTAGCGTGCACACTAATATATACTGAGGGTATATATTGTACTGTAGTGTGCACACTAATATATGCTGAGGGTATATATTGTACCGTAGCGTGCACACTAATATATGCTGAGGGTATATATTGTACTGTAGGGTGTACACTAATATATGCTGAGGGTATATATTGTACTGTAGGGTGCACACTTATATATGCTGAGGGTATATATTGTACTGTAGCGTGCGCACTAATATATGCTGAGGGTATATATTGTACTGTAGTGTGCACACTTATATATGCTGAGGGTATATATTGTACTGTAGCGTGCACACTAATATATGCTGAGGGTATATATTGTACTGTAGTGTGCACACTAATATATGCTGAGGGTATATATTGTACTGTAGCGTGCACACTAATATAGTCTGAGGGTATATATTGTACTGTAGTGTGCGCACTAATATATGCTGAGGGTATATATTGTACTGTAGCGTGCGCACTAATATATGCTGAGGGTATATATTGTACTGTAGGGTGCACACTTATATATGCTGAGGGTATATATTGTACTGTAGCGTGCGCACTAATATATGCTGAGGGTATATATTGTACTGTAGCGTGCACACTAATATATGCTGAGGGTATATATTGTACTGTAGCGTGCGCACTAATATATGCTGACGGTATATATTGTACTGTAGTGTGCGCACTAATATATGCTGAGGGTATATATTGTACTGTAGCGTGCGCACGTATATATTGTACTGTAGCGTGCGCACTAATATATGCTGACGGTATATATTGTACTGTAGTGTGCACACTAATATATGCTGAGGGTATATATTGTACTGTAGTGTGCACACTAATATTTTGGGATGTGAATAATGCAATGAGCTCCATTATTTCAGTCACAGAAACTCTGATTGATAAAGTGACTTATTTATTTAAACATACATTTCTGTGTTCTGTACACAGGAGTGAAAGGGTTAAAAGAAAAACAGATTTTCGGGACAAATTCTATGAAGAATTTCTGGTGCCAGCCAATGATTTCCCACCAGATATCGTCCATTACAACATTTCAAACCCCTGATTCGTCTCTTTTCTCAGTTGTCATGACAACCATGAGTCTGAGCTGCAAAACCTACCATATGGCTGGGAGATATCTGTTTTCTTTGTAGTAATACCCCCCCCCCCCCCCCCCCCCCAAGAAAAAAAAATTGATCCAGTATCACAGAGATACATTTGCGAAGTTGAAAAAAATATTCATCACATTCACTGCTGATACATTGAAAGGGTTAAAGAATAAAATTATAATGACCGCTTCTATTATCAGGAGGATAAGCACAGTTCTGTCAGTTAATGAATGTGATACAATTGCTATAGAATGATCCCGATGACAGGAAGGGCTTGTCAAAATCAAACTGCATGTTGTGTGCCTACTGGAATCTGCAAGGGCAGACTGAGGCTTCCTGCGTGCAGTACATGCTGGAGCCTGGCCAACCCTTTGTGTGGGACTAGGGAATTGTTCTGTTAATCATATTCCTCATAAGCAGCACCAGCAGCAGAGGATAAACAGATGCATAAGAAACACAGATAGAAGCTTTATTGAAAAACACCAGGTAGCGTCAAATGGTCATAATATTCTAATATATTAATAAGGGCCACTCCAGCTAAGCATTTACAGGGTATGGATCATTAGGTCTACACCACAATGATCGACAAGCATTGGGTCAACACCATTAGGTCGACATGCAGAAAGGTTGACATGGGTCTAGGTCGACACAAGCATTAGGTCAACATGGGAAAGGTCGACATGGGGTTTTTCACAGTTTTTTAAAGTGAATTTCGACACAGTCGACATGGACACTGAAGCGTAGCACTGCATCCCCTCACATGGCTCGCTGTACTCGCCATGCTTTGGGCACACTATTTTATTCTCCCACCACGCCCTATTGGATGCTAGGGCATGAAATACCGCCTGTCGGCACATGTCGGCTCAAAAAGCTGTGAAAAAAACCATGTCGACCTTTTGACTGTCGATATTGCCCATGACGACCTAATGACATGTCCACCTGGTCCCATGCCGACCTAGACCTATGTAGACCTTTCTGTATGTTGACCTAATAGTGTCGACCCAATGCTTTTCGACCTAATGACCGTATCTCCATTTACATATGGGAAGTTCATGAGTGGAACCATCTAGAGGATGTTGAGCTGCAAATATGTATTTTTGAATTTTTTTAATGTTAAGCATAGAAAACAGGACAATATAGTGAGAATTACATTCAGGGGTATATTTATTAAGCTCGGTAAAGTGATAAACTGTCTGGTTTTTATCACCAGCCAATCAGCTCCTACCTGTGAAGTTACAGGGTTCGTTGACAGGTAGGAGTTGATTGGTCGGTGATAAAAACCAGACAGTTTGGGCGAGATGTACTAAGCCCTAAAAAGTGATAAAATGGAGAGTGAAAAGCCACCAACCAATCAGCTCCTACCTGTCATTTTTCAAACACAGCCTGAGACATAGGCAGGTAGGAGCTGATTGGCTGGTGGTTTATCACTTTTCATTTTATCACTTTTCAAGTTTAGTACATCTGGCCCTTTATCACTTCACCAAGCTTAATACATCTACCCCACAGTGTGCAAAATGACAGTGATTATATGGTGCAAATGGTTCCAATGAAAACTGTAGCAATGTAATGTGACGTAGGTGATGTAGCAATATAATCTGATATAGGTGATGTAACAATGTAATGTGATGTAGGTGATGTAACAATGTAATGGGATGTAGGTGATGTACAGTAGCAATGTAATGTGATGTAACAATGTAATGTGATGTAGGAGATGTAGCAATGTAATGTGATGTAGGAGATGTAGAGATGTAATGTGATATAGGAGATGTAGAGATGTAATGTGATATAGGAGATGTAGCAATGTAATGTGATGTAGGTGATGTAGAGATGTAATGTGATGTAGGTGATGTAGCAATGTAATGTGATGTAGGAGATGTAGAGATGTAATGTGATGTAGGTGATGTAGGTGATATGGCAATGTGATAAGATGTAATGGGATATATAGGTGATGTTGCAATGAAATGTGATGTAGGTGATGTAGCAATGTAATGTGATGTAGGTTATGTAACAATGTAATGTGATGTAGGTGATGTAGAGATGTAATGGGATGTACTGTAGGTGATGTAGCAATGTAATGTGATGTAGGTGATGTAACAACGTAATGTGATGTAGAGATGTAATGTGATGTAGGTGACGTAGCAATGTAATGTGATGTAGGTGATGTAACAATGTAATGTGATTTAGGTGATGTAGAGATGTAATGGGATGCACTGTAGGTGATGTAGCAATGTAATGTGATGTAGGTGATGTAACAATGTAATGTGATGTAGAGATGTAATGTGATGTAGGTGACGTAGCAATGTAATGTGATGTAGGTGATGTAACAATGTAATGTGATGTAGAGATGTAATGTGATGTAGGTGACGTAGCAATGTAATGTGATGTAGGTGATGTAACAATGTAATGTGATGTAGGTGATGTAGAGATGTAATGGGATGTAATGTAGGTGATGTAGCAATGTAATGTGATGTAGGTGATGTAACAATGTAATGTGATGTAGAGATGTAATGTGATGTAGGTGACGTAGCAATGTAATGTGATGTAGGTGATGTAACAATGTAATGTGATGTAGGTGATGTAGAGATGTAATGGGATGTACTGTAGGTGATGTAGCAATGTAATGAGATGTAGGTGATGTAACAATGTAATGTGATGTAGAGATGTAATGTGATGTAGGTGACGTAGCAATGTAATGTGATTTAGGTGACGTAGCAATGTAATGTGATGTAGGTGATGTAGCAATGTAATGTGATGTAGGTGATGTAACAATGTAATGTGATGTAGAGATGTAATGTGATGTAGGTGACGTAGCAATGTAATGTGATGTAGGTGATGTAACAATGTAATGTGATGTAGGTGATGTAGAGATGTAATGGGATATAATGTAGGTGATGTAGCAATGTAATGTGATGTAGGTGATGTAACAATGTAATGTGATGTAGAGATGTAATGTGATGTAGGTGACGTAGCAATGTAATGTGATGTAGGTGATGTAGAGATGTAATGTGATGTAGGTGACGTAGCAATGTAATGTGATGTAGGTGATGTAACAATGTAATGTGATGTAGGTGATGTAGAGATGTAATGGGATGTACTGTAGGTGATGTAGCAATGTAATGTGATGTAGGTGATGTAACAATGTAATGTGATGTAGAGATGTAATGTGATGTAGGTGACGTAGCAATGTAATGTGATGTAGGTGACGTAGCAATGTAATGTGATGTAGGTGACGTAGCAATGTAATGTGATGTAGGTGACGTAGCAATGTAATGTGATATAGGTGATGTAACAATGTAATGTGATGTAGGTGATGTAGAGATGTAATGGGATGTAGAATATGTAGCAATGTAAAGTGATGTAGGTGATATAGCAATGTAATGTGATGTAGGTTATATGGGAATGTGATAAGGTGTAATGGGATATAGGGGATGTAGCAATCATAATGTAATGTGATGTAGATGATATAGCAATGTAATGTGATGTAGGTGATATGGCAATGTGATAAGGTGTAATGGGATATAGGTGATGTATCAATGTAATGTGATGTAGAATATTATCTGGATGCAGGGCCGCCATCAGGGAGAGTCTGATTGTACTTGGGTCCCGGCCCGCACAGAAATGGTGCCCGGGCAGGGGATAAAGTGGGCTGGAACTGAGTTTTGACAGTTGTTACAGGAGCCTCCATCCGCCCACCTTGACCACCATAATCAGGCAGCAGCAGCCTGATTACGTGCAGGCTCAGGCTGCATTTGAAATGTGAACTGCCCCGTCTCCGTCTACTGCCCGCCGACAACATGACCATGAACTGAGAGCGGCAATGTAAGCAGAAGCCACCGTGCCTCCTTCCGCTGCCAGCCCACCCAACCTGCATGCTGCACTGCCGCTGCAGGAATAATAAGAGACAGCACATGAGGAGTCTTCCAGGCATCCCTCTGGTTGTCTCGCCCACCAGGCGTCCGTCTGGTTGTCTCGCCCACCAGGCATCCCTCTGGTTTTCTCGCCCAACAGTGTCCCTCTGGTTGTCTCACCCACCAGGCGTCCCTCTGGTTGTCTCACCCACCAGGCATCCCTCTGGTTGTCTCGCCCACCAGGCGTCCCTCTGGTTGTCTCGCCCCAAACCAGGCATCCCTCTGGTTGTCCCGCCCACCAGACATCCCTCTGGTTGTCTCTCCCACCAGGCATCCCTCTGGTTGTCTCGCCCACCAGGTGTCACTCTGGTTGTCTCACCCACCAGGCATCCCTCTGGTTGTCTCGCCCTCCAGGCGTCCCTCTGGTTGTCTCGCCCCCAACCAGGCATCCCTCTAGTTGTCTCGCCCCCAACCAGGCATCCCTCTGGTTGTCCTGCCCACCAGACGTCCCTCTGGTTGTCTCTCCTACCAGGCGTCCCTCTGGTTGTCTCGCCCAACAGGCGTCCCTCTGGTTGTCTCGCCCACCAGGCGTCCCTCTGGTTGTCCCACCCACCAGGCATCCCTCTGGTTGTCTCGCCCACCAGGCGTCCCTCTGGTTGTCTCTCCCACCAGGCGTCCCTCTGGTTGTCCTGCCCACCAGGCATCCCTCTGGTTGTCCCGCCCACCAGGCGTCCCTCTGGATGTCCCGTCCACCAGCTATCTCTCGCTCCAGTCCCTCTGTTTGGGCCAGTTAGGAAAGATGATGTCACACCTGTGTCTCCATTCTGATGTGGAGGAGAGGAGCCACAGTGAATGATTACCCACGCGGATGCTGAGGAAAGGGAGGGGACAACATGGCCAGGAGAGCTGTTACCAGGTGATAATATTCAAAGATTATACTCGCACAAGAGGGAGAGTGCACGTGTGTACTACATGCTGTCTGTAAGAGAGAGAGGTATAATTTTTGGCTGAAATCACTTTAAATCATTTTTCTGTACACATACACCACACTACTGCTACGATTTATGTTTTCAACAGTTTCCAATATAGCATAACCAATTATTTTCTGCTTGGGTTTTACGGCTGATTCCCGAGCTAGCAGCAGATGTGCAGCCAATCAGGTGCTAGTGCCACGTTCACATTGCCATTAGAGCTTGGAATTATATAATTATAATTAGGACGTCCCACCTTCGCTGTAGCTACACCTATATTATTACAGCTCCACCTACCTTTCTGCCCCACCTTTACCCTATGGAGGCCCTACCCATTTTGTTAGCCCTGGGCTCCACAATTTGTGAAGGCAGACCTGTCTGGATATGTCATTGCTTTTAGGTAAGGTCACGGCAAGTTGCAGACAGTATCTTTCTGTATGGCCTTGCACAAGAGAGCGAAGTGGCTACTAATAATGACAAATTTGCACGTGAGCAAACTTGTCATCAGAATACGGACGGTCAGGGGTTAAAGTGAGGGGGAACAACTGACCACTTTAGGCCCTGCCGACGGTAGGAGACAGTAAACAGTTATGGTACATTCTCTTGCTGCCAAGTTTATCTAATGGATCAGTTTGTGGACAGACATACAGCAATAAATGGGCATCGCGCTGATATCGGCAAGCAGATCACATTTAGCATTTCAAACAGTCTTGAAATCAGAAAGTCTGTCCTGAGTTTGGATTGTTGGTAATCCCAGATGGGCAGTGTACAGAATTATTCTCGTCACACACTGGGGTTGGCTGGCCTAACTATACAATGCTTACAATCTATTACCGCCAGTTTTACCTCCCTGTACCGGTCTACAGCTTTCATCCACCCTGACTCTTCTTCCTCCAGCCATGATGAGAGTGCTCAGCTCAATCAGAGGGGCCGCTGTAGTGTGGAAGTGGCTGCCAAGCAGGCTGCATGTGTGTATAATCCACATAAGTGTACTTAATCCTGCTCTAATCTGATGCTTTCCCTTCCCTGAATATGGGAGACAATTAGAAATAAGTCTTATGAATAAAGTACTGTTCTTGTCTAAACTAAAGCATTAAGGGCCTGATTTATCATGGATTGTGTATGATAAGCAGCAGTGACATGCGCTGAGCTTAGTATCAGGTAAAACAGGCATTTTTGTGGGATGCAGTTAAAATCCCAGCGGTCGGGATCCCGGCGTTCAGAATCCCGATGCCGGAATCCCAACCGCCGAAATCCCGACACTTTCTCCCTCCGTGGGTGTCCACGACACCCCTGGAGGGAGAATAAATTAGCGTGACGAGCGTAGCCCGCAAGGGGGGGCGATCCACGTCCCCCCTCTGGTCGGGATTTCGGCGGTCGGGATTCCGGCGTCGGGATTTTGAACGCCGGGATCCCGACCGCCGGGATTTCATACTGAATCCATTTTTGTGGACAGTGACAGTGGCTGACGCGGGGACAGTGACAGTGGCTGACGTGGGATAGTGACAGTTGCCGACGCAGGGACAGTGACAGAGGGAGAAACAGGGTCAGTGAAAGTGGGGGATGCTGGGACAGTGACAGCGGGAGACGCGGGAAGAGTAACAGAGGGGGACAATGGGCACACTGACACATACACACATCATAAGTGCACACAGTCACTGACACACACATGCAGGGACCAGGGGCCCTCTGCCGTCCCCATTCTTCCCTTCGATGAACAAAACCTATGTGCAACACTGCCTTGCGAGTGGCCCAAATGCATACCTCCCAACTTTCAGCCAGGAGGAGGGACGGTCACCAATTTTGGGGGTGTGGCCTAATGAAAGGGACGTGGCCTATACGTGTGGCTCTCAGCGAGGTCACACCCCATTTTTGCCGCTGTGAGGCATGAATAGACGCACCTGAATAGGTGGAACTAGGCAGCAATTGGAGTGCACACATATTATAAATTTATGGTTGGCACATTGTAGGGTATTCGGAGGTGAGGATTTGCGAACATCCAATTGATTTCAGTTGGAACTCTTGCGCCATGGACAGGTCTCCATGCTGAGGATAAATGCCTTCACCAGCAGATGGATGGTTGCATGGTTGCATTGCAGCTGACGATTCTGAATGGTTGCGGCTAGTTCCCATCGCCGTTGGGACCTGGGGTAGAGTAGGGGCAGGTAGAGGGGGCGGGGAGAGGTGGAGCAAGGTTGGAATAAGGGACCCAAACGGACCCACGTGGGATTGCTTCGTTCACCATGCTTCCTTCGCATGATTACTCCTTCACTATCCACGCCACCAGTGGTTGTCTTTAGTAACCTGGTTGCGAGTGAAGCGTGCCCGAAGGGGATACGGTAATTTGGTCTACAGCATGCTTGTCGACAAGCATTGGGTGAACACCATAAGGTCGATATGGAGATAACTCAACATGGTTCAATGTCAACATGGTTCTAGGTCGACATGGTCTAGGTTGACAGTCAAAAGGTCGACATGGGGTTTTTCAATGTTTTATGAGCCAGGCAGTATTTCATGCCCTACCATCCACTAGGGGGATTCAGTATGAAATCCCGGCGGTCGGGATCCCGGCGTTCAAAATCCCGACGCCGGAATCCCGAACGCCTAAATCCCGACAAGGGGGGGGACGTGGATCGCCCCCCCCTTGCGGGCTCGCTGTGCTCGCCACGCAGCGGGCCCGGTGCCTCACTACACTGGGCACGCTAATTTATTCTCCCTCCAGGGGTGTCGTGGACACCCACGGAGGGAGAAAGTGTCGGGATTTCGGCGGTCGGGATTTCGGCGGTCGGGATTCCAGCGTTGGGATTCTGAACGCCGGGATCCCGACCGCCGGGATATAAACTGCATCCCCACTAGGGCATGGTGAGAAAATAAATTAGTGTGCCGAGCACAGCGAGGCACCTTGCCCAAAGCATTGCGAGCGATGCGAGGGGATGCAGTGCACTTCAAACTGTGTTCATGTCGACTGTGTCGACATTCGGGTAAAAAACAGTGAAAAACCCCATGTGGACCTTTTGACTGTCGACCTAGACCATGTCCACCTAAGGCTTGTGTCAACCTAATGACCTGTTGACCTAAAGCCATGTCGACTTAGAACCATGTCGACCTTTCCCCATGTTGACCTAATGTCGACCTAATGCTTGTAGACCAACATGCTGTAGACCATATGATCCCAACCCGCCCGAAGCTTGTCGAGTGAAGCAAGCCTGTGAGGGTCCGTTTGGGTCCCTCGTTCCGACCTTGCTCCTCCTCTTTCCACCCCCTCTCCTCCCCAGGTCCTTACGGCGAGAGGAAACTAATTACAACCGATTCTGAATACAGTGGGAAATCTACATTTATTAATGATCTGTCTGTTGTCTTTGATTCTGGGCCCATTTTTGTTGCATTCAAACTAGTAATAAAACAAAAATACATTCTCAATTACAACTTCAGAGTTTACACTATAATACAGTATGTCTAATTTAGCTTTTTAATGTTTTGCTAATGTGGACTAATGCCAAAGCAAGAACAACATAGTATTTCATTAGGTTTATAAAAAAAAAAAAAAAACAATTACCAGCTATTCAAAATGATGATAAAACATACCAGTTACATCAGCACCAGCAGCTGAATTATTTAAAGCGCTCTGTCGGGCGCCATCTAGTGGCTGCCGGCACCCAAAGAATTTGAATTTTCCCTAAAGCGGTGAGGAGCTTCATTAACCATAGGGGAGAGAAAGGTGTCAGTAAAGGTATACTTTAATATCATAGCATCCGGAAGAGAGCCACCCACCATATAAATTCTTGGAAATCTCTCATTGTTTTTCAACCATATGGAGTAAAAATAGAGATTCGCTATCAGAGAGATCAGGATGAAATGCAAGCCTTGTAGGAGGTGGATGGCATTTAAAATCAGTATCAAAAGATTGCCATAAAATCAAAGCTGTCTGCAGTAGATGAATGAAGCATTAAAGGATAGAGATATCAGTTAAGTAGTTGAAAAAGGAAATTGTCTGATTACATCATACAAGCCTATACATGATAAAAGGCTGGGATGAAGGGCGATGTGTGGTCCTAAAGATAACATGGTTTTGTAGCTGAAACAATGTGAGCTCAGCTAATCCTGTGGTTTAATACAGTGAGTTTATAAAATATGAATCAACATGGCAATGTAGCTAAAGGGAATATGGAATAGATGACATGCATGGTTTGGCAAAAAAAAAATCTATAATGCATCATAGGCAGGTAATGTTGTTATTATTATTGCAATATATATATGTATATATATATATATTGACAGGGTCCGCACTCAATGTTGCAAGTTTTCAAAGGGGGTGCTCCAACAGATGAATGAACATCAAAAGGTATAGTAGTAGATGAAATGGGCACTCACCAAGGTCTTATTTCAGCAGAAAAGTTTTATTGTAGAAACAAGAGTACATCCGACGTGACGTAACGTTTCGATCTGGTATAGACTGTCATCAGGAATATATACAACAAAGGTAACTGATATCATGTCCAAACAGGCAACCTGGTATCCATCCTCAGAGGAGATACAACTATATAGCCTCACCGGGCCAGTTTATATACCCATATCCCGGAAGTGATGTCATCACTTCCTGGTTCAACATTATCATCAATCAAAACTGATCAAATGTCCAAACTAGACTAGAGTATAACATTTCCCATGGGTTGCCATATGCGTCACAATCTGAAACAATTTATTGGGTTAAACAAATTACAATATCGCGCTCTGTAGCGCTAAAGAAAGTTTGCAGCCGCTGGACCGGAAGTTGTATATGCGTACCATCCGCGTCACGGAGTTCACCGGACACACAAGGAACCCAGGTACATAGACCGGAAGTTCCACTTGCGTTCCAGCGTCTCCGGCGGCAGGTGGTACATGCGTATCATCTGTTGCTAAGCAGCTGGATGCATCTACTCAGCGTAACCAGCGGTAGTGAACGTACGGCATTCTAGTGTTGTCATAATAACCCCTGCACATTGTGGCGATTATCCTACGAATCAACTCACACTGGGTACACTAGAGAGTGGCATGGGAAAAAAATAAAATAAATAGCAAGTAATCTTTAGGTGGGATAATGTACGGGTATTATAAACCAGCCCGGGTGGCCTCACTGATACTGCCAAGCTACAACACATACAATTGTATATACATACACAGTGACATACTATTTACAAACCCTATTTACATATGGAGAAGAATAAGAAAAAATTAAGAATTTTTTTTTTTGGGATATTTTAACGTTTTTAGATCATATAATTATAAATATTTGAAGTACTAATTGTTGCCCCATACTGCTCAAGGGTGAAGCCATGGAGCACAGTCAGTAATACTATGTTTCAAAGGTGGTGATGGCGCATAGGTACTTGTTCTTTATTTAGATGGCAGCACTATAATTAAACTTAAATTAGGCTTTAGCTTAGCAAAAATAATAAAAAAATATATGCATGTAAGTAAATACATAAACACATATACATACATATATATCTGTATACACATTCACAAGAAGAAAAAAACAAAACAAACGGAACAGCCCGGAGACACCAAGTCTAGCCTCAAAACGCAAGAAAAACCCGAACTAAGAAAAATGGAAAACTCATTCATAAAAATGAAAAAACAGGAAAAAGGTATTGGGTTAATATCATCTCAGGAAGATGGATAGCGTGTTTGCTTCTTTAAGTCCCTTAGGAGAAAGCGTACCTAGCTCAAAGATCCACTTGGACTCTCTTTTTTTGAGCATAGTGTCCCTATCACCTCCTCTCACTGGCTTAGGGATGTGGTCAATGAGCATACATCGGAGGCTAGCCACACTGTGGCCCAATTTAGCAAAATGCTTCGCGACCGGTTTATCTGACACTTTTGTCTCAATCGCTGCTCTGATGGTGGTCCGATGTTTCGCCATCCTCTCTCGAAAGTCTCTTTTAGTGAGGCCTACGTAATAAAGGCCGCAAGGGCAAATCAGGATGTATATTACATAGTCCATCCTACAGTGGAGGCGATGTTTGATGGGTATCTTCTTCCCACTATGCGGGTGGGCAAACAAAGGACCTGTCATCAGTGATCTGCAAGTAGTGCAGTCACTGCATCTGAAACAGCCTAGGTCGTGGAATCCAGGTGCCTGTATCTCTGGACGGTTGGCTAAGAGGTCTCATCAGGAGGTCTTTCAGATTACGCCCCCGTCTGTACGCACACATAGGAGGAACTTGGCTCACCCCAGTGAACGCTGGGTCAGTAGCAATTATCGGCCAGAATTTTGACAGTTTCTGCTTCCTTCTGTGCGCACCTGTATCAAACGTGTTCGCATAGATCATCCTTGGTCTCATCAGACGGAGTCTATGTCGTCTGGTCTGCTGATTTCTTAGACCTTGCTTTGGTGAGGCATCGAGAGAGGGTGATGTCAGAATAACCACGTTCCTTGAACCTGGAGTACATATCTCCAATCTGTTCTTCCGTTGTAGTTACATCAGTATTATTCTTCATAATTGAGACACTGGAAGGTTCTCTTTGAGATGCGGCGGATGATGGCTAGTTGCATGGAGTAACGAATTTCTATCCGTTTCCTTACGGTATAGTCTAGTTCCTAGGCCATGTCCATCTCTAAAGAGCGTCACATCAAGGAAATTAATCTCAAAACAACTGAAAGAAAAAGTGAAGCGAATCGGTGTCTCCAGGCTGTTCAAACACAAAAGCATGTCCCTCAGGGTTATATCATCAGGTTGAGAACAATGTGGTGTCTTTAACTGACGACGACGCTGAAAAGGTACTATTTAATGCTGTGGAGTTACCCGATGATACCCCTACTGATTTATACTTCAGGCTACATAAATGAAAAAATCGTGAGGTGGAATTAACCCTCCACGGGCAATTTCTATCCGAATACTTTAGAAATAAAATAATACCAAGAGGCTTCAGGGTGGCCAACACCCCCACCATCAGGCGTAATAACTTGACGTTTTGCGCTAGATGGTGTGGGGTGCTGAATAAATGTGCCCTGGACCTCATGGTTCTGGTAATTGAAGAAGTCGGAGTCGAATTGAATAAAATAAGGGCAGAGATTGAGGAGTTTAACTCCAAACATCTTACAGTTTTATTGTTGGATAAAAAGAATAAGTGGACTGATAAGCTAAAGGAACAGATAGGTACTTTTGAACAGGAATTGGTAGCGTTTAAACGACGCAAATTGGCCACAGTTAACAGTGATTACAGCTCACATCAAGTATATAGGTGGCTGAAGGGCGAGCCAGGCCCAAATAGAAACCGCTTTCGACAAAACCGTTTCAAACAACAATATTCCTCCACCTCTGCGTCTAACTCTGATTCTGAGAGAGGAGAGAACAACCAGAGATTTCAGAAACCCCCCACTGGGTCTTTTTCTCGGGATACCCGGGCAAAAAACAGAGGGAGGCCGGGGGACGAACCCGATACCCCTCAAGAAGGGGTGGGCACAATAAGAAGAAGGCGAGGCAGGAATCTCAAGTGATGGATTCTGTAATCAATCTCTCGAGCCACCATTTAACTACTATCGCATCGCTTTATACTGTGATCCCCCATGGGGCTGGCCTTGAGGTGATTAGACATACACTACAGGATGATTTACGCAGTGGTCCACCCACTGAATTTTTGGTGGATCTCATGACCCTAGTTCTTACCAGGAATTATTTCCTTTATAAAGACAAATACTTTATTCAAAAGACTGGCATGGCTATGGGGTCGAACTTGGCCCCTGCCTATGCCAACTTGTATATGGCATGCTATGAGCAACAACATATTTTCCCACGCTATGGTGTTAATATATTCTACTATCGTTGATATATCGTCAGCGGGACCTGAGGGACATGCTTTTGTGTTTGAACAGCCTGGAGACACCGATTCGCTTCACTTTTTCTTTCAGTTGTTTTGAGATTAATTTCCTTGATGTGACGCTCTTTAGAGATGGACATGGACTAGGAACTAGACTATACCGTAAGGAAACTGATAGAAATTCGTTACTCCATGCAACTAGCCATCATCCGCCGCATCTCAAAGAGAACCTTCCAGTGTCTCAATTTTTGAGAGTTTTGAGGAATAATACTGATGTAACTACAACGGAAGAACAGATTGGAGATATGTACTCCAGGTTCAAGGAACGTGGTTATTCTGACATCACCCTCTCTCGATGCCTCACCAAAACAAGGTCTAAGAAATCAGCAGACCAGACGACATAAACTCTGTCTGATAAGAGATCAAGGATGATCTATGCGAACACGTTTGATACAGGTGCGCACAGAAGGAAGCAGAAACTGTCAAAATTCTGGCCGATAATTGCTACTGACCCAGCGTTCACTGGGGTGAGCCAAGTTCCTCCTATGTGTGCGTACAGACGGGGGTGTAATCTGAAAAACCTCCTGATGTGACCTCTTAGCCAACCGTCCAGAGATACAGGCACCTGGATTCCACAACCTAGGACCAGCTGTTTCAGATGCAGTGACTGCACTACTTGAAGATCACTGATGACAGGTCCATTGTTTGCCCACCCGCATAGTGGGAAGAAGATCCCCATCAAACATCGCCTCTACTGTAGGATGGACTATTTAATATACATCCTGATTTGCCCTTGCGGCCTTTATTACGTAGGCCTCACTAAAAGAGACTTTCGAGAGAGGATGGCGAACCATCGGACCACCATCAGAGCAGCGATTGAGACAAAAGTGTCAGATAAACCGGTCGTGAAGCATTTTGCTAAATTGGGCCACAGTGTGGCTAGCCTCCGATGTATGCTCATTGACCACATCCCTAAGCCAGTGAGAGGAGGTGATAGGGACACTATGCTCAAAAAAAGAGAGTCCAAGTGGATCTTTGAGCTGGGTATGCTTTCTCTTAAGGGACTTAATGAAGCAAACCCGCTATCCATCTTCCTGAGATGATATTAACCCAATACTTTTTCCTGTTTTTTCATTTTTATGATTGAGTTTTCCATTTTTCTTAGTTCGGGTTTTTCTTGCGTTTTGAGGCTAGACTTGGTGTCTCCAGGCTGTTCCATTTGTTTTGTTTTTTTCTTCTTGTGAATGTGTATATGGATGTATATGTATGTATATGTGTTTATGTATTTACTTACATGTATATATTTTTTTATTATTTTTGCTAAGCTAAAGCCTAATTTAAGTTTAATTATAGTGGTGCCATCTAAATAAAGAACAAGTACCTATGCGCCATCACCACCATTGAAACATAGTATTACTGACTGTGCTCCATGGCTTCCGCCTTGAGCAGTATGGGGCAACAATTAGTACTTCAAATATTTATAATTATATGATCTAAAAACGTTAAAATATCCAAAACAAAAAATGTCTTAATTTTTTTTTATTCTTCTTCATATGTAAATAGGGTTTGTAAATAGTATGTCACTGTGTATGTATATACAATTGTATGTGTTGTAGCTTGGCAGTATCAGTGAGGCCACCCGGGCTGGTTTATAATACCCGTACATTATCCCACCTAAAGATTACTTGCTATTTATTATTTTTTTTCCCATGCCACTCTCTAGTGTACCCAGTGTGAGTTGATTCGTAGGATAATCGCCACAATGTGCAGGGGTTATTATGACAACACTAGAATGCCGTACATTCACTACCGCTGGTTACGCTGAGTAGATGCATCCAGCTGCTTAGCAACAGATGATACGCATGTACCTTCTGCCGCCGGAGACGCTGGAACGCAAGTGTTGTAGGCAGTGTTCAAATTTCACCAATATATTCAGAAAAATGCAAATTAGCCTAAAAAACGATTCGAAAGCAGTTGAAGTGTGAAAAGCTGTGTATCTCCGCAAAGTCCAAATGAAGGAGTGAAGCAGAAGAGGTGAATCATGGGTAATAATTGAGGAGAATCATGGGTAGAATAATCAGTGACAAAAAAATGCAATGTGGCGCTGCTAAAGAAAAAAAATGATATAGATCCTTTAAATAATAAAAAATAGACTTGAAGATACCAAAAAAACAATAAAAAAAAATATTTTATAAGTACGGGAGTTGGGTTCACCTAAAAAAAAGATGCAGAGAGGAAAACGGAGAGCCATACCAAAAAATAAGGTGAGCAGCGTTCTCCATTTTTGCATTGAATACACAAACGGCAAGGTACACAAAATTTCCCATAAGAGAGCAACAGCGATGACCAAGCGGCGGACAGGGCAAAGCTCTATGTTTATTTTTGGTGACCTTGAGTGTTGAATAGGGTGAGTTACATTTTTGGAGAGAGGACTGGGATTCTCACCAAAAAAAAGCTGTCCTAGCCAGAAAAAAAGGCGAAATGGGAGCATTGAATACTGCCTTATACTGTTTTGAGTTTGGGTTTTGTTTCTTTCAAAATCAATAAAAAAAAACTATAAGAACAACTAATATCATGTATTTTAGGCCTTCTTTTGTTCCTATAGTATCCTTAACATCAATGACCATTAATTTACAGTAATTTTCAATTAATTTTGCCCCCCAAACACTCCACTGATCGACATAACTTACATGCAATGCAAAACACCAGGTTTGTTTTTTAAATGTCCTTTCCAAACTCGAGGGAAGAACCTACCTTCAGGATTCCGCCCACTCCTATAGCCAAACATGATCCAAGCTGTTCTCAGTTCAACAAAGTTCTGGTGTGTTCGCTTTTTAACAAAACCGAACCGCTGATCTCTACTGTCAGCACTTTCCTTTCTGCAGAACATACCAACCAGTTTCCTTTTTACACTCATTTCTGTATAGCCTGGAAGGGTATGGATCATAGGACAGACAAGCATTAGGTCCACAGTCATTAGGTCGACCACTAAAGGTCGACATGCATGAAGGTTAATATGGGGAAGGTCGACAGTCAAAATGTCAGCATGGGTTTTTTCACACTTATGACCCGAATGTCGATACAGTCGACATGGACACCGTAACCTAGCACAGCGCCCCCTCACATGGCTTGCTGCGCTGGCCATGCTTCAGGCCTAGTGCCTCTCTACACTCGGCACACTATTTTATTCTACCACCACGCCCTAGTGCAGTGGTCAGGGAACAGGGGTAAATGACGCCAAATGGAGTAAAAATGTAATTCCTGAGGGTAATGGACAGTCATGCTGCTGAGACACAGCCGGCCATGCATATGAATCTACATGCATGCCCGGCTGTGTCTCGGCAGCCCGACCATCCATTACCCCCAGGAATTTCATTTCATTGCATATAGAATCTATATATAGATGGCTGTGTGTGTTACATTACTGTAGTGTACAAGGACCAGTGCATCAGGCCCTTGTGTATAACATGCCACCCTGCGTGATGTTCCGGACCCCGCCTCCAAGTTAGCCCACTTCTTCAGTAGAGTTGAATAGTTGCTGCGCCATCTCGGCAGCGTGCTGTCTGTGTTTCTTTTACTGGTTATAGGCCCCTGTCAAGATGTCAAATATGTCATTATATCATCTTGAAATACTGACAAATACTGACACTAAAATAATGTAATGTCTGCGTAACTAAATATATTTTGGGGTAAATGGTAAAAAAGTTCCCTGACTCCTGGTCTAGCGGATGGTAGGGCATGAAATACCGACTGTCGGCACATGCCAGGGAGAATAAAGCAGTGTGCCGAGCGTAGCGAGGCAACGTGCCCAAAGCATGGCGAGCGCAGTGAGACGCGGTGCTACATAATGGTGTCCACATCAACCTTTTGACTGTCAACCTAATGCTTGTGTCCACCTAATGACCCTGTCGACCTTACCCCATGTTGACCTTCAGCCATGTTGACCTTCATGTATGTTGATCTACTGCTTGTCGACCTAGTTGCTGTCTATCCAAGGATCCACACCACACAAATCACTGCATTTTGCTGCAATGGAGGTAGTCCGGGCTCTCAGGTCATTAGGCCCTGACCCAGTTGCAGTTGCTTCTCCCGAAGAGGAGAAATTCAAATTGGGCAAGTCTGTGCAACCACTTACTGTATGTGTGTGTAACATGTATATGTTTGCATGTACTGTATGTACAATGTATATCAATTTAACAACACTTTCATTTATTTTAGTTTTCTCTGCTTTACAAAGAGACCGTTTGACCTTTATTGCTTGGGAACGCTTTAATCAATTGATTAAAAAAAAAATCAACTTTCCGCTCAAACAATGTTGTGTAAATCGAGAACACAATGCAGTTGTATGTTTGTACAAGTGTCTAATGTGAACTTTATATATTTTGTATCCAACCCACAAAGTATACTGTAACTAAATGTCACAGATCATACACATGTGTTTCTATTAAAGTCCAATCTCCATATTTTAGAACATTATTAGCCCAATATAATGTCACAGTCAGTACAATACTGCAGGAAACAGATACTGTAGCAATGAATAATCAATTAAAAACAATGCTGATGTGATTCATGCAATAATGTTGTTATAGAAAAATAACTAAGCAATCCAAGCAATATTTGAGTGTAAATATTTCTATAATTATTTATTACTGTATATTATTTCTAGTAGTATAGGAAAGTGTGTATATTGATCATCTGTCATCTAGACTAGTAATGTGTACATTTAAGCAACTACTGTGTGCATTATATTTTGTACAAGGCTCCACCATAGAACAGTCCTAGTTATTAAGGTATGGAGGCTTCATGTGCTATGATTTCCTTGAAATCGTACGATGGTCGCACAATCTGTTGGAACACATGATCTGCACACGATCTGTACCAAATCCAATGTAGATGCAGCAGGTTAAATCTCCAAAGTGACCAAACGACCGGCGGAGATGCGCATTGCATCGGAATCGCATCGAAAACATGCCCAATTCTGCTATTTTTACATACAATTGATCGAAATTAGGGGAATTGAGCCCAAATCATCCTGATGTGTACCAAGCATAAGGGCCAATGTGGTGCGGTAACTTGAC
Source organism: Crinia signifera (assembly GCF_055691185.1). Classification (NCBI taxonomy): domain Eukaryota; kingdom Metazoa; phylum Chordata; class Amphibia; order Anura; family Myobatrachidae; genus Crinia; species Crinia signifera. The sequence goes on along the minus strand of NC_139223.1, from coordinate 146,225,766 downwards.
ATTGCAGGGGTGTCAACATGGTATTGCAAGGGTTCAGTCCAGACAAAGCAAACGTGTCCAGACCATTTGGGGGCGGGACCCACACCACAGCCGCTGCAATCTTAAACCTGGTGGCCTGCTGACAGCAGCATGTTTTGCAATCGCATCGCAGTGAGAGAACCGCCATGCGTGGTGGTCTTGCCCTGTGCTGGTCCCCTGCATGCTAACGCCGTAAGATGTAGTTTTATGATTATTTGCAAAACTACAACCTCAACCTGAAATAGACTCTATGGGCCTAATTCATACTGGATCTCAAAGCACATTTTTTCTCTAATGGACAAAACCATATGCATTGCAGGTGGGGCAAATGTAACATGTACAGAGAGAGTTAAGGCCGAAACACATTGGTTGATTTTGAAAAAACAAATATGACATAAAATATGAAATAAAAATATTTTGGCTGCAGGTTTGCACTAATAATGGAATATTTTTTAGGAAATGATAGTCACCCTCTGTGTCCACCAGTACTGGGGAAATCCATGCTTTTTTCCTCACAATGGTGATCCAATGAGGAGACCTCTTCCACATTAGTGATTCCATAACCGGGCCTTTAAAGAGGTCACATCTGCAACCAGATTATTGTTATTTAATTTTTTTGTCATATTTGTTTTATATTATTAAATGTAGCATTTTTTTAATTGAAACTGCCACATGCCTGACACTTTCTTAGCGCAGTTTTAACTCGGCCCGGGGGGGAAACAGGGGATAAAAGTTTCCGCCAGACCCCGCCCACTTCAAAGAGTAGTATGGGGTAAAAAATCACCGGAGCCTTCCAGTGATTCTTTGGTCCCCTACAAACCTGGATGGTTCCACTGGAAGTCTCTGTACTTTTCAGGGCTGCTGGACTTTTTGCATAATAACACACATCCTCAGCTTGCACAATCACAGGTGCTGTAACCATAGCATCTGTCAATGGCACCAGGGATCAAAAACTTAACAACAGGCACTTCAAATCAATTAGGATTTTTCATAGGAAATAGTGGGGGAGATTTACTAATATGGGAGTTCTATGTCACATGGGATGTTGCCATGGGCAACCAATCAAAAATGTATTTAGCATCTTCTAGAACAGGGGTGGGGAACCTCAGTAGCCGTTCTGAGTGGCCCGCCCACCCTCCCGGTGGCTTTGCCGGGAGTCAAGTACAGGGGAATTCTCACAAGAGGTCGGTAGATCTCGCGAGATTCCGCTTAATCAACAGCAGCCGGAGACTTTCAGCCCTATTCAGCTGCAGCCGCCGGAGCGTGGGACAGCTCCAACAGGGGAATTTGTAAACATATGGTCCCCGAAGGATTTTTTCCCCATACAAACGGCCCTTGGCACAAAAAAGGTTCCCCACCCCTGTTCTAGAAGATAATACAAGGTGTGTCTATTAAATTCCAGGACTGTACGTGTAGTTAATGAATGAAAATGTGTAGGAACGCATCATCATGCGGATGTGATAGCGTAACCAATGAGGCGCGAAGGTGGAACAAATGCGCAGTGATTGTGTCAGCATTTACGGTTTGGAGAAGGTAAACGCAGGTGGTTCATTAGAGCCAGTGTCACGGTCGGTGATGGAGCAAAGAGTGATATCAAGTTTTGTTTCAAAATTGGGAAACCGCTGAGTGAAACCTACGAGTTACTGAAAATTGCATGTGGAGATGCTGCTATGTCCCGCTCCCGTACTTACGATTGGTATGCACGCTTTCACGATGGCAGGGAAAGCACGGAAGATGACTAGCGCAGTGGGCGACCCATCACAAAACGAACAGAAAATGAGGTCGCAAAAGTCCGCGCTTTGGTGACTGCAGATCGCCGAAAGACCCTTAGGATGCTTGCGGACAAGTTAAATATGGGCAAGGACACGGTGCACAAGATTTTGAGGGAGAATTTGGGAAAGAAAGATTTGTTCGTGGTTTGTGGCGCATTTTTTGACAGACGATCAGAAGCAATGCAGAATGGAAGCTTGTGGGGACTTATTCGACGCAGCTCACCGAGATCCTACGTTTCTGCAATCGATCGTGACAGGCGACGAATGCTGTCGCTTTTTGGCAAAACATGACATCGTAGAGGTTAATCATCCTCCGTATTCTCCTGATTTGTCACCTCCTGACTTTTACTTGTTCCCAAAACTTAAGACTGCTCTGAAAGGGCATCGATTTCAGGACGTAGAGGACATAAAGAAAAACGTAACCGCTCAACTTCGAAGCATATCTTCAGAGGACTACGAACCGTGTTTCCAGAATTTGTACCGCCGTGCACAAAAGTGTGTGAGTGCCGGAGGTGATTATTTTAAGGACTATTAAACGTATGTTTGTTTTTTATTATTCATTCCGTTGTATTAGCCCCAGTCCTGGAATTTAATAGACACACCTTGTAGATGGTATCTGATTGGTTGCCCATGGCAACATCCCATGTCAAATAGAACTCCCATTTTAGTAAATTTCCCCCAGTATGTTTAGGAGGCCTAAATTAGGACCAATTTGTGCAGACTAAATCTGTATTTTATTTATTTATTTATTTTCACATTGTTTAGCTATTACAGGTTGAGTATCCCGTATCCAAAATGCTCGGGACCAGGAGAATTTTGGATAACGGATTATTCCGTATTTCGGAATATTTTAATATTTCAATTATGTATTTTGAAGTATCTTGCATGTATGCTGTATAAACACATAAAATACACACAAATATATTTTATTACCACATAAAATACACACAAATATATTTTATTTGTTCAAAAAACAAGGTTTCAAAACATGAAACAAAATTTGTGTACTATCTCAGATATTGAATTTGAATGCCAAGCAATCATTTTCTTGCACATATATAGTGCCAGTTACATATCATGTCACCAGTAGTGCTGTTACAAATGTCCCCAGTGAGTTTTTAGCAAAAAAAATTTTTTTTGTTTCACTTTCTGGAATGTATGGTTTTCGGAATAATTCGGATAACGGATACTCGGATACGGGATACTCAACCTGTACTAGCCATGAATAGTACAAAGTATTATTCTGCTGGAAAAATCTAAATAGCCCTAATAATAAGTTAATCTACCTTAAAACAAAAAGTTAACCACTCTTTTTTGCCAGTAAAAAAACCCTCCCCCTCCCTCCAAAGGTGAAATACAGTGCATACATCTATTTCCATCTCACCCTGCCTCTCTCCCCCCCCCCCCCCCCCCTTATTTGAAACTTTTCCTTTGGTTTAATTGTGTTGTGCACATAAAGCTTCCATCCGACTCCTGCTGTGTAGAGCACTCAGTTCAGCCGGTTTGCATGCATCAGACTCACTTACCAGGGACCTTTTTTTGGTGTGATACATTTTTCTAAATGCCTTTAAACATGGGGATGCTCTGCTTCTGCCCTCAGCCTCTTTTAGATGTTTTAAGTATAATAAAATAGTCTAAGAAAGTAACAAAATAAAAATAAAACAAGAACAGTGGGATTCTTTGGCCAATGGTGGCCGGACTTTAGTAACCCAGCATCTACTTTTTTTTTACAGTTATGTACCCAGGGCCGGCGCCACCAATAGGCAGCTTTAGGCATCTGCCTGGGGCGACGGCCACTTTTCCAGAAATGGAAAAGGAACACATTTGTACATACAGTATACAGGGGCAGATTTATTAAGCTCGGTTAAGTGATAAAGTACAGATGGGGCAGGTCCCATCTTGGCAGGGGATGGTGCTGGCGACGCCAGCCGCCATCCCCCACCAGTGCCATATCGATGGCGAGAAGGAGACATGCGCGCACGATAGGCGCACGCATCCCCTTCCGACGGCGCTTCCATCCGCTCCCCCGGGTCCCCGCCGACTTGTCAGCGGTAACCTGGGGTCCCTGCCGCCTGCCCGCACCCCCCCTAACCCTGTCCGTCTCCCATGCGCGTCTCAGTCTGATGGATGGCGAGGCTGCTGGCGGATCGCCAGCGGGTACGTTCTGGCGATCCGCCAGCCAGGATGAAACCTGCCCCATCTGTATCTGTTTTTTATCACCAGCCAATCATCTCCTAACTGTATTGTGACAGGCTTGGTTTGAAAAATGACAGGTAGGAGCTGATTGGCCGGTGATAAAAACCAGACACTTTATCTCTTCACCGAGCTTAATAAATCTACCCCCCAGTTACCATACAATTACTATGTAGATCACATTTTCACAAATAGAAACCATACAATTACTATGTAGATCACAGTTTCCCAAATAGAAACCATACAATTACTATGTAGATCACATTTTCATGCAAGGATAAAAGTATTATACAGAAATTGATACCAGATAGGGTCCAGCATAGTATCCATATTATTGGCAAGTATGTAAAGGAATAAATCTCTGCTGGGTTTAGTACATACTGTAAGTATTCGGTGAGAAGAACTACTGTATCTTATCCTTTATCCTGGAAGTCTCTTTTGAAATATATGTCCTTTCATGTTCTAATTGGCGGACAGCATATTCTCAAGCTACAGCTACGCAAAGATATTCAATTAAATTTCTATTTCCACATGAAAGCCTGGTCCCTGGATCATAGTGCAGGATATGACATTATTGCATTCATTTATATTTCCATCATTTCCTCTCGTTCTGTGTCTTGAAGTGGCATTCAGGGGTATATTTACTAGTGCAATAGAGAAATGTTAGACAGAATCTGATTGGTTGCTCTGGGCAACATCACCTCTTTAAATTTTTGGAAGCTTTAGTAAATTTACCACTAAGAGTATACTTTGTTTCTGCTTCTAAGCATTAAGTATGACTGCCTACTGTTTATGTTATTGGCATGTTTTCCAAATGTTGAGTTTCACCTTTATTTTTGTGTGGTGGATTTAAACTTCTAAAAGATAGCATGAAATATAAAGTGAGTCACATGGAATGATCCACATGATATATATTTGTGTGTGTGTGTGTTTGTTTATTTATTTAGAAGTTTCAGTAAATTTAACCCTTCAGTAAAGGTGCCCATACACGGTGCGATGCAATGCGATCCAGCCCATAATGGTGCAATCATCGCACCGTGTATGGGCACCTTTAGATCTATTGCCACTGCTGCAGAAATGAGTTACCACGGTAACATGTCAGTGGCAAACTGGCCTGCTTGTAGGGTGACCCTTACATCAAGATAATGCACTTCAGTGGGTGAAAATTGATACGTTAGCTTGATAGGTGACTCCCGTCTATTTATAGATGCCATGGTTGACTCCAGCTGTTGTTGACCTCCTGTCCAAACCATGAATAGGTCATCTATATATCTAGTGAGTATTAGGATATGTTGGCTGATGTCCCGGTTGTCAAAGAACATGGTGTTCTCTTGCTTGAACATATAAATGTTGGCGAATGATGGAGAAATCGCACTGCCCATAGCACACCCGTTAAGTTGGCGGTAAAAATGCCCATTGAACAAGAAGTAGTTATTCTTTAGAGTGAGTTTCATGAGAGTCATGAATAGATCCAGGTCAAGTCCGTGCATATCATTAACTAACAAAAAGTCTCTCATCACCATTAGGCCGTCCTCCTGTGGAATGCTGGTGTAAAGGCTGGTCACATCCATTGTGACCAGCAGTGCCCCCTCTGGGATCGTTGGTATAGAGGCTAGGGCATGGAGGAAGGCTGTGGTATCTTTGATATGGGACGGTTGTGCGGTAATCAATGGTTGCACTATGGTGTCCAAAAACTGAGAAACCGGTTGGTAAATGGAATTGTGGGCACTGATGATGGGGCGTCCAGGGGGTTTCTGTAGGGACTTGTGGATCTTGGGGACGGTGAAGAAAACTGGAACTGATTCATTATCTTGCGTGAGGGCTGTCTTCAGTTTTTCGGGAATCAGGCCAGACTTATGGGCTGTGGAGAGAATTTCATCCAGTTCGGATTTAAACTGGTTGGTAGGATCTCCATGTAGTTTTTGGTAAACGGTCTCATCAGCCAGTTGGGAGTCAATTTCTTCAATGTTGTCAGCTAGATTTAAGATGACGGTACCCCCACCCTTATCCGCCGGCCTGAAAACTACATCCCTGTAGTTGGCCAGTTGTTTCAAGGCTGTCCGTTCTTCTCGGCTCAGGTTGCTATGGGTGGGATGCAGTGCTTCTTGGTACCGGGTCACTGAGGCATCCAATAATCTTAAGTACGCTGAAATGGAAGCGTTCTGGGACTGGGGGTCAAAGGTAGATTTGTTTCTGGAGCTGATGAAATTTTGATGTTGATTGGGTACTGGGGGAGGTGGATGTGATTGAAAGAATTCTTGCAGCCTTAGTTTGCGTCCAAATCGGTAGATGTCGGTCTTCCATATTAATGCATCAAAAGGAGTGGTGGGGATGAAGGATAGGCCCAAATCAAGTACTCTGAGCTCGGTTTCACTGAATTGCCTGTTAGAGAGGTTGTGTATCAGCGATTCCTTTTGTCTTTGACTCTTTCGGATTCTCTTATTCTGACCTCCCCTACGGGCGGTCGGCCTGCCCTTCTTCTGGTGTCCTGTGAAGCGGTCACGGGTAGAGGGGTCCCTAAAGGGAGACTAGAATCGGGTGCGTCGGAGTCAATGAGGAAGTCGCTGTCACTGTTGGACGATGGAGGAGCATTTCTAGGTGCTGCTCTATCTCTTTCAAACACTACCACTCAAAGTTCCCAACCAAACCCTTAAAACTATCCAAACTTCACTCTCCAGATTTATATGGAACAATAAACCACGAGAATAGCTTTTAGCTCCCTCAAATTACCCAGATCGAGAGGTGGAAGCAGGGCCGCCGACAGGGGGGTGCCAGGGGTACAGCTGTCCTGGGCCCCAGCCTCTGGAGGGGCACGGGCAGCTACCCACAGTGGCACGGCATCACCCCCCACACACACACACACCAGTACAAATCCCGGTGCCGGCAGCCAGGCACGCACAATACACAGTGCAGCCTGCAGAGCACCGAGCCTAGGATACATAGGGGCTCGGCACTCTGCAGGTTGCACTGTGCAGTGAGTGCTCCGAGTCCCGGAGGGAGAAGATACTGCGCTGCCGCCACCGCTGTTAAGTAATAGTAATTGGGGAAGGGGGGTGACGGCACGCAAGGGGGGGGGGGTGCCGCTGGGGGCCCGGGCTGAAGGTCAGTCCCTGGGTGGAAGAGGCCTCCCTGATGTTAGGTATTATTACTTAGCTTCACACCTGAGCCAGATTACCACTTCCTTTGCCCCTTCGGGCTCAATGGCTTGGATTAATTTAGAAACACAATTCTTAGGCCTCCGATCGCTAGCCTCAATTTGGAGTCTTAAAAAATCCCACAGAACTGCTCTCGCCGGTGCACTCCCCTCGCTTAAATTTCACCTCTCACTGTGGGATAACTCCCTCTACAAATACAAACTGTAACTTCTCCCTCATACTTTGCACTTTGGGTTAAATCTAGGATACGCTTTGTTTGTGATCTATCAAACCAAAACTTATGGCTCTCCCTGGCAGAAATAAATAACAAATTTCCCCCACTGATGCCTCCTTTGTTTGAATTCTTTCAAATCCGACATTTTCTCTCATCACTTCCACAAACGGAGACGCTACGTAATATGACCCCCTTTGAAAAATTATGTGCAGCGGAACCTCTTTCTAAGGGCATGATTTCTCAGATTTATAACTTATTAATCGACACAACTGCCCCTACACTTATTCGCCGCAAATCAGAATGGTAAAGGGACTTAGGCGCCCCACCAGATGAAAAATTCTGGGAGGACGTCCACGAGGGTATTGCAAAAAGCTCAATATCTACCCGTATCAAGGAGACCACATATAAACTATATTATAGATGGTACCTCACCCCCGATAAACTATCCAAGATGTTCCCCACGGTCACACCGAATTGTTGGCGCAAATGCGGCCAAAGGGGATCTCTCCTCCATATATGGTGGACCTGTCCACAAATAACCCCCTTCTGGGAAGAAGTCCGTACTCTTATGAGTTCTCTAACAGGCCTCACTCTTCCCCTAGATCCATGGACCTTCCTGCTAGCCTGCCCTTTCCAAGACATTGACCCTCCCCTGAATAAATTACTCTCACATATCCTAGCTGCAGCAAAACTGGTCATTGACAAACAATGGAAGTCCCCTGGTACCCCCCCACTGACACTACTAACTAATTATGTTTGGTACATAGCCCACATGGAGAAGATAACTTATTTTCTTCACGACTGTCCCCACAAGTTTGACGTTGTTTGGAATCCTTGGACATCATTGATGTCCACCCCTCCCACAAACGTTCCCATGAATGACACCTAGGCCCCACACATACGACCTTTCCTTTTAGTACACAACGCTCTGCCCCCCTCATCTATTTCTTTCTCTTTCTGCTCTCTTTCACCCCTCTCTATTCCCCCTCTCTTGTTCTCTCACCCTTCTAACCATCCCTCCCCTCCCTCCGTAGCACAAATGAATCTACCTTTTGATCTGTATCCTTAACGTGTTTAAATACAAAAATTTGTGAAGGCACCTTTCTATCTGTTACCTGTATGTACAATCGTTCATATTGTGTGCTATCACTACTTTCAAAATAAAGAGTTAAAAAAAAAAAAAAACTAAAAAGATACACTGACTGCCATTCCTAACTGACTCACTGGCAGTTGGTGTGGCTCTGCTATTTGAATTTGAATTCTGGAGTCTCTCCTGGTTAATGGTATATTGTTTCAAGGTGCAGCGTGTTTCTACTGTTGGTGGCTATAATATCCAGTAAGCCATTTTAACTGTTTCGCTGAGAGAACACAGAAAACAAGTTTTAGGCATAATTATTAACACAGTGTTACAAGAGTTATAGAAAAGTGCTCCTTATGGACATACTGTATCTGCTGTAAGCCATCATATCACTAGAACAGTGGATGGTTAATGAGAGTTTTAATCAGCCAATGTTGTTGTCGGTAAATGAGTGAATTCTTAGGATTATCATCTCAGCACTAATAGGGGGTCCCTAGTGCACTTTCCAGGTCTCACCAATATTATTTATCCATCCAATGTATGTTTCACCTGTTCATGGATTTTTCAAGAAGAGAAACCCAGTGAAAACTGGGTGCAGATTTAGCAGTTCATACCCGTGGATGTTTTTAACCAATAAGTGTTTATCCAACCTTATTTTAACGTATTTATAGTATCTGCCGACACCACTTCTTCAGGAAGAGCGTTCCAAAGTTTGACTGTTCTGACTGTGAAGAAATTTTTTCTTAGATGAACAAAATCTTTTTTCTTCTAATCTAAACTCGTGCCCTCGCGTCCTAGATGCCTGTCTAGCAGTGTTAAGTGAACTCCTTATATTTGATTTTCTGTCATTACAAATGATCAATACCATGTATTGTAATATTTCTGCCTCTGTCTTCTTTTTAACATTTATGGTTTTCGCCCACAGGATAGTTTTTATTTACTCTCGATATTTGTATAACCTATTCTGTGGCCCCTTCTTGAATACCATTCCCATTTACCAAATTGACACTTCTCTAAATGCCTCTTCATGCTTCCATGTATAAAGCAACATTGAACTTCCATAATGTCCTTTTACTGTATCCTAGCAACCCAAGAATATGTGTCCTATTGTTTACACTTTCTTTGTCTTCTTAGTATAGGTTAATGTGAGAACCGAGACCTCAGTAATTGCCCACTGCCTTGAAGGTGTACCTGTCACATCTACACATTATGGAGACAAGTATTTTTTGGAACTACATTTAAGAGATTGTAGTCAATCATTAAACAACAGTGGGATGCAGGTTAAGGTGGCAGAGAATGTGTACATGATATATTCACAAACATTTGGATTATAGTAGACATTGACCAAAGGTCGACATAAGCAATATGTCAACATGGAAACGGCCAATACAGGTAAATGTCAATATGATACTAGAAGAAAATTGACAGTTGGTACGTGGCGCAATGCTGCCTTAAGTTACAGATCCCTGAAGCTACACCCTTACTTCAGAATACAGAATTTTAGAACAAAGAATGGGATATGCAAACCAGTGGCGCAAAACAGGGTACTTAGAGTATTTTTGTATTCGGGCTCCTCTCTCTGATGGGATGGCAGGATGATGTTCGTTCTCAGATGGGTGAGGATTGCCAAATCATGGTGTTAGCGTGTAAAAAAATAAAGTACAAATTAGATAACTGTGTCTGTGTCCGTTATTATAAACGCTCAAATGCGTAGTGCTCTTAGGGGGTTATTCTAGTTCATTCTTTCTGATAAAATCCTTCTTAGATGGACAAAACCATGTGCACTGCGGGTGGGGCAGATGTAACTTGTGCAGAGAGAATTAGATTTGGGTGGGGTTTTTCTTCAAAGTGAGATCTATATTGCAGTGTAAAATAAAGCAGTCAGTATTTTCCCTGCACAGAAACAAAATAACTCACCCAAATCGAATTCTATCGGCACATGTTACATCTGCCCCCCTGCAGTGCACATGGTTTTGTCCATCTAAGAAGGATTTTGTCAGAAAGAATGAACTAGAATAAACCCCTTAGTGAGAAGGTAAGTTGGTTCCCTCTGGGCGTACCGAAACTCACATGAAACCTCTCATAAAGGTTTCTTTTTGTATCGTCCAGGAAGGGGTTCAACTTTTCAAAGTGTGTGCTTCTTTACGTGTGTGCGATTGGATCACAGATCTTCCATATGTTCTCGGTAAAGACAAAAAGAACAGTGGTGTCTGAGATCTGCAATCTCAGTGGATAAGAAGGAAAATGCACATGTAGCAGTTTCTTTTACTGGAAGAAAAGCGTACCCCTACTCACGATATCTCGGGGGGTTTTCAAACCTATAAAGGTTTCTTTTTACATGTGTTGTCCCCCTTATGTAGTGTCATAGGTGGCTGTGGTGTTCACCTGTGCATCCGTGGCTCCAGTGTCCCAAGTGTATGAAATATAAAAATTCCCAATATGAGGAGTTTATATCATTTAGTGTGAATTATATATAATTATACACCATTCAGATGGCGTACCTTACTCACCCCTTTTGGTAGGGGGCAGAAAGCCCATAAAGGTATCTTTTTCCCAATATATAGGATATGGGGGTTTATTCTAGTTCATTCTTTCTGACAAAATCCTTCTTAGATGGACAAAACCATGTGCACTGCAGGGGGGCAGATGTAACATGTGCAGAGAGAATTAGATTTGGGTGAGTTATTTTGTTTCTGTGCAGGGAAAATACTGACTGCATGATTTTACACTGCAATATAGATCTCACTTTGAAAAAAAAAACCCACCCAAATCTAATTCTCTCTGCACAAGTTACATCTGCCCCACCCGCAGTGCACATGGTTTTGTCCATCTAAGAAGGATTTTGTCAGAAAGAATGAACTAGAATAACCCCCCTTGATCACTGATGTTCTTGCATGGAGCCAGAAAGCCAGTTTGAAGTAAAAAATTCCATATAGTTTAATTAAAACAACACTTTACAATAGTCCCATGGGCAGGTCATGTGGACACATGAACAACATACATCCAGAAAAAATCCGAAACCAAAAACCCAAAAAAAAAAATTAAAATGAAAAAAATATCAAAAACTTTAAAATGTCAAGATCTTGATAAAGGTCATTTAGACCGAAACGCGTTGATCCTGCCAGAGGAAAGTGAACAGCCACAACCTTGGATGTATGTATACTTGACATTTTAAAGTTTTTGATATTTTTTTATTTTAATTTATTTTATTTTATTTTTGGTTTTTGGTTCCGGATTTTTCTGGATGTATGTTGTTCAATCACACACATGTAAAGAAGCACACACTTTGAAAAGTTGAACCCCTTCCTGGACGATCCTGAGAGGATTACTATCTAAACCCATGTGAGTTTCGGTACGCCCAGAGGGAACCAACTTACCTTCACACTAAGAGCACTACGCATTTGAGCGTTTATAATAACGGACACAGACACAGTTATCTAATTTGTACTTTATTTTTATTTTTTTACACGCTAACACCATGATTTGGCAATCCTCACCCATCTGAGAACGAACATCATCCTGCCATCTCATCAGAGAGAGGAGCCCGAATACAAAAAGACTCTAAGTACCCTGTTTTGCGCCACTGGTTTGCATATCCCATTCTTTGTTCTAAAATGTCAATATAAGTTTTTCACTTTTTCTGCTCCCTATGATGACATCTATCAACATACTGTAGGCCCCCAATTACTGCAATGCATACCACCACATGGCATACTTTCCTACTTTTAAAAACTAGTTTCAGGGAGATTATAGTTGGAAGCAGAATTTTGCACAGTGCCCCATTGAAGGGGGCGTGTCTTGCTCCACCCAAAGGGTTTGTCTAGTTCCATATATGGAGAGATTGTGAACGTGGCACCTAAAAGCGTGGGTGTGTACTGCTTCATCTGAGAGGAAACTTTTAAATTGACTTGTATACAAATGTAGATGAGCCCCAAAGCAGTTAGTAAGAGCTACTATACTTGGTAAAGTGCTGGGAAATGGTGCTGATAATACAATGTAAATGTATCTGTCTGATTCCTTGGTACTGCTTTCCTAGCACGGCGCCCACGATCTAGATTGTATGTGTGGGGCTGATATCTCAAGCATCTCATGCATCTTATGTGTTTGTGGGGCATAAGATGCATGAGATGATGCAATCGACGCGATCGACGAGATTTTTACATTGGAATCAATGTAAAAAGCCCCCAAAACCCCAATTTTAATTGCTAACCCCCCCTCATGGGTGAAATGGCCCCCCCATTGTTAATGCCACCCCACTATTGATGCCAACCCGAAGCTTGGCAAGCGCAGCAAGCCCACAAGGGGCGGCGGTACGAATCCTCCAACCTTTTCATACCCCCACTATCCACGTCGGTGTGGAGTTGATTTCATATAGTGTGGCGAGCGCAGCGTGCCACCGAGCCCGAAGCGTGGCGAGCGCAGCGAGCCCCGCGAGGGGAGGCGGAATACATGTAAAGTAGTCTGCATCCCCTCGCGGGGCTCGTAGCGCTCGCCACGCTTCGGGCTCGGTGGCTCGCTGCGCTCGCCACACTATATAAGATCAACTCCACGCCGACGTGGATAGTGGGGGTATGAAAAGGTCAGAGGACGCCTACCACCGCCCGTCGCGGGCTCGCCACGCTTCGGGTTGGCGTTGATAGTGCTGGTGGCTTTAACAATGGTTATTGGGGGCTCACGATTTTTTATCTCATGCATCTCATGGATCTCATGCATCTTATGGATGCATAAGATCCATGAGATTAAAAAATCGGGTCCATCGCCTTGATTGTATGCCTTAAGTACCTTAAACTTAAGGCATACAATCAATGAGACGGGCGCCTTTCTAGGAAAGCAGTACCGATTCCTTTTTCCCCAAAAAAATGTAACAGTGTAATGTGGGCTAGGTGACATGAGGGAGATTGCTAGACTAATGAGGGAGAGAGGGAGATTGCTGCTATTTCAGGGAGTCTCCTGCAGAATGCAGGAAGGTAGGCAACTATGCCACATGGGGCTTTATTTTTTTGCTCGGCACACTTTATTAATCCCAATTGTAGTCCAGATGGATCGTAAAGTTATCTGAAAGAAAGAAATTATGAAAAACTCTGCATTTTCCTGTGTTGACCATTGCATTGTTGGTTTATTGTTTGTGTCAAGGGCGACCTAACCATATCAGTGTTCACTAAATTCCGCTAGAGTGAAATCCTGCCTTGCAAATTAATGTGATCGCTGTGTGAATGTATGTGTAGTACACGGCTTCACATCCACATTCACTTGCAGTCGTGCAAGTATTTGTAACCGCCAAATTATTTTTACACTGGGCACAAGTCATCGCATCGCCCCCTCCTAAAACGCTTTGGCACTCCTCCGTTTTCCCTGACATTTGCAGCACTTTTTCTGGGTCACATAGTGTTTTCCCTGACACTCCCAGCATTTTTTCTGGCACAGCTAGCAATTTTCCTGACACTCCCAGCTATTTTTTCCGGCACACCTAGAGTTTTCCCTGACACTCCCAGCATTTTTTCTGGCACACCTAGAGTTTTCCCTGACACTCCCAGCATTTTTGTGGCTCGCCTAGCATTTTCCCTGACACTCCCAGCTTATTTTTTAGGTACGCCTATCATTTTCCCTGACACTCCCAGCACTTTTTCTGGCACACCTAGCGTTTTCCCTGACACATTTTTTCTTACCACTCCCACAAAGGTCGGTTTCCACCAGACACCTATTTGCTGTCAATCCCCTTGTGAATGGCGTGAGAACAGAAATAGTTGAAGAATTTTATTGCAGAACGGCCTTGTGCATGCGTACTGCAAACCGTACGCATGCAAAGTGGATCGATAATCCTCTTCCGTGCGAATTCGCAGCTATGAGATCAGCTCTGAATCGGGCCCCTAGTCCTAGGTGTCCATGAAGGCATTTCATATCATCTAAAGCACTTAGTAAAAGTAAATAAATTAATTTCTATAACAAAATTTGAAGATATTATATATATATATATATATATATATATATATATATATACTCTCATATTGACTTGAGTTGAATGTATTCGGATTCCATACAAATCATTTGACACTTTTACTCTCCACAGTCTGTCAAATTCTCATTACTTCTATATGAGAAATGCATAATTCTGCTTGATTTCAATCAATTCTGAGCAGATTAATCTTAAAAATGGCTGAGGGATAACTTCCCCCCTGTCAATTTGGACAGGATGACAAGTACAGTTTGAACAATTAAAGAAAGTAACATGTAAGAGATATATGCAGCAAAGGATCTGTCATTGCTACCAATTTTGTGCAGTACAAAAACTAACATGAGTCATAAAAAAACAGACAAGAACTTTGAAGAGTTGGTGCTGAAGGCAAAGGAATGAGGGATGAGGTGGATACAGGTGATGTTGATGTGGCACTAGCTGTCCCGTTGGAATGTAGTAATTGGTGTCATTGGTATTGGGCATAACAGGAAGCATGTGTACAATGTACAGTAGTGCAACTTTTGCCATGCACATGAAGTGAGAAAATACATGATAAACAGTCCCAAGGGGATATCATACTGAAACTTACTTTAAAAGTACACAAAAGAAATAAAAGCAGCGCTCAATGATAGCGATGGGTGAATCAATTTCAATTAATATATTTTAATTTTAATAAAACATAATATCAATAAAACAAGAAAAATAAATAATTAATATATAAAATCCGCAGCAATAATATCCAGATCACTTATTTTTGAGTGAATGACCCAAGAGTGGAAAGATATAACCTGCACTGTCCACAATAGCAGCAATCCTGATTTTGATGGAGTCCACACGGCTTGATGTATCCTGGAAGCTGTACGAGGGAGTGGCTGTTGATGTTTTGAGCCTACCTACAACCTCACAGCCAGTTGTATCCGTATGTGCCTGGGATTTGAGCCAAAGACCTCCACAAATTTTTGGGGGACCAAGTGGTCAGATCAATCAGCAGGTGAGTCCAACAAATCAGTCCAACAGTAATGGTCAAGGATCTGGAAAAGCACCAACGCGTTTCACTGGACCCAACGCCAGCTTTATCAAGGTGTGCTGCTGTGAGTCTTAGAATACTCTGGGAAACATTAGCATAATTAATTGATTCACCCATTTAAAAACTATTTCATATGCAATAAAGTCAATAGGTTTTAAAGGAGACAGACCATAAAATGAAAACCCAAACATTATATGTACAGAAAATACATTAAATCCTATCATAGATGCATTATCAGTCTAAAATGGACTTTGACCCTCTTAATAATTACCGGGTCACTGAGTTGCTTGTCACCAATAATAATATTCAGAAGTCATAATAAACAGACATCTCTAAAATAATGTGCACACATTGGCGCTCTATACATTAATTAATCTATCAATAAAAATATAATCAACATATTAACTTCATCTTTAGTTTTTATTATTTATTACTATTATTTATCTCACCTTAGGTCAGATGACCGGAAGTGATGTTGCGCTCTTTTAGACAATCAATAATGGCCGGATATGACATTATGTGCCAATCATAAGTGCCAAAACATATGCTCAGGGGACTGAATAATCCGGACACACCATCCCCGGATAATCAGTTCCCCTATGGAAAGAACGATGAAGTTGGCAATATCAACCCTCTAAAGCTATTAATTAACAGTCTCCTCTGTATAGCCGGAGGTATCACTGATAGTCACTGATTCCCTTCATGAGCTCTCACTAATAACCGACGGTTCTCCGTTACCTCCGGCATCTGTGTAAATTGTGGTTACTGTATTATTGGTCGGCAGAAACGTCACCGGAAGTGATGTTACGTGACTTCTCACCAATCAACTTAAGGCACTGATGTAACTATAAAACGGCGTCGCGCCTTATGCAAACCTTCAATGGGTGTGAATACCTAGATGAAAACCGGAAGTATTCCCGGGTGTAACCTTTGATGCATACATTTTAACAAAGGGATCCGTATGACATAACTTCCTCTTCAACAAACCGGGAGCATTTACCCAAGGACACATATAGCCCCACTTCCTGTCCCTTGGAACGCAAACAGCGCTCCATAATTATTTTAAAAGTATTAAAAATACTGTATAAAACCTAGACATGTGTAGGTCTGGATTTATATGGACTCACCCGGATTTACCCGGATATGAAAACAGGGTTCTTATTGGCTATCGGCTGTCACATGTTTTGACTCCAAAACATGTGACATCCGGATAGCCAATAAGCTCCCGTTTTGAGATCCAGGTAAATCTGGACCTGCACATCTCTAATAAAAACTGTTTTTTAGAGCTCTCCTCTGAGTATATAAGGCTGATTCAGACCTGATGGCTCATCTTCAAATTTGCAGATGACTGCGAGTAGTTAGCAGCAACCCAGACAGAAAGAAAACCCGCCCTGTATACATTTGCGAGAGAATTGCGCAATCTGGGATCCTGTCACACATCCATATGCAATTCTTTCACCATCTAATATTTTTCTCACTCTGGACCAGATGCACCAAGCTTCAAAAATGATAAAATGGAGAGTGATAAACAACCAACCAATCAACTCCTGCCTGACATTTTTCAAATGTAGTCTGTGACATGGAAGTTAGGAGCTGATTGGCCGGTTGTTTATCACTCTCCATTTTATCACTTTTGAAGCACAGTGCACCTGGTCCTTTGTGAGTAAGTCTGACCCTTCCACACATCTGCGACAGAGAGAGGCTGATTGATGCCAGCACTGACGTCACAGTCTCTCTTAGAACACTGGGGCATGCCTACATTTTTCTTACACTCCCAGAAAACTGCTGGTTAGTATACCAAATGCAGGATCCCTGTCTCTCAAATTGCAATGAGATTTTTTTGCTACAGTATTTCTGATGCTATTTTGGCTCGTGTATGCACGCTACTATCCCATGTGCAAAATTTCTCTCCATACTTACGTGGGTTTGCTCCGGGTGCTCCGGTTTCCTCTCACAATCCAAAAATATACTGGTAGGCTAATTGGCTCCGAACAAATTAACCCTAGAATGTCAGTTTTTTTAAAGCGGCAATCATTTACACTGCAAAACCAATTTGATTTTGCTGTGTAATTGATTGCCGCTTTTAAAAAAACAAGATTTCTTACCAAACCTCTCACTTTCTGAATCTCTCATCCTATTAAATTTGACCCATTATGTTTTCATATTATTGCAGGTCATATTATTGCAGGTTTAAGTATGAATGCTGTCTATAGTCAGACAATGGATCTAAGTGGTTCTGTAGCTGTTTCTTGAACTTTCTTACATACCCTCCAACATGACCCATTCCATTAGGTACAAAATTATCTGTTTCTGGACTTCCCTGCCAGTGGCAGTTACAGAGGTGGGACTGCACCACTGTCCAATATTCAAAAAGGGGAGCCACAAGTACTGCCACCTCAAACATCACTGTGCTGGACTCACTGACAGTTGATGTGACCTCCCCTCTTTGAATATTGGACTGTGCTGGAGTCCAACCTCTGTAACTGCCACTGGCAGAGAAGTCCGGGAACAGAGCATTTTTGTACCTAATGGAATGGGTCATGTTGAAGGGTATGTTCTTACCATATTCAACAAATTGTAAAAAAATGTATGTGGCATTGCTAAATATCCATATTGCACATCTGAGCCTCCTCCGCATTTCTACTGCTCACATGCTATTAAATTCTAGAAGTAAATAAATCATTAATTATCACTTATGCTACCACACCACCTGTGAAACAGCCTACTGTTCTCTTGCAGACTTTTGGCTGCCTGCCTGTTTAGTTCAAGTTGTAAAAGTGAGACAAAGTTGCTGGACTCGTGCTAATACTGGAGAATGCTTTAATGAATATTCAGATTGATCAGGAAGTTCTCCGAACTACTGGGAGAGATGACCACCCTTCTTTAGTGCATCACCATGACAATGCGCCCCCAGCCCTCCCCCATGTACAGTGATATGAATCACAGCATAGTGCCAAAGGAGGCAAATTACTTGCACTTGAATACTTGAATACTCTCCCTAAAATCTCCTGGGGGACACAAATACAACAGAGGCATGTATGTAAACATACCCAATTCACAATCCTGTGGCTCTTCCTGGTTGTGCATATACAATCCATGCTAATGAGAATCTTGTAGCAACCAATCAGAAACTAGCTTTCAGCAACCCAACAACATTAGAGACTCACGAATGTAGGCGTGTTCTCCAAGCATTCCGACAGGTTTCAGCAGGGATGGCCATTGGCCATCAATGATTCATAATCATCGATGGTTTATGCTCAATGTAGAATACTTTGCTATTGATGTGAGAACCAAATAGTTTTCCTACATTGATAGCACAACAACCAAATATCTCCCCTTCTCTCCAGGGTGCCAAGACATGAAGCATAGCTCTGCCCACGAGACTCATGAAGCCCCACCCCAGGTTTTGATTGGCACACGGTTCAGTCAAAAAAAATGGACAACCATCGATGGGAGAAACCATTGATGGTGTTCTGAACCATGGCATGCTGCCATTGATGGTCATTTACACTCTTGCTATCAGTGTCAACCACACCGATGGCCATCCTTAGTTTCCATTCTCCCACGTGGAATTGATCAACTCTTGTAGCTATGAACAGTAGCCGTGCGGCCACAATGGCCCATATCCACTCTGTAAAATGTTATGAATTATGACTTTAAACAGCAGGGGATGGGCATTTCCTTATCTTCCTCCCAGCCTATAAGATCTCTAAAAGTATGATATAAAAGGGGAGCTGTATGAAGTCTTATGGTACCCACACATGGTGAGATGTGTTCTATGTGCAATTTGATCTATACAATGGGCCTGGCTCAGGTTCATTCACAAAGCACATTTGGTTTGCCAAAGGACAAAACCATGTGCACCGCAAGTATGGCTGATGTAACATGTGCAGAGAAGTTTGGCTGGTGTGTGTACTTCAAACATATATATTGCAGTGTAAAAATAAAGCAGCCAGTATTTACCCTGCACAGAAACAAAATAACTCACCCAAATGTAACTCTCTCTGCACATGTTACATCTGCCCCCTCCCCCTCCGTGCAGTGCACATGGTTTAGTCCATTAGCAACCAATGTGCTTTGCGAATGAACCTGAAACATCCTCAATGTGTGTTTATCACTCTGCACTTTATCACTTTTTGAAGCTTGATACATCTGGCCCTAAGAGATAAATAAAGCCAAGTACTGTAGTTGCCCAAAGCATCCAATGACATTCAGAAGCTGATTGGTTGCTTTATGTAACTTCTGCACTTTCGCTCTGTCCAATGCTCGATGCATCTCCCCATAATAAGAGAAACCAGTTGCGCAGATCAGATTGCGGAAATTGTATGTATTTTACCATAAACAATGTGGGCAAACTGTGCACGATTTAGCCTTTTTACACTTGCACCACTTAGATTGGATAGGACTGGCTGGTGCAGTTGGACAATGGTCACACACAAGCCTACTGTATCTTATCATATATTTATGTCTAGTGCCCGTGTGTAACCAAAACACTGCCATCTGCTGGCAGCAAGTGAAACTACATCTCTTTCTCTCTCACACATACAGAAACACAGAGGCAATCACAAGGTAGCAGAATAGCTTTCAAAGCTTTTGCTTCGAGCAGGCTTAGCTAGTGTTGTATACATTCATCCACATTCAAAAGTGGAACTTGAGTTGATTGACAAAGGGTGAGATGTATTAAGATTGGAAATTGATAACATGGAGAGTGATCAACCACCAATCAAACAGCTCCTTTCTGCCATTTTCAAACCCAGCCTGTGATATGACAGTTAGGAGCTAATTAACTGGTGCTTTATCACTCTCCATTTTATCACTTTTCAAGCTTAGTACATCTGGCCCTTAGAGAGTATATTTTTTTATGAATTTGGGGAGGACACAAAAGTAAGACTTGTATTGATTGCCAGATAACATGCTCTGTATCCATTCCAATATGAACAAGTGAATAGATCTGGTAGTATTTAAAGGTCTATGCACACTGGGCGATTATGCCCAGAGTGTATGGACAGCGATGCTCGCTATCATTACTGGGGGGAAAGCCACTAATTGCATACAAACTGAGCGGCTTTCCCTCTGCCCTGCACCATCAGCGGGGGGGGAGGACAGCTTTGCATAGCGCAGTGCTATGCAAAGCTGTCCTCAAAGCCGCTCATCTGCTGGTAATACCAGCAGATGAACGGCTTTCCCGGCGATGATGCGGGAGTACGCAGCAGTGCTCACCGCTCATCACCGGGCCATACACACTGGGCGGCTTTGAGCTGAAAGCCGCTCAAATTCCATATTGGAATGGATACAGAGCATGTTACTGTTTTGAGCAGCTTTCATCTCAAAGTCGCCCAGTGTGTATGGGCTTTAAATTGTACTTATCAGCCAACCAGATTTTCAACCATGCCAATGACCTAATTACTTTTTGACCAGATTATTCTCCAAAACATCAGTTATCCTGGTGCCACATCGCTGGACCAAATTGCCAAACTGACACTGATATTATTAGTGTATACAGTATATGTACTCAGCTGGAGACTAATAATGGCGAGTAGAACATCCCTTTACTGCTTTTATATTTGCAGCATATAATTAAATAAACCAGTTTATTATTACAGCCTAACGGCTATGTAACGGAATGAATTAAAACCGTACATCTCCAGAATATCAATGCGCACTTTATAAAACACCTGCCATTGCAGTGACATTGAAACACCGCCGTAATAATAAGTATCACATGCCCATCGGTAGGAAAGGTCCTAATGGTTTTCAGACGTACAGTGTTAAAGCACATTCCAAACCTGGCATCGGAATACAGAAGCTTTTCTTTGTTCTATGGCTTTCTGATTCTACATTCCTTTTGTTGTTGCATTCTGCAATCGTTTATAATTGTCTTTTCAGATTTTTTATGGATTACATAGAACATGGGGTTATGTATATGAAGAACATAGTGTCCTGGAAGCATTAAGACTGGAGCGTCGGGCATCGCTCTCACAAGCTTTCCTACACATTAAGAGCACAGAATAATTATACACACAGAGATTGCTTAGTCACTCACAGTTTGATTTTTGCTGGCAAGGAAAGCAACTTCGCTGCGTTCTTTGCTAATGTTATTAGTTAGCTACTGAACTGACAGGTTAAAAGTAATTATTTCTGTAATGAAAAAGTACCCAAAATCCTCCAGGACAGGGGCAGTTAAGGACAGACAGAACCTCTAAATCTTGTCAGGAATTCTTTTTTTCTTTCTTTTTTTTTTGTATGAAGTTGGCAATAATTTAATTGATGCTGTTCCTGGCTTTACGCCAAGAAACGCTAAGGAAGCAGACATGCAGTTCTTAATCTAAGGTTGGAATCAGGGGATTCGCGCTCAGGGATAGCTTTCTGCAAAATTGCAGTCCCTCATCTATGTTCCATCATTACATTTCATCTCCTGTTATTGGCAGTGACATATCTGAAACAACCGGCTTATAGATAAGATGTGCATGGCAAACAGTGAATCATTTCTCTTTACATTCTATACATGTTTTATGCTAGATAGCATTGATTTTTATCAGTATACTTTTTTATTTCATATCTATTTATACTGTACATTTAACAAATACAGTAATAAAACAAAACAGGGTATTAAACTATGAAGAGGTAAGGGCAACGAAATGACTGCATAGGCATGCAGTGTATTAAACATGCTGAGGCAGGGGTGGGCTTAGGAAAGCATGTGACTCGGAGGTAGCCAATAGGGCCTTAGGGATTTGCAGGTTAGCTGGGTTATTAGGAGTTGAAAGGGGAGGAGTCGGCCTCTCTTCCCAGGAAAATTCCCGCCCTCCCTCCCTATTTAGTTTGGTTTCTGGGGGTGGGTGTTGGGTGTTAATCGCGTTAGCTGAGCTGCGGGAAAGAACGGCAAGTTCATAGATTTTAGATTATTTCTTAAGTTTTGTTAGTTGCGGAGTTAGCTGGTTTTCGGTGCGCTCGCCTCTCATTGGCTTAGGCCTTTCGCTGGATTACCCGCTCGGGGACTGCGAACCCACCCGGATGGGTGGGTAGTCAATGTTGTGGGTTGAGTGGATACCGTTTTTCTGGGTTAGGCTGATTTCCGCTAGTTAGTTTGGGGGGTGGAGCTTAACAATTTTAGCCGTTCTTTCTGGCCACCATAAAATAACCAATAAAATTAAACAAACTTCAAATTAGCTTAAAGATTAAATAAACTCAGCTAACATTCATCTGCCAAATCTATGTCTCCGAGTCTTTATTTTTAGATAAGTTTATGTAGAGGTGTAAGCGAATATGTACATGCTAGAGGTCACACATCTGCTGATAGCATGTTTAGGTAATGGGCCTACAAACATATCGATTTCAGGCCATTTTCTGAGCGATGTTACTTAATTTAAATAGATCGCTCAGAAAATGGCCCTACATAGCGATAGCGATGCATGGCCCTCCGTGTCGCTATCGCCCGGCAATTAATATCGGGCATGCTTTATAAATCTATAATAACCGGTCTCAGGGCCAGTGCTCTCACACTGGCCCTGACAGATAGCTCAGCGGCACATCGATATGCAGCTCTGTGTGCTGAGCATCTTGAGCGATCCATTATCGCTCAGAATGCTCATAAGCACATCTCCCCATGTGTAGGCCCCATTAGGGGACCCTGTTTGCAATCTTGCAAGCTACAGTATATAAAAATATATATAGAAGAAGGGGGTTATCGGATTGCGCTAGACTTGGTACCACCTAGCCAGTTAAATTATTATATTGACAAGATACACCAGTCACAGTTCATATAGCAGTCTTCTGTCAATTTTCAAAACAAAACGTAGATTCCATTCAAATAAGAAGATCTTTATTAAAACCAACCAAAGGGTGATAAAGTACAGTACCTGACACTTTATCACTTCTCCTTCCTTATCACTGCTTCATACATCTACCCCTGAGGTTGATGTTGCAAGAAGATAACGCTGACGATAAATTGGTAGAATTACATTCAGTAACTGGGGTTAACACAGAGGACAGCTTCTACCTATCATTTTATAGAATGCATTTAATAAATGTTGCCTCAAAGCAACTGGTTGCTATGGGCAACTTTTCCATTGGCCCACTTCTGCACACTTAACACCAGTGGTAGGCCCTCTGCTCTATCCCATTGTATAGTTAGAGTAGAGGAGAGGGCCTACCACCAACCATTTGATGTACTTGAACTGACAGAGAAAATGGAGAGGAGGTGGAACCAGTGAAATAATGATTGAAACACCAATTTAATATGTAAGATGATGTTTCAGGTGGGTTAAGTTCGAGGAGATCCAGAAGGGTAGATTCCCAGAAAAGTACTTCATCTAATTACTTCAATATATAATATGAATTTATTATGCTTAGCTAGGGTTATTGATTAATTCTGCAAATGTCATATACATCAATCACATCAGCAAACTCAGGGAGTATAATAAATTCATATTTTGTATTTAAGTTACAGTATTTGTTGAAGTACTTTTCTGGTATTCCACCCATCCCGGTCTATTCAAACTTCGGGCAACCAATCAGAATCGACTTGTTATTTATTTAGCCCCCTCTAGAAGATAGTAGACAGGATCTGATTGGTTGCCCATAGCAAAATCACATGTGAAGTAGAATTCACATCTTAGTAAATTTCCCCCTTAGGGTGGGTGGTATTCAATTTTTTTTTCACCTGCATTTCAGTTTGGAATGCCTGGGGGTGGTGAGGAGAAATGCAGGACTGCATGGCTAAACTTAATAATAATGAGCGCGATATGCACAAAAAAATAGATTAATTGAATATTGCCCAACAATCTCCCATCACGTTAGACGGCGGATCGGGTGCGATATACCACCCTCAATTTGTGAGATCAAATGCAAAAATAATCAGTCCTGTCCTTGGGGAATGAAGTAGGATCTTAGGGATTTACGGTAGCTTGATGGGTTGGTTTAGTAGAATTGGGGAGAGGTTGTCATGTGTTAAAGTGATGTGTGGGGTTTGCCACCATATCAGACATGAGTGACAGGGAAGAAAATATGTTTGACTGGTTCCAGAAAATTTACATGAAAGTTATTTTAGCATTCAATGGATTAGATCGGTCTGGAGTGAAGCTTGATCTCGTCCTCATGGACTGTTCTTCTTAGGACTTGAGAAAGAAGTGGTACTGCCAGTCCAGGACATGAGATGGTAAAAATTGGGGAGAAAAATTCTGCAGATTATGGGGGGGGATTCTCTAATAATCCCGGCCGCACATCGTAGGCACTCGCATTGTTAATAATCGCATATGCAGTAACATATGCGATTATTAACGCAAAGACGATGGCCGGCGATGTGCAGCGGGTCCCCCCTCCCTCCCTGAACCCTCAGCCGGCTGTGAGAGGGCTCCTCTTCCTCCTCCCTGCACTCAGAAGCGGTGCAGGCAGGAGGAGATCACTGGTCCGTGCAGCACAGCAGGAGGCTGCCCGGACACAGGTGAGGGGGATGCGGCGGGGAGCGAGCGGGGCGGCGGGGGAAGCGAAGGGAAGCGGTGGGGCTTTGCTGCATATGAAAATGCAGTAAAAACCCAGAAAACTGGGTTTTTACGGCATTTTGTGTTTGGTGAATCTCGCCCATTGAGTTAGAATATGAAGAGAGTTTTCATTTCTGTGGGTATGAAGAGGTTTGTTAGAGTAGTGCTAAGAGTTTACAATGATGAAGGAACAGTGATCTAATTATGTTTGACATGGAACATGGTGTTAGAAGATGCAAGAACCAGGCGAGGATATTATAATGACTCATCCACAGGAAGAGGCCAAGAGGTGAGATTAAATACAGGAAAATGGAGGTACAAAAATAATGTTCATTACTATTAAAATCATCCATATTCATAGTAGGGATGTCAGATGAATGAACCGGGCAAGTAAATGCTGTAGGACTTATTGGAGGAAACATCACAACAACACACAGGGAGAAGGTGTCATTTTGTATCTTTAGATTTCTATTCCTCTGCATACCCATGTTATATGTTATTTCCAAAACAAGTTGTGTTCTCTGATTTTATACCTTGATTACCAGCAATCAATAAAATAAATGAGTGTGTCTGTGCACATAACTAAACCAACACAGTTTGAAAAATAACACTAGACACTACTATATTACACATACATTTCAATAAACCAATAGAGGAGGAGCTAGTAAAGGTCGAGCTTCACAATTTACAGGTTTACACATTGAAAGTCATGTTATGACATCACCTCTGATTTCATTTAGAGGGTGGAGCTCTGTGTTTTTCTTTACACAACTGTATATGAAACTAAAATGTATACATGCAACTTGTTTGGCTTTAGATTACATTTTCTTTAAAAAAATATGGTGTATAAATACAAATAACATAAAACAATAAAAATGTATACAATATGTTGTTTCTGCTTAACAATAGCACAGAGAGTCTGAGTCAGGATAGTATGTAAACTTGATTTAATTGGTTTATGCACTAACCCTTAGCGGAAGAACTGCGAATGTGCATGGGAAGAACGGTTCATGCATTGTTGAACGCAGTGCACCTAACCTGCAGCCTGTTTGATAGTTTGGGGGTAGGGAAGGGGCAGTGATTGGGACCATTTTACAAAGTGTGGGATTGTTCCCCTTATTTTGTTGGCGCGCCGAGGCTAGGTTACTTGTACACACAAGTGATCCAATGCTGCATCTTTGAATGTAGCAGTAGATCACACAAAGGTGCATGATGTATCTATTTACGCAAGACACGTTCTGCCACTTTTCCACATTTTCATACAGCATCTTCATCCAAAGATGCATCTGCTGTACAAACTGCATCCAATAGCCAAATGTAATAGCCTCTGAGTCTGGTGGCCAAGCGGGATGCCGGCCTAACTCGGAGGTTTTTTAAAGGGGCGATCATTTACAAGGCAAAACCAAGCCTTGTTATTGAATACCCTTTTTTAAAAAAAACTCTGAGTTCTGCCGGCATCCCGCACGGCCACCAAACTCGGAGGCTATAAATTTGACCGCATCTGTGAATCAGGTCCAAAGATCTATTTATAGCAACTCTGTTGAAAATGTAATTACAATTGGTGGGTGACACCAAACAAAGTAGTTATATTTCAAATAGCTAAAGCAAAACTTAACTAAGCCACCAGCAGGGGCATTAGTTCATTTCATTCACCCGGAAGAAAGTTGGAGTTTGTTGCACCCCACCCCAAATATGTTGTTTGACAACATTCACCTGTGCATGACATCTCAGAGTCTAGCAGCATTGCTTGCTGCAGTGCAGGCTGAGTGGTACCAGGCAGGAGCCATCATATCCCCTATTGCAGATGTTAGCAGGGCTCCTGGTATAGAGCCAATTAATTACAGGTGCACCACACAGGTGCTGCCTTCCATGCAGGTGCCCCTTCAGGGCTTGTAGCCCAGAGACTGGAGTCTCCATTGCCTCTGGGAGTCACGCCCCTGCCGAACAGTTCATCACTGCTAACTCTCGGCAACCAAACATATAGGGAAATTTACTAAAATGGGAGTTCTATTTCACATGGACGGTTGCTATGGGCAACCAATCAGAATCTACTTCTTATTTATGTAGCACCTTCTAGAAGATAATAGATAGTATCTCAACATCCCATCTTCAATAGAACTCCCATCTAAATTTCCCCAATAGGTTCTAGGTCAGTGTTTTTCAACCACTGTGCCATGGCACACTAGTGTGCCTTGAGCTGTTCTCAATTGTGCCCCCAGATCTAGAGATGTCCAAACCAGTTTACATCCTTTTCATGTAAAGGGCCAATGTATTTTTGTTACCTGTGGGGACCAGTATGATTGTTTGTTATATAGGGGCCAATAGTTTTTTTTTTCCTGTGTGGGCCAATGTGATTTACCCTGTGGGGATCTCATGGTGTGCCTTGGCAATTTTAAAATCTTATTTAGTTTGCCCCAGGTAAAAAGGTTGAAAATCACTGTTCTAGGCTCATATGATTTGCTAAAATAGGTATGCAAAAACATCCATTTCATAAACCAGAAAATAAGCCCTAAAACAGTATATTCTAGAAAAGAAATAAAATAGACTAATTACATTTAATAATAAAGTATGCACCAGTTTTTTCTTGTATTAACAGTAGAAATCACACTAATTAAACAAATGTGTTGTAGAAAGAAATACCTTTTGCTTGTATCTTATGAACCAAAATAAATACAGTGAATGAAAAGATTCAATTAAAACAGGATTAGAACAGAGGTGTTGCCAATGTGATAATATTTAAGCCGACTTTCCAATAGTATCCAGGAGACACAGGGGTGGACTGCAGCTAAGAATGGACCTCTGTTTGCAGAGTAAACTTTCCATGTTCGACTGAGTCTCTGGATTTGGATTTTAGGAATGATCTCTTCTGATTTAAAACAGAATTATTAAAAAGCTGAAACAGCTAGTGGCACAGACTTTAATAATATTCTTGGAAGCCTATTTGCCCCATTGCTTATGCATTCTATTAGCTTTTAATCTTATTTGAATTTACATTTTTCAGTGTCTCTAGTGGGCTCAGCTCAGTCTACAGTAAATGTATGTCAATGAATTTCAGTAACAGTCAACACTTTTTCACCAGTTCCAAATAATGTGTTTCTTCATCCTCTATATCAAATGCTCATTTGCTGTACACTATGGGCCTAATTCAGACCCTATTGCTTGGCTGAGAATTCGCAGCTGTAGCGATAATCGAACTACAGTACTGTACATGATGAAAGCCAGCGATGGCTTTTCATCGCCGGCCACATGCAGGTTGAAGGCCAGATGTACTAAGCTTCAAAAGTGATTAAATGGATAGTGATAAACCACCAGCCAATCAGCTCCTACCTGCCATGTCACATTGAAAAATGACAGGTAGGAGCTGATTGGTTGGTGGTTTATCACTCTCCATTTGATCAATTTTCATGGCTTTGAACATCTCGCCCTGAGTGAGAGATGGCTGGCGTTTGTAGGTGGCACCCCGCCGTTTTCTGAGAATGCAGGCGGATCCCGGCCATTGGAAGGGAGGACTGCTGACGTCCACTCTGGCTCGGATTGCATTTTGCGCGCATATGCAAACCCTAGCAACGAACAGCTTTGGTGGGTTACACACTCACCGGGCTGTTCACTGTGGAGATGGAGGCCCGGGGGTGTGGGTGTCCCCATGAAAACACTAAGCATTCCCCTGGGAACGCAGACGGACCAATGCCTGCTCAGGCCTGGCAGCTGATGTCACATGACGTCAGCACCCACCCCGTCTTCAGGGATCTGCGGAGGAAATAAAAGTCCATTTAGATTGACTTTTACTTCCAAAGGTAGGAGAAATCATTGGCTAGTCGGCGTCCATCGAATGACTCTCCTGCTAGCGACTGCATGCGAGGGGAGGTGTTAGCAAACACCTCCCCTCCAATGTCAGTGAAGGGATTTGGGTGTCCCGGGGGGCTGAAGGCGCTCACTAAGCCGCAATGATGCGCTGCTTAGCAAGCTAACCTGAATTAGGCCCTGATTTTCCAAATTTCTACCCCTTTAGTACCACACTTGTCAACAATAAGCTTTCCTTTTAAAGTATTGCTAATTTTAGACATTTATATAATACTCAATTCATGAGTGTGTGCAAGCATGGTGATATGGTTATCTTATGTGTGTGCCATATTTAATAACATTGGGCCTCATTTAGTAAGGATCGCATAGGATAAAACAAAATACCCCCTCTTATGTTAATTAAGTTACATATTGTACTTATATTTTCACTTATAATTATTTGCATTTACTTAATTGCATTGTGTTGGCTTTATTTTTTAAAGTTATCCACATTTTAATTTCCAACTTATAAAGTTTGTAAGCAGAACTGCCATTGGCACTGCATTATATACTGTATAGCCACTTATTGGCTAGGAATAAATGTGGGTGTGAAATCTCTTGGTCATGTTTTTGTTGTTCCTACTTGAGTATTGAGCCATTGTGTTGTACTGCACAGCAGGACACCTCTGCCACGACCTTTGTATGGGTCTTAACATTTCTATTGTGAAAGGTAATTGGAATCTGCCCTAGAGATTGTTTCCCGTCACCCTTTTCTTCATAGTCATAGTGTAGGGTGAAGGTCACCAGAGGTAGGACGACTGACTGAGACTCCTGGGAAGAAATTAGGAAACCATTTAAAGGGAAATTAAACAGCACCTTCTTGTTTAGAGCTGGTTATATTCAGCCTATTTAATTATATATGTTCTAATAAGCATGGGTTATTCTGAACACACAAAAAAATGGACAAAACCATGTGCACTGCAAGGGGGGTAGGGGGGGCAGATGTAACATGTGCATAGAGATTTAGATTTGGTGGGTTTGTTTATTTCTGTGCAGGGAAAATACTGACTGCTTTATTTTTACTCTGTAATATAGACCCCACCCAAATCTAATTTTCTCTGCACAAGTTACATCTTCCCCACCTGCAGTGCACATGGTTTTGTCCATTTGAGAAAAAAAATTGTCTTTGCAAGAGAACCAGAATAAGGGCCATATTTCAAAATGTGCGCTGCTTTATCACATAGCATGCATTTTGAACTAGATGCAATGCGATCTGGTTCAAAACGCATGGTGCACCTTAAGTATGAGTAGTGCTAAGTGTGAGTAGTATATACCAGTGGCGTAACAATAGTCCTACAGGCCCCGTGGTGGCAGGGAGACGCTGAGTAAAGTGTGGGCTCCGGGTGTCTGCGGGAGCTATTGTTGCGCTGCTGCATGCCTAACCCCCATTGCCGCTTGCCGCCACCTCTGTACCCTGGGCGCTATGTTCGTAGTTACGCCACTGGTTTATATACTGTAGTTATTGCAGCTAAGACAGCAGGGACATAGCTCAGGAACAGTTGTCATTGCTCAGTATTAATAATAGCAAATGCTGTATTTTAGTCCAATCTCCTAATTGGAAGTTGTCAAGAATTGAACTTCTGATTTCTACCAATTTTACATCTTTTGATTGTACAGCCACAGTCTAACCAGAAGTGCTCTCATTTTGTTTGCTTCTCTAGTAGCTCTATAGTTAATGAGCCCTGCTTCTTAGAAGCTGCACCTGTTGCCTGACCATTAAGAGTCTGTCTCTCTCTGCAATCAATGCCCCATTATTACACTCCATGCTGCGTATTCTGCTACATGTTTGTAGTTCCCATTATCCAGCCTCATGCTGGCCCTGCTCTCTGTAATACTTGCTGCTGCTTATCAGTATTTTGTATTCCTGATACTGGATCCAGTGTTCCTGTAACCTAGCTTGTATTCAGTATACTGAGGTTGTGTACAGTATATTCCATAGTGGCCACCAGGAGATTATATAGGGGAAGGCTCAGGCAGGAAGTGGAGAAGGTGCTGTAAATCATGTCATTGCAGCTTTTTCTGTACCACGCCCTCATTTGTGGTATTGTGCAGCTTGGGGATCACAATGAGCCACTGGACCTCCCACTTCTACTGTAGGTGGATCCAGGATGATGCCTTACTCTATTGGGAGTCCAGGAGAACTCTCAATTCCAGGAGTTTCCTGGATATTTTGGGAAAATAAGACTGTATGGTATAGTATTTATATATTTCTGGATTTCTTGTTTTACATTGAATTCTGCACAGGCATATTAAGTGTATAGTTCATTCAGTTTACATTAGCCATCCTCTGTAGCTTGCACTGCTTCCAGTCCGTGACCTGCTTTGTCTCCTGTTTCTGTATAGTCATTCATTTCCTAGCCACAAGCCTGTTAGTCCTCTGGCTGCTGCTGTGCTTCTTGGTCTCCTAGCCATCCTTGATTTCTCCCTGCTGGGATCTCTTTATACAGCCACTACCCAATGCATACTAATAAAAGACTGTTTAATGTTCTGTAAGTGGAAACACAGATTTGAGATTCCACTTAACCCTTTGAGTGCCAACTACTCTCTGAGAGATGTGCAAAATATCCACACAAAAAAACGGCTGCGTCGCTCACATTTGTTATATAAATTCAAATAAAAAAATGTTGTGTAAATAAATATTATTTCCAATATAAGCTACACATTACAGATCATTATGATGGATAAAAATGTTTGCTTGGTAATTTTTTACACCTATATTGACAAATTCCCTGCCCGTCTTCACTTCAGGGAGTGCGGTGCTGCGGGCGGGGGGAGCGGCGGAGAATGGCAGCCACCTCAGAATGGTGCATACAAGCCCCCTTCTGGCAGATGGCAAGCAGTGGTGATTGGCGATAGAATTACCAGGAGGCTCTAATGAGAGCTGCTCCATCTGTACATGGCGAGGCATGTGTGAAGCAGTAAACATCAGTCATATCCAATGGCATAACTGTAGCGCTGCAGCCCCGGCGATGGCGGGGCTTACTCCCCCTCCTTGTGGGTGCAGGGGGGTCCGTGCGGCGCCGGGGTACCTGGGGTCATAAAGAGATCCCTGCGGCACTGGTCGGTGACCATCAAATTAATTCTCTCCCCTTTGGCCGCATGTGAGGGGCTGTGCTCTCATACAATTCCCCTTGCATGCTAGCAAGGGGATACGGGGGGGGGGAGGCATTCGGCGGTGTGGCGGATGTCGCTGACCTGTTCGCTAGGCTGTATGTGCAGACAGGACCAGTCCATGACTGTCCATCAAAGCAGTTAGAGAACTCTTACAGATGCCAGTCAGTATCCCGGCGGGAGCTAATTATTCCTCAGTGTAATTTTGTAAGTCACATGGTCATAAAAAGTTTTGCTATGGTTCCAATACGTGGCACTAAAAAAATATCTGAGCCTCAACTATGCGTAAATAGATTCTTTATGTTTTTAACAAAATATAGGGCCAGATTTATCAAGATTTATTATAACGGGATCAATGTAGTCAAAATTACTACCTACTGTAAAGACTGTAGAAGACAGCTTGTCTGACTGAAAGCAGCATAAACTCACCAGGCTATGGCAGGAATCCTTAGCTTGCACACTGGAGTCGGGCTGGGGGGCTTGGCTTGCTTGATTGGCAGGTGGCTGATTTGCATGTAGATCATTGATAGGCTGGTTTGAAGTCAGAGGCGTGGATTGATGGATAGATGATCCTGCTTCCAGAAAATTCTTCCTCTTTCTTCTGGAACCGTTGGACTGTTGAGTTCTAAGGTTTTCAAAGACATTGTAAAGCATTTAATGTGATATATTCTCTCCGTTTTCCTTATCTCTGTCCTATTCCTCAGCTTTTCCTTTACTACCTATCCTCTTTCTTTTCAACAAAACTTAATACTTTATCACTGTATTCTTTTCACATCTAAACCCTTCTACTTTATCTTAATATGTCTGGGGTCAGGCCTAAACGGTCGGCGGGGGCCCCCGCCAGATATGCGGGGCATGGTGAGGCGCCTGCCACGGAAATTAGGGCCAGGGCCAGGCCGCAGAGCAGAGGTGGTGAGCTGGGACTTTCTTTCTCACCTAGGCCGCCCCTTGCCGCACCTCCCGCGGGTTTGCTTATGTGCTCCCTTTCACATACCCCCCCCCCCCCCGGGCTTTCCACGGGCGTTGCGGGGTTAATCTGGGGAGCCAGTACCTTAGCAGGTCCGGGGATGATGGAGGGCGTCGCCTGAACCCCGTGCGGCGGGGACGGAGTCCCGGAGCTCAGGCAGCAGAGCCGGAGCGGGCGGACGGGTCCCCCGTCCCCATCCGTGTCATTAGCGGGCGCCGCAGGCATCACGCTGCGGCGCCCGGCAGCAGTGTTTTATGGGATCGCGTGCAGGAGGAGGACGCCGGGGCTTACTCCGGGGCGCCTCCTGCACGCTCTTCTAGGCGGGCTGTAGCTAGCGGCGGGCAGCGGGCAGCGGGCCAGAAGGTCCCGAGCTGCCCGCCATTCTCATAACTTGGGGGGTGCAGTGCCGATGAGCACTGAGGCCAATGTTGCGGCGGCTACCGTTAGAGGGGACCGCCGCAGGGGTCGTGAGAGCTGAGAGGGCAAAGAATGGTGCCACAGGCAAGGGTCGACCTGTGGTGCCATCTTGTGGCATAAGGGATGCGGTAGGCTGTAGTCAGCCTATGACACCAGGATATGTTAAGTCGAGGTGCTGCTGGTAAAAATCAGGCTGCAGCGCCACCTGGTGGCAGAGGAGACAGCAGGCTTATATGGTACAAATGATTGACAGCATTAGGAGCAAGCTATCCCAAAGGGAAAGGGAATTACTGGGCCTTGACACCATTATGTGGAGTGACCAGTCAAACAGTAATCCACTGGGGAATCACAGTCCAGCGAGTATAGTATATCCGGGGATAGTTCACCAAGCGGTGGTCGACAGACCGAGGTTCAGGTGTCGCGCAGTGGTCAGGTGATGGGCTCAGCACCTTACTTGCGGGGCACCGAACTTCAAAATAGCACACCTGAGGGCAATTCGGCCGTTAATAGCGTCTTCGCGGGTCCTGTCAAGGATAACGCAAATAGGCAGGCGCTGGGATAGAAGGAGATTGGCTAGGGTCGGGGCCCAGTCGGATGTTGCGGTCACAACTCGGGCCGGGGTTCGGCCGAGTAGATCATACGCTGGTGCGGTAAGGTTCTGGTGAGTCTTCTAACGATCCTGATTGGGCCAGCAATAGTGTTGAAGGGTCAAATAATGATGGATCAAGGGGTCCGACGTCATCAGATCCAGGGAAACGGGCTAAGTCCCCAAAATCCAGAAAAAGTAGGCACAGGCGTAGGGATTATGATTCCTCATTGGCGTACACTTAATCGGAAGGGTGCTTATGTATTATCTGGACTCCCATGTTATATGGCCCCATTTTTTCATACCCCTACTATCCAACTACGCATGGAGTTGATTTTATTATAGTGTGGTGAGCGCAGCGAGCCACCGTGCTCGAAGCGTGGTGAGCGCAGCAAGCCCTGCGAGGGGACGCGGTCTCATAAGAAAAACGGGAGTCCGGGTGTTACATAAGTACCATCGGAGGATATGTCATCTTCCGATGGGGGCATGCAGCGTTCAAAGCGGAAGAGGCGTAGGGCTTATTGGTCACATAGCGTGGGCTCCTCTAATGTATCGGTGGAATCCGATGCATTACATTACGCAAACACCGCTGTGAAGCGGGGTTTGCGGCCTAGGGCTCGGGATAGGATTCGAAAAGGCCGTTATGTCGATAATTTTGCTTTAATAAGCAAAGATAGGTGTGCTCTAATTGGGGCTAGGAAGATGGGCGCCTCTAATGAGGAAGCTTTTCGAACATATAATAATTGGATAAGGGGCATGCTTATTTTGCGGCCTGTTATCTGGAGAGCCATCCCGATGAGTACATGAACCTGGTGAGATACCAGTTTCTAATACACAAATTATACACCTCGTACATGGGTTTCAGATGGCGTAACTATGGCGAGGAATTTAGAAGGAAGTAACATGGCTGGGAGGTATATGATTTTGGTAAAAAGACGTAGAACTTTATTTCGAAGTTACTGAATCAGTTACTCCCTTCAAGGCTTCCGAGGGAAAAGGATGGTTTTCGACAATATGGAAATAGGCCTATTAATAATGATAATAGGGGAATAAAGAACAAGTCTGGCCACGGAAAATATTTTGCATGTAACAATGGCAATGTAATCTGGGAGATCGGTGTCGTTTTCGGCACCTTTGTCTTGGATGCGGAGGCACGCATGTAAGCAAGGATTGGTCAAAGCCACCAACTGGGGATGGGGGTGGGGCTCGATCCAAAGCAAACCCACGGTCTAGCGGCACCTGTCGTTGGATAGAGCCCCAACCCCAATATTGTTGGACAGGGTGTTGACATGGCTGGAACGTAACCCAGATAGGGAGACAGCAGAATTTCTGCAGTCCGGGTTTTAGTAGGTTTTAAATTTCCCGTTTCTGGCCCTATTAACACGGGGTCTAGGGGTAATTTGCGTTCTGCCATGGGGCATCCTGATGCAATAAAACAAAAGGTAGAGGCCAAAGTTAGGTTGGGTCGCATGGCCGGCCCGTTCCCCACACCGCCAGTGGAGGGACTGATTTTGTCCCCCGTTGAGGTGGTACCTATAAAGTTCAGGGGAAGTTTAGGCTGATTCAGCAACTCTCATGTCCTAGAGGGACTTCAGTTAATGATGCCATCGCTGATGATTTATGCACAATTAATTACCTATTATTTGAAGACGCTCTGACGATTGTTCTGAGTTTTGGTAATAGTGCCCTCATGTGCAAGTTGGATGTTGAATCAGCTTTTAGACTGTTACCATTGAATAAGGCTGCCTTCACATACATGAGATTTAAATTGGAAGGGGTTTTTTATATAGCTAAGTGTTTTCCCATGGGTTGCTCTATATATGGTGCATATTTGAGCGTTCAGCACTTTCTTGCAATGGTGTTTGCGGGAAGTGAAGGGAGCGTCTAGCATCACTCATTATTTGGATGACTTTCGTTTGGTAGGTCCTTCAGATTCTGACTTATGCTTCCGGTCGTTAGAATCTGCTCTTAAATTGTTTGGGGGTTTTGGAGTTCCTGTAGCGGAGGGAAAAAACCGTAGGCCCTACTACGCGCCTGGTTTACCTAGGGATCGAAATTGATTCCGAGGCCGGTGTATGCAGACTCCCGTTGGATAGGGTGTGTCGTCTACATGACAGGATACTTTATGCAACGGCGGCGGCCAAGTTAGCGCTTAGACAGGCCCAATCTTTATTGGGCCTGTTTAACTTTGCATGTAGAGTGATAACCATGGGTAAAATATATTATCATAAACTTCAGAGAGCGACTGTGGGCTTACGTAAGCCGCATCATTTCCTTCGCTTGTCTTCAGAAATGAAGAGAGATATGAAGGTGTGTGAATTTTTATTTATTTATTTATTTATTTTTTCTGCCCAATTTTATCGGTATCTGCATATGGCGAGCACCAGCCATTGCAAATGCCGTGTTAGAATTATACACGGACGCAGCGGGTTCCACGGGTGTTGGAGCATTCCATGCGGAGCGTTGGTGCGCGGATGCCTGGTCGGAGCAGTGGGTTCAAGGCGGTTTAGTTAAAAACATGCTGTTGTTGGAGATATTTCCAATAGTGGTAGCCTTGGAACTTTGGGCCGGGGAATTGAGTAACAGGGAGGTTGTCTTTTGGTGCAACAACCTAGGAGTGGTGCACGCTATTGGTCGCCAAAAGCAACTTCCTTGCCGGTTTTGCGCATTTTAGCTTGGATAGTGATGCTATGCTTGGCAAACAACTTTACGTTGCGAGCCAAGCGCGCCGGGGTGCTTAATGAGGTAGCAGGTGCACTGTCTCTTTTGAATGGGAGCGTTTTAGGCAGTTTGTGCCTTTCGCCCAGAAGTATGGTGAGCAGTGACCATCTTTTTTATGGCATGGCACTGGAGGGGTAGAAGAGTTGGCTCTGCGATCCTTGGCACTGGGGATATTCAGGGCGTTTCTGGCCTCATGGCAGCGCCGGGATGAATTTGTCCTTGAACACAGGGACGAGGGCAAGAGCACCAAGAAGCTTATTATTGCCTTCGTTTGGAACCTGTACTTGGAGGGAAAATCCCGAAGTTTTGTTGGGCGCTCCTTGACAGGTATTTTCATGCTATTTGCGTCTTGGGGGACAGGAGGCATTCCGAAGTCTTTTGTCCTTTCCAGGATGCTGAAGGGGTGGGCCCGAACTCGTCCAGTTTTGCCGGACAGGAAACGGCCAATTGACGCCGGTCTATTGCGTCGAACCTCAAGATCATTTAGAATTATTTGCTCATCGGATTACGAGGTTCGGCTTTTTAGGCTGGCGTTCGCCATGGGATTCCATGGGGCGTTTGGAGTGGGAGAACTGGTGTCCCCAACCATGACGGCAGCATCTCCCATGATATTCCGTAATGTCTATGTGCTCCACGACGGTATATGGTGCGGGATCCAGCGCTCCAAGACTGACATAACGGGCAGGGGTCAGTGGGTGCGGCCGCCGGATTTGTCTGGTGGCGGCTGTGGCTTATTTGGATTTATGACCCTAATTGCCAGGTGCCTGGTTAATGCACATTGACGGGTCACCCCTTAATAAAGTTCAGTTTGGTCGGTCTTCGGGCTCTGTATTTTGCATCTGGGTCTTTCTCCGGCCGACTTCGGGACATACTCATTCTGTATCGGCGCCACCTCGGCTGCTGCTGCGGCGGGTTAGTCCCAGGTCGACATACGAGCACTTGGGAGATGGCGGTCTGGTGCGTTTAGGCGTTACATCAGGCCGACATCGTCCAGTGAGCCCATTTGAGGAGTAGCCGCTCGCTCAAACGCGCTTTAGCGTTTGGGGGGCCTTGAGGAATTTTTGTGTTATCACCAGTCTTAAATTTGGCTGTTGCCAGCTGGTAAAAGATTTGTGTTTTTGCCTCAAGTCAAATCGGGCGACCCACCCCCTTCTCCCCTCCCAAATTATAACTTTAGATTAGAATTTCAATAATTTAAGGGGTCCAAAATTAGGTTCAAATAAGTCACCTGAATCACCTTCCTATTAGTCATCTTCAATTTAATATAGAAGGCTAAAATCACCATTAAGGGAATTCCCGGGAAATTTTCCCCATTTTTATTAATTATACACTTTCACCTGGGGGGCAACGACCTCACGCATAATTCCGGTCTCAATATTCGTTTTGAGATTAGGAATTTAATGCTGGATTTAATTAGAGAGTGGCGTTTTCTGTAGATTCTTTTGGTCAAAGATTATACCTAGGAGGATCTGGAGAGATGCGGTTAGTCCAGGGGCCATTGATCTTGTACGGAGACGGATTAACTCCGTGGTCGGCAGGGCAATCGTTGTGGAAGGTGGGATGGTCAACAGGCTTGAGGCCATTTCCTTTAGGAACGAGACCCTGTATCGGTCGGATGGACTGCATCTCTCCTTTGATGGTGAATGGATTTGTTTCTTCAAGGATATGATGGACGTTCTGAGAAGTTTAGATGGTTAGTGTTAGAGGAGCTTTGAAGTATTGTGGTGGCGGGTCAGTTTGTAGACAAACTGATATGGCGGAAAGAACGGTAGTTTAAATTCTAGCGGTATTTACATTTAGCTGGTGGTTGGTGTCGAGATGTGGGCATCACCGATCCAGGTGGGCCCACATCTGGACCTTAACAATCATTTACTTCGGATAGGCAAAATTTTTGCGGACAGTTTGTGTGTCAGGGCAGGTGGCCCAATTTTTCTGGCTCGGGCAGAGTGGTGAGCTCTGCCTTAGTGATATATGCGAGGTCAGGGGCAGAGGCAGAAGGTCAACCCCTGGCCTTAAGGGCAGATGGCCCTTTGGGAAAAGTCTGCATATAAAGTTGTCTGTTGCCAAGGACGCTGGCAGTTGGCCGGTCCTAGGCAAAAGGGCAGGAGGCCCTTGGATCCGGAGTTTATTATTTTCATTACTTTTTTATTTTACCAGCTGATGTGTTTTATTGCCATGCCGTTCTTTGCCCGCCACCTTAGTTAGAGCAGGGACGTAAATTTCAGTTAGTTTCAAATAGGCCGCCCCTGCTCAAAATAAATAAGCCGTCCCCTTTAAGCCCAATTCAGTTGTACGCGTCATTATTTCATAGATAAGTGGTGTAAGTGTGGATGAATGCCTATGACTGTGTGGAGTTTATGTTATTATGCATTTCTTTAACTGTAATGTTTGCTCATCATCTCTAATACCGCTTTCAGACCGCACTCTAGACCCAGGTTATTGCCGTGTTCTTGCGGCCCCAACACGGGTCAAGGTGCGGTCTGAAAAGGCCACCACGGGTAGAGCAACATAGGTGTTCAACCCTGGTAATGACTAGGGTTGAACACGGCTATGACCCGTGTCAAGTGCAGTGTGAACGGGTGCCTGGGTCAAGCGACCCGTGTCCCGTTCACAGTATGGAGGAGGCAGCACTGTCAGCTCCAAGTACTGCCTCCTCCCAAGCCCCCGATGACGCGCCGCCGCCCAGCTCCGCCTCATGTGACGTCACCAACTCGGCAATATGCTGTGTCGGTGTCGGAACTTTCAGACCGCATATGCCGTGTTGCTCTGGGGATGGGACCCGTGTGCTAATCCCGTGTGCTAAACGGCATTTGCGGTCTGAAAGTAGTATTAAGGTGTCCTCACTATGGGCCAGATCAAGCTTCAAAAAGTGATAAAATGGAGAGGGATAAACAGCCAGCCAACCAGCTGCCATGTTACAGGCTGTGTTTGAAAAATGACAGGTATGACCCGATTGGCTGGTTATCACTCTCCATTTTATCACTTTTTGAAGCTTGGTACATCTGGCCCATAGTGAGGACTCACACCTTAAAGATGACAAGCAAATATTACAGTTAAAGAAATGCATAATAACATTACAGTAGGTAGTACTTTTGACTACATTGATCCCATTATCACACTCATGGTGTGTATATACCGTATGTATGTAAATAACATTCTATTCTCACTTTGTCTGGGTTATTCAGCCTTAAGCCACATCTTCCTGACATCACTGATAATAATTGGCTCATTGGAGGCCAATTTTTGCTCTCACAGGAATGGATGATTTTAAAATGTCATGTCTTGGGAGACTGAGAATTGCTGAAGTAATGACCACAAAAGCCATACCTCTCACACTAAGGGGATTTCTGCATTAATTATCACAATGTCGCCCCACCCCAACCTTACAGGAGTGAATGTTTTGTTCTATATCCTGACAGTAGATGTACAGTATGCTTAAAGTAAGCAAGCATTTATTTCACAGCAGTATTTCGAACAAGGCAAATTAGGCATACACGGTGCTTAGAAAATAGAAATAAATAACATGTAGCATATTCAGACAATTGGTATAGCATTCATATATAACACCTTATTGAAGCCCATTTATGAATTTGTGGTTGCAAGAGGAGATGCAGTTGACATATTATATATGTTGTGTTTGTCCAGTACAGAAGCAGTGCAAAAACACTGGATGTTCAGCCCTGCATAAAAAATAATAATAATAATAATAATAATAATAATAATAATAATATATATATATATATATATATATACTGTATATGTGCACATTTATATATATATATATATATATATATATATATATATATATAACTGTCCCAGAAGGCACCTGGGTCCCTGACCAGCTGGGGGAGTGCCAGGTCAACACACACCTTGCTATATATATATATATATATATATATATATATATATATATATATAAATATACATCACATTTACCAGTATTTGGACCAAAGAAACGACCTTCTGGTGAGGTGCCCTTGACCACACGGAGCATAAACTACCCTCCAGAGGTGACACCTGGTTTGCAACTTGAGTGGTGGTGTATAATCCACCTACAGTGGACTAAGGTCATTTTAGAGTTCTCTTTACAGCCAATTGTCCCCAGAGAGGACTAAGCAGCATAGGAACAAGCAGGATGCTAATCTCCATAACAGGGAGCCTATGCATTTATATTCCTCATTGTGTCAATATTGCAGGTTTTTATCTTTATTCTATTTTATCTGTGTACGGTATTAATAAATTAGGATGAATTATTTTTCCAATTGATCCAATGGTTAATTCAAGATTATTCAAGGGCTAGTATTTTCTTTGTTTGTTTTCCACATTGTTTAAAAAATTAGCCAGAATTTAATTGACTGCTGTGGGTATCAGCTGCACATTTGTTCTTTTTACCCACTTTACGTACTTTTACCCATAAGCCCAATTCTACAAATGCTACATTTTATAGTTTCTCATCTCTACAGTGTTCCAGTGGAATTTCTTCTTTATTATTTATGGAACTCATATCAGCTAATCTCCAAATGTTGATTGACCTAAGCAAAAGCTTATTTCATAGACAATCTATGCAATTTCTAGGAAATAACGCCCATTTCATTTTTAAAGTGAATTTACTAACAGATTTTACATTTAAATGTACCAGTCTGAGTTAGCAGTATAAATAAATCGTAAAGCTTATATTCTGTATAAAAATACATCCTCTTACCTGAGCAATAGTACTATTTTCTCTAGGACCTATTGTATACCAAAATGATGAACTGAGCATTATGTTTCCGCTTAATATCAGCGATTGAATAGTGCTAGCACCAATAGTTGCTATTATTATTGTAAAGACCTTTAACTTGACCAATTCCATTGGTGCACAATGCTCCGCCTCCATTGTCTCTAATTATTTTCAGAAGACTGGAGCATGTGCCATATCAGATGCTGTTTGGTCCTTTTTATTTATACAGGTTAAGTATCCCTTATCCAAAATGCTCGGGAGTCAGGACCAGAAGCATTTTGGAT
This sequence comes from Crinia signifera, assembly GCF_055691185.1. Classification (NCBI taxonomy): domain Eukaryota; kingdom Metazoa; phylum Chordata; class Amphibia; order Anura; family Myobatrachidae; genus Crinia; species Crinia signifera. Next base: position 146,184,231 of record NC_139223.1, on the reverse strand, counting down.
ACCGGATTATTCCGTATTTCTGAATATTTTTGGATTTCAATGATTTATCTTGCATTTATGTGGTATCAAACACATGAAATACACACATATATATATATATATTATTTGTGCATGAAACAAGGCTTTAAAACATGAAACAAAGTTTGTATAGTATCTCAGGCACTGAATTTGAATTCTAAGTAGTGCCAGCTACAAATCATGTCCCCGGTGGTGCCAGTTACAGATGTCCCCAGTAGGTTTTAAGCAAAAAAATAAAAATTAAAAGTACATTTTGGAAACTATGGTTTTTGGAATAATTTGGATAACAGATATCTGGATAAGGGATACTCAACCTATATATTTTAACATGAGACTATTATTACTGCGTTGTTTGGTGGCATGGGATGGGGCTGTGTATTTTTTTAATGGAAGTATGAATCTGTATATATTTCTTTCTGTATATGGCGAGCATTGTTTTACTTTATTTTCTGTTGTTCATATAGTATGCCGATCATCACTTGATACATCAATAATGCATTTGTGCTAGAAAATAGTGACGCAAAGACTAATAAAACGGAACCAATCTGTATAGCCCCCTCCAAAAATCTAACATATTATTACACCTTTCATTTTTATTTGTTCACGGTCTTGTATCACTCACAATGCATTTAACCGAGTTGTCTGTTGTTTTGTTCATGAATTCCCATTGCTGTTAATTAATTAGGTGCAAATAAAATGCCTTTCAGTCCTGCTCACGTGCAAAAGTGTGAAACCTCCAGTGGGAGAAGTGAGGGCTGTGTGGATTAGGTGCATGAGTGTGCCTAAGGGTAGAACACTATGAGGTCAATTTACTAAGATGGGAGTTCTATCGAAGATGGGATGTTGCCCATAGCAACCAATCAGATTCTATCTCGGATCTTCTAAAGGGTGCTAAATAAATAAGTAGAATTTGATTAGTTGCTATGGGCAACTTCCCATCATCAATAGAACCCCCATCTTAGTAAATGTACCCCTACATCTCTGGACCTCATAAGAATGTATCTGGATAGCCTATGACATGATCCATTCTCCTGCAGTCTTTGTTCTTCTGAAAGTGTGTGGTTAAGCCCCATTTGGCCTTCACTTTGTTTAATCTCAGGTAATCAGTGGCGGTTTTTACCTATGGGCTGCAACCCCCCCCCCCCCATGCCCCAGGTAAAATCTGCCACTGTAGTGAAGCCATATGCAGTCTGTGAGACTGCACTGGCTTCACTGTGACTGGCAGTGACTTCCTATTGGAAGTCCAACCTGCCAGTCACCAAGGCAGTCCAATTTGGAGGTGTTCTCCGGGACGCCTTGCTGCGGGCTGCCATGCAAAAATGGCAGATGCGCATGCGCAGTACCTATATAGGTACTGGGCACGCGCTGGTCCCGGTTCCTGTCATTTGTATTCTACAGGCGCCGGGACCATAGATCCTTCTATTGGCTGTTGCCGATGCAGCCCATAGAAGCTGGTTGCATGCACAGTACAGATGTTTGCGGCCAGAGGCAGCCCCCCTCCCCCGATCAGATAAGAGCCGCCACTGCAGGTAATATAAATGGTTGAACTACCTGCTCACGTTTCTAATACCTGAACCCACTACTGCCATTGTATGGTGTGTGCATCCCTCTGCAAAAACAAGATTTTAGGGTTTTAGGAATTTGAATGATTCCAAATTTATCACTGTTTATTGCAGCAATAATTTTAAGGTATCACCCCAAATGTATAGCAAAAATGTCAAGGGAACTGTGCCTGCGATGTGTAAAAGAAAAGCGATTAATAATGCAATTATTTTACTTCTAGCTTTTCAATACGGTCACACTATTTCACAGTCTGAAGCCCCCAGTCCTGCTGAGAGAGGGGGGTGGGGGACAGGTACTAATTACCAGGGCCCAGGCTTGTTGGAAAGGCCTGACGGGGTCCATGCCTGCTTCCCCTAGAACCCCCCCTTCCCCCCGGCTCCAGTAAGCACGTCATTCCTCCTCTGCACCATCTTTTTAAATCGGCAATCATTCACAAAGAAAAACAATGCCTTGTAAATGATTGCCGCTTTAAACAAATGTCAAAGTTCATCCAACACCACGCACCTCCCGCATACTCGGATGTATGTAGTATATTATAACGAAAAATAAATTTGCTTAAATCGTAGAACGGGATGGTTCTTCTGTGCTGGTAAAATGAACCATTCCATAAATAAGCCTTTTTGAAGCAAGGAAACAAAATACAGACATAAACCTCTGTATCGCATTGTTTTGTATGCATAAAAATGATCTATTAAAGCTTTTAGTAATGCATACATTGTGTATATACACAGTTCAAAGTTTTTTCTTCTCTGCAAGAAATTCCTCCCACATATCTTCTGTATAATAAGGAATATGACATTGAATCAGCTGTTCATTTGTACTCATCTGAGACATGACTGTGAATGTTACATGGACCACAGCCTTCTAAATGAATGAGCTACATATATTAATGTACGAGCCGAGTGCGCCCATCATTAGTATACTGTAGTATATGCAATTAATCTAATAGAAAGCAGAAGCTTTCATAAGGAAAAAAAATATCCGGGTCAGAGAAAGGGCTTATGCAGACAAGCTTCTTTTTTTTTTTTCTAAAGCGTTCGATGGCTGTTTGAAACGTGATTGGGATGCAAAGAAGCATGGATTTTAATTTTAAGGGTTCAATGTGCTTTCTCAAAGCCTGCTTGTCTTATGTGAATGCTGATTGGTGAAGTAATGGTGATGCTTTGCGTCAAGCTTAGACATTGCCTGCGCTGTCCCCACTCTGTCAAATATAATCGATTTATATTGCAATTCTCATTAAGGATATAGTAAATATGCCTGGGAATGGATTGGAGAACACATTCCAGATGCTCTGTTCAAACAAAGTACAAGATTTTATCTACACTGTAACATGTTTTGTGTTTTAACTCCCATGTACTCTATGAGATGGCACCCACAACGTTGAGCACCCACACGCAAATGACTAATGATATTTTCCGTATCCGGATGGCTCACAGACATTTTCTAGGTAGACCGTCAATAGGTCTACATCAAAAGGTCAACACGCACTAGTTTGACATTGACAAAAGGTTGAAATGCATTAGGTCAAGAAGTGACCAAAAGGTCTACAGACGCAAAAGGTGGACATGGCAATGATTGCCACCTGAGTTTTTCATGATTTTTCCCAATTTTTAGGACCTTTCACCATCCACATGGAATCCGAATGGGAGCGGTATAATGTGCAGAGCACAGCAGCAGCGGAATGAGGCTCCCTTTTCTGTGACCTTGTTGGGTTATGAGGAAAAATTTGCAATGATTTTGGTCACGGAGTGCCTACATCAAAATTGTTATGGCAGAACTTTACTGGATTAAATTAGAGATGTGGGTTCAGTTCTCCGGAAATACGAAGCCACCTTAACTTTGTGGATATAAACAGAACGAAAACCTGGCCTGGATCTCCATGAGCTGATCCAAACCAAGTCCCAGTTCGAATCATCCCATGATTTGGAATTAGTTTGGATTACAAATATGTCATTATAATCAGTTTATTATCAGTTATTTTATATAGTGCATACATATTCTCTAGTGCTTTTACAGATAGAATATTTGAACATTCACATCAGGCCCTGCTCCAGTGGATCTTACAATCTTACAATATTTTTGGATTGTGTGAGGAAACCGGAGTACCCGTAGGAAACCCACGCAAGCACAGGGAGAGTATACAAACTCCGCACAGTTGGGGCCATGGTGGGAATTGAACCCATGACCTCAGCAGTGCGAGGCAGTAATGCTAACTATTACACCGACTGTGCTGCTATGTGTTTAAATCACTAATTAGCAATTTTTATTGAATTTTTAATTGAACCAAAAATCTAATCAGAACCAAAACACTTACATTAAGGGCAGTTTTTCCAAAAACAAAAACTGATTAATTAGAACCAAAACACTTGGGTCCGCACACATCTCTAAATTAAATGATCTCCTTAAAGTGTTCCTGTCACCTAAACAGATTGGGGCAGCCATTTTATGGACTAAACCAATAAACATATAGTAGCAACTAGGAAATAGTGCTTCATGACTGATCAAACCAAATACTGTAGGAATTATATTATTTATTCATCATTTTTAGATTGATTGTGCTATATACTCTAAAGCATACTCATGTTCTAATGGTATTTACTAAAGTAAATACCCTTTTCCTTCACATGTTTTCCATGCTTTGCTTTTTACCATCATCTCATCCCTATTGCCATCAACGTCACTGAACTCCTGGGTTCAGCCAACACTGCTTTTGGTGGCATTATGACTGCATTTGTGTCAGTGGTAATAGCGCTTTTATACATTTTCTTCATTGTACATACTGTAAGTCTTCAGTTCTTTTCTGTTGTTTTTCTTTGCACTGCTTCTGTTTATGTACAGTATTATACCTTGGGGAAGATTTAATAGGATGAGAGATTCAGAACATGAGAGATTTGGTAAGAAATCTCCAGTTTTTTTAAAGCGGCAATCCTTCACACTGCAAAACCAGTTTGATTTTGCAGTGTAAATGATTGCCGCTTTAAAAAACCCTGGAGATTTCTTACCAAATCTCTCACTTTCTGAAACGCTCATCCTATTAAATTTCACCCATTATATCTACAAATGAATGACTTAGAATTTTCAGTACCCTTATTGATTATACAAAAAATACATTTCTCACACATGTCTATTAGCATCGGTACATTTACAGATCCATTTAACGGATACAAAAAAAATAAAAAATTATATTTCATGTGAATGATTGACCCTGTATTGTCCATTTGTACAAAATGCCCATAAAAATATTTTATAAGGATGTTTTGTTCATTTACAAGACTTGATTTCACGACACCAATGATCCCGTTATTTTTTTTCTTTGCTGAAAAACATGTTGTTTGAGGATTTTCCATGATTTGTAGTGGATTAATGACTTCAAACAGCTTGGCTGATTTGCTAGACTTTCCTCTTGCTAGGATTCAGCAGCTGATAAAAATATCTGTAGACAGTGAAAGCAGTGGATGCATTGCCTGGCTTTTGCAGACAAGACTCCCATGTGATCAGCATACAGGCAGGCTCAGTGAGACGGGAGCAGTTCTACAGGCAGTAGGTAACGAGTCTTTGTGCAGACTGGAGCTCTTAACGCTGAACAATAAAACGTATGCTAGCAGCTATAAAACACAGCTTTGGGAAATTAGAAAAAAAAGCATTATTCAAACACAGAAGACGACAAATAACCTTGACTGTGTTGTGTTTTAAATCTCAGTAATCAACATTCCATGGATTTTAATTAGGATTGCTGGATATCAAGAGTGCATGGATTGGCAAACTGCAGTTTGAGGCTGAGCAGGTCAGTTCTTTCTGGGATCTATTGGTTTATATGGTATACATATTGTACGGTAGAGGATTTCATTCTATCAATTTTGTTGTGGTTATGCTCATTTGGATATTCTGCACGGGAACATAATCCTAGTTTTATAGTAGTATGTTGATATATGTTCATTTATGTTTGAATGGCCTGTAAAATATATATATAATGCCTAACCGATTATGGGAAATATATGCTAGTGATGAAATTGACATCTATTTATTTATATTTAGAATATTAGATTCAAAACCATTCAAAACAATCCATTCATAAATTTAGATTTTTTGTAAATAGATTTTTTTTTTTTTTTACAATTATGCAGATATTTCAAAACCATATATTGTGCATATTTTTAACATTTAAATCTTAAATGTCAATTCCATTATTGGTGCAAAGTTATTTCATTAAAAGTGTTTTTTTGTGTTTTTTTTTAATTGTTCCTTTCATCGTTTAATGTTGCCTTTTTATCCTAATCCATCTGCATCATTTTCTGCTTGTATAAACCCTGCTTATACTGTCATTAGAATTCAGGAACTGGACTTCCAAGACATTGTAGTTTTAACTAGTTCATTATCATCTACACAAACACATGCAAAGCTTCAATTTTATATATTAGGCTTTCAGCTTTCAATTAAAGCGCCTTTGTCTCGGTGAGGATTTCCATGACAATTGCTGACTACACAAATTTATTCAAAGTGAGAGGAAATCAGTAAAGCTGTATTTAGGTCTAAACTTCACAATTCCTTTTAATTGTGTTTGCAATTTAAAAATAATTAAAATCTAAAACATTTATGTAAATTGGAAATGATTTTTTTTGTCAACTGCAAAGATGCATGGAAACAACACATTAGAAGTGTTAAAATATCTTGAAATAAATAGACAACCATGTTTTTGTACATTTATTCCGTTGACTAAAACAAGTGTCCATAATTACAGAACTAGCATTCAGAAATATTATAATTCTACAGTGTGGTTTTTTTTCTCCAATTGCCAAGAACAAGATAGTATTGTATGGTTGCAATTTTGTTATTTGATTATGACTACAATATTTGTTTCCTTTATTATCATCCTAAAACATCATATTCCTTTCAGCTATTTGGGACTGTCCTAGCATTATGTAAATTAGATAACAGTAGGCTTAGCTGCAGAGACGGGGGGCGGGACTTTGAGATCAAAGGTCATTGTACTAATGAAAAGCTGAATAGGGGAAAAAATGCTGGAAGTTACTGCAATGTCTGCTGAAAAGGGAGTGTGCACATTGCCTTGAAGTACTATAGCTGTAGACTGAAAGATCTTGGGCCTTAATTAGCCATCACTAACGCAGCAGCAAATTCTAAGCATAGGCTGCTCCCATGTCTGACAAATGCAAAACAAAGAGATTTTTTATCCATAATACATATGTTATAACCCATTATCTTAATATGTTATTGTATTATTAAAAATATGTTTTTCATCAGTACTACATAGTAAATCTTGCAGAACAATAATGATGTACTATACAAAGAGATGAGCTATTTTAGGCTGATAAAATAATCAATAATGTTATGGTCCCTGTGGGGTGATTGATTGTTAAGTGAATCAATAGATTACAACGTATAGATCTGGATGCAAGAAAATAAATCTTGTCCGAATAATGCTCTGTAATTTTATTCATGTTTCCATGTGCATTCGGTTTTCTCTTGGTTCTAGATCACATGCTACGTCTGTCTCTTTTGCTTTTCTTTTTTTTTATAATTACGCATACAGTAGGTGCTTATTGCCTTAGATTGAATTACGAGATTTAAACATCTGGCATAAAAAACCCTTTCCCATGGACCTAAGCTTTGCAACCAGACACCTGAAATGTACAATTTAAAATGGAGAGAGATGCAGAGTTTTGGCTTGTTCTCTATGACTTGCACAATAATGATGTGCTGCATTTATCATCCATGCATGACACCATTGAATCTAGCTGTTCTGATATCTGTTGTCTGTTAGAATATCATCCATTTAAAATAGAACAAAAAATGATTTATGCATGATCTGCTAATTTACAGTGGACATGAGAGATATTATGTAAAAGGCAATATATCAAAACAGGGATTGGAATTATTTTTTGCACAATATTTTTTGCAAGCCCATGGTAATAATATATTCACATTAGTAGCCGTAGAATTCAAATATAATTGACCAACATAACAATCATACATAATTCCCCATGTATTTACATGATCATGCCATAGAACTTCAGACATTCAGACAAATTTGACCTCTTGCTACAATGCCTCTATCTACTATTCTTTTGTTCATTGGACAAAATAACTGTTAGATGAAAATTACAGTATATTGCGCTAAAATTGCCTGTGTTCAATACATATCTCTGTATTTATGATATTAATAATATTAATAATAATAATAATTATTATTATTATTGTTTTTATTATGATAAGATAACCCTACTTTATTTTCTGTGTACCCTGCAATCACATTCTATTTATTAGAATTTTGGGTTGACCTAAACATGCCTCAGTAGGTATTATTTGCCCATTAATATCTCTGTTGTGTTCCCATTGGATACTCCGCACTGAAATGTCCCAGTTCATCTACAGGGCTAAACTCCTACTGTGCTCAAAATCAGATATTGTCCAAAAATCCACATGGTTACCTTCAATGTGCCAGGGAATATAATGGGCCACTTCAAAAAAGCTCCCTTGCTAATTGGGAAAAAGGGCATACAGTAGATATCTATTTTTTGACACCGAACAAAGAATGAAAAATGCACACACTGATATACTGATAATATGCTGATTTGCAGTTGTAAAAGTAGCCTTAAGATTTTATATAGCCTCCTTATTGCAGACTATAGCATGCAATTATATTTCTGTGTACTTTGTGTTACCATTTGAGACAATAGAATACAGGTATGACTGCACTTGTAATACCGTATTTTGTGATATTGTGTAATGTTGCTTTTAAAGCAATTGAAAAATGTACAGTATGCAGAAGGAGCAATCCTGAGTATTAAATGGGAACAGTTAATGTTATGTAAAACATTTCCCATTTATTTAAATATTTCCGTGGGGCATCTGGAAAGGAATTACAGATTTGTCCACATACACATTTCCCCATTCAAGCTGTATGGTGAATTTACCCATACGTAGCTAAACCTTGTGATTTTTCTTAAGATATGCTGTTTTAATCTGCTACTTTACACAAATTATTTTGTGGCAGAAAAAAAGTGAATCCATCCAATCCCTATTCATGGTTGAGAGTCTTACCCGTAATTAAGCATTTTGTGCCAAATTAAGTAAAGGTGTATGAGGACTAATTTCTATATATTAAAATATAATGTGTAATAAGAAATGTTCTTTTCATAGAATAGTCCTTATTGCCCATTGAATAAGCTTTGATTGGCTTAGATAATTCAGCATCTATTATATTTGACCTGTTTTAATGTTGCATCAAGGACTAATTGAATATAAGTATATCCTAAACAATTGGGATTGATGGGGAATGGGAGAGGGTGGGCGGTATTAAGCAGTAGAGAAAGAAAGTAGAGTAGTTGGCTAAAGCAACCAATCAGCTTGCAACGGTCATTTAAAAAAATGGTATAGGGAAATGACAAAAGTGAATTGTTGCACTGGGTATCTGCTCAATTTTATCTCTCTGCAAGGGGCATATGTAATAGCGCCTGAGTTTACTGGAGGTGCAGGTTGCCGCATAATCTCAGCCATTTTTTAAAGTGTCAGTCAATTACAAGGAATGGTTTTGTCTTGTAAATGATTGCCGCTTTAAAAAAAGTAGAGTTCAGCTGACATACCGCACCTCTGGCGAATTCAGATATTATTATATTATTACATATGCCCCCAAGATACAAATAGCCCCTGGGTATGTTTTGTTCAGCTATATGAGGGTGGGGTGATGGTGCCCCCCCAACTTTCAATCTAAGTGTATCCTTTAAAACCAGTCAAAACCAGTTAAATCAGTTATTGCCAGTTACCACAATTGATATAATATCCATGAAAATTGCATTTATTCCTTTACCAACATTAACAACAGTTTTGTTTCTTGTGATAGTCTGTGATAGTTCTTTTTAATTATTTTATTATTTTACTTGTTACTGGTGTTTGACATGTGCTAGCTTTTAGGAAGCAAAATAATAAAAACTTTCGGTACTTATGTAATATCTGGGCTCCCGTTTTTCTTATGAGACCGCGTCCCCTCGCCACGCTTCGGGCACGGTGGCTCGCTGCGCTCGCCATACTATATAAAATCCACTCCATGCGTAGTTGGATAGTAGGGGTATGAAAAAATGGGGTGCATTTAACATGGGAGCCCAGATAATACATAAGTACCAAACTTTCAATGGAAAACTACCTTTAGCACCCCAATACTCATTCAAGACATTTGCTGTATTTGGTAAAAAAAATGTTGTTGTTTATAACATGAAATGAGTTTAATAATTATAAAGAACAAGCAGTATTAGGGCCACACACCGTCCTCTGATAATTAACCTGCTTTTTTTATCAGATTTGTTTCTTACTGTATACCATGTAACGCTTTATTAAAATGCCTGCTGTTTTATTATTACATTTATGTGTCTTTGTTCTTAAATGTGTCGTTTAAACTTATGACTGAGAATAAGGGTGCTGTGAGGCTCTTTTGAAGGATATAGGGATTCCCAATGGGACCCCGACAAATACCCAGTTGCCCATCACATTTTTAGAGCATGGTATGTTTGATTATCCATAAGTATGTAATATTTTCTGGTCACATATACCATAAAAACATCTGGAATAAAACTTCATGACAATCAAAATATGTCCTTTGTATCACCATCTTGAATAGCTTCATGTATTATGAAGTTGATCTGTACCCTATTTCCATTTACTAAGGAAGACATTTACAATATGTAAAATGATAGAATCTGATTGATTACTTCCGCTTTTCCTCTTTAGATAGTATGTTAAATCAATTAGTTAAATCAAGTTTGCTAAATCAATCACTTTGTTAAATCAATATAAAAAAAGCACATATTACTGTAAGCAGTTGCAATAGTAATTACTGAGACAATGGGGTTATTCAGGCCCGATGGACAAAATCATGCTGCACTGCAGGTGAGGCAAATGTAACATGTGCAGAGAGAGTTAGATTTGGGTGGGGTGTGTTCAAACTAAAATATAAATTGCAGTGTAAGAATAAAGCGGCTAGTATTTACCCTGCACAGAAACAAAATAACTCACCCAAATCTAACTCTCCTCTGCACATGTTACTTTTGCCTCACCTGCAGTTTTGCGATCAGGTCTGAATAACCCCCAGGGTCATGACCATACAATGCAAAGCCAATACTAGTTGCATTTGCTGGAATAACTTAAATACAAAAAAATATTTCAAATAACGGCAGGACTAGATAGCCCCATTATACTGGCAGCATTGACCGTCAGTTTTATTGCCAATAAATGTACTGGACTAATACATTAAAGCAACGTTTATACTCTTGTAAAATGTGTTGTAATCAGGTCTACTGTAACTAACTGGGGGTCATCTGTTTCAGCAGTTTTACAAGATTTCTTAATGCAATATACTTTATGAAGCTGTTCTCCTTTCTTTTCCTTCCCTTTGTTAATCAATCACTACATAAAAAAGTATATAAAAAGCAAAAAAAAAAAACAGAACAGAAAGTATAATTGTATTTTCCAGTCCATACACTAAAAGATATAAAAGATAAATCATTGTGCGCAGACTTTGCATATAGCTGGTCATAAATTTAGTAGATTAATCTCTAACCGAATGTTCTAGTAAAACATAAGCTACAAACTAGCTTATATTGTACTGAGCTATATGTGTACAGGGCCGCCAAGAGAAATCCTGGGCTCCGGTACAACAACTTCCTGGGGCCCCCACGGACGAAACTCCCCTCGGACCCGTTGTTACACCACTGCTTCCAAGGTGGATACAGGGACAAAAATTTACATCGTAATGCCTATTACACGTCACACACCCATTACATATTATACCACATGCCATAATGCTCATTAGATGTTATGCCACACACCGTAGTTGGCCAGTACACATTATGCCATACATCGTATTACCTATTACATATTTTACATCATGCCATAATGCCCATTACACGTTATTCCACACACCGTAATGCTCATTGCATATTAGGGGGTTAGCATTCTCGTTGCCATGGGATTAACCTGCTCTGCCAGGAGTTACATGCTCTGCCAGGGGTTAACATGCTCGTTGCCATGGATTTACATGCTCTGCCATGGGTTACATGCTTTGCCAGGGGTTAACATGCTCGTTGTCATGGAGTTACAGTACATGTTCTGCCAGGGGTTACATGCTGACTTCCAGAGTTGGATCTCAGCCCCAGCAGCATGCAGGGAGGCAGCAGACACAGAGCACCCAGCCACCCACCTTCCACCTTGGAACCAGTGTTGCAAGTAAGGGGGTACGGCGTGGTACGGAGTACCTGTAAGAAATATGTTGCAGGTACGCAGTACCACTTACCTCCTGACCCACTGTCAATTTTATTTTTATTTTAAGTCTAAATATAATGCATCCGCAGCCCGCCTACCCAGCGTTATGATTGGTGCTGTATGCAGCTACCGGCTACTGCTGATTTAGCCTGTCACATTGATAGGCATCAGCGGCGCCGGCAGCATGAAGAGCAGGCTCCACAATTGTAAGCAGAAGCTGCCTGGCTCTCCCCCAAGCAAGAGCCAACCCACCCCTAGTCATTCCCTGCTTCTCATTCCCTGTCTCCTGATGCCACGCCACTATTGTCATTTAGTCACTCCTCTAGCTTTGTGTGACCACGCCCCCTCATGACACATAGCCACCCCCATTTTTGGTGGAGGCTATCAGTACCACCAAGAAAAAAAATCTACTTGCACCACTGCTTGGAACACAGCCTAAGTAAATGTACCCCAAAGAGTCAGTTCCTCATACTCATTCTCTTAGACTTCTCTGTTAAACAAATCGAGCCTCATCAATGTCTAACCCTTATACATACCTCCCTACATGACCCATTCTAGGAGGGACAAAATGCCCTGCTCCTTGACTTGCGTGTCAGTGGCAGTTGCGGAGGTAGGACTGCACCACTGGCAAAGTTCAAATAGAGAAGCCACACCTGTCAGTGAGTTCTGTACTGTAGTGTTTGAGGTGGTAGTTGGTGTGGTTCCCCTATCTGAATTTTGGACTGTGCTGCAGCCCTGCAACTCTGCAACTGCCACTGGCAGCAGCTGCAGCTGGAACTGAGCATCTTGCCCCTCCTGGAATGGATCATGTTGGGAGGTTTGCCTTATCTTCTACATAGATTGAATACGTTGCTTGAGTATTTTTGCTCCACCAACTTGCGATTACTGGTTAGCATTTGATTATGCATTCACATGGTTAGTTATTTTCACAAAAATAAAACCAAGTTATGTTCTTCTGCCACATAAAGTTAAATATATTTTTATAACATCCACTAGAATGCCTATCTCAAGATGGCATTGTGTAGATCCCCATGTGTCCATTTTATAGTGTATAATTGGTTCTACTGGACTTTGCAATACTAAATAGCTTTTTTAGAATTCTGACTCATTCTCTTAGTACCACATTGAAACATTATTATAGATATTAAAGAGTATATATATGTGTATGTTTGTGATTGATATAGTAAACAAATAAAATAAAGTAATGCTTATATAACTATTGCTTTGGAGTTTTGCTTGTTAGTGATTATCACTGTGGTCTATGTAAGTTGAATGGGTTGATGCAACCTTGGTCTGTAGACCATGGATGATGGGGCAAGGTGGTAGAATTCCTATATGCAGCAAAATTGCAAAAATCTGGTTAGTGGAAAGCAGTTATTGGCTGAAGAATTCTGATGCAAAAGTAATGGAATTAAAGTTACTTTTATGCATATGATTGTGAAAGGTTGCGTGAACAGAGATGTAGAAATGTATAAAGGTAATGAAATAAGGGTGTGGATTAATAGGTCAACAGTGTCTAGGACAACAGTCAATAGGGTAGAGATGTGCAGGCTCTGATTTACTCTGATTTACTCTGATTTCAAAGTAGGATCTTATTGGCTATCCCTAATCACATGACAGTTGTTGACAGTTGATATCCAATAAGATCCTGCTTTAAAATCAGAGTAAATCAGAGCCTGCACATCTCTACAATAGGATGACCATTATTGGTTGAGATGCAATAGTTTGATGCATGAAAAAGGTTGACTCTTGACAGACATTGACAAAAAGGTTGACACAAGCAAAAGGTTGAAAAGGAAATTGTTGAGGGGCAGGGCGACACAAGGGGGTTTATTCTAGTTCATTCTTTCTGACAAAATCCTTCTTAGATGGACAAAACCATGTGCACTGCAGGGGGGCAGATGTAACATGTGCAGAGAGAATTAGATTTGGGTGAGTTATTTTGTTTCTGTGCAGGGAAAATACTGACTGCATGATTTTACACTTCAATATAGATCTCACTTTGAAGAAAAACCCCACCCAAATCTAATTCTCTCTGCACAAGTTACATCTGCCCCACCCGCAGTGCACATGGTTTTGTCCATCTAAGAAGGATTTTGTCAGAAAGAATGGACTAGAATAACCCCCAAGGTTTCACAGGTGTTTTGGTTGTGTATATGAATGTGAATAGGGGTTCAGCAACCGCTGATGTTATACTTTTTATATTATATAAATGTTCTACAAGCTTATCAATGAACCAGATAAATGCATTTTAAAAATGACCAGATTTATTATCACAATAATATGTGGACAGACGTTTAAACGTAAATAATATTGTAGATAAAACAAGATGGGAGACTGATTTTAGCTTAAAGTGCAGATTTAAGAAATAAAATAAATAAAATTACTAGGAGGTAGCTTATCTCTGTTGGAGGAGGTTAGAGGCACCATCCAACAAATTTCATCAAAAGATTTCATTATATGATGAAGTCTTTTGATGAAGCGCGTTGGGTGCTGCCTCTGAGATAAGCTACCTTCTAGTTATCTTATTTATATTATTTATTATATCTGCACTTTTTAAAGCTAAAAATCAGTCTCTGTTATCTTGTTTTATCTGTTATGTTATTGATGTTTAAACGTCTGTCCACATATTCTTCTGATAATAAATATGGTCAGTTTTAAAATGCATTTATCTGGTTCATTGATAAGCTTGTAGTACATTTATAGAATATAAGTGTATGACATCAGTGGTCACTGAAACCCTATTCACGTTCACATATTCTTTTTAAAAAAAATGTTTGGGTGTCTATGTCAGTATATACAAGTACATTACCTAGACCTCATACTTAGGGGGTGCCGGACGCGGTCCCGACAGTCGGGATCCTGACAGTCATTTACCCGACATTGGGGTCGCAACTGTCAAAACTCTGATAGACGGGTGCCCGACGGACAACGGCTACTCTCCCTCGTGGGGGTCCACGACCTCCATAGAGGGAGAATAGAATAGGTGGCAAGCGTAGAGAGTCACCGCGCCCACAGCATGGCGAGCGCAGCGATCCCGCAAGGTGCTTTGTTGCACTCACCATGCTGTCTTAGCGTCGGGCTAATGACTGTCGGGATCCCGACTGTCGGTACCCTATACCACACCCATACTTAGGTATAGCTGACACCCTATATAAAAGGTCAGTGGATAGACAATGTCTAAGTTGACAGTCCCTAGGTTGGGGTGTGGTACGGGACTCTGACTGTCGGGATCCCGACAGTCATTATCCCGACTGCCCGGAGTCAGACAGCATGGCGAGCGCAAAAAAGCCCCTTGCAAGCCACCTATTCTATTCTCCCTCTATGGGGGTCGTCGACCCCCATTAGGGAAAATAGCGGGTGGCCGTCGGGCACCCGGCTGTCAGCGTTTTGACGTTTCTCAACGTCGGGTAAACGACTGTCGGGATCCCGACTGTCGGGAACCCGTCCGGCACCCCCTAGGTTGGCCACTAATGGTCAACGGTGACTAGGTCTACACCTAAAAAGACACTAAGAAAAGGTGGACACAAGCCTATGTTTGACATAGGCAAGGGTCGACAGTCAAAAGGTAGACATGAGTTTTTCATGATTTTTTTTCAAAAAGGTGCTTTTTCATACTTTACTATCCAAGTGGGCATAGAGTGGCAATATAATAGTGTGCCCGAAGCATGCAATGTGATGGGACGCAGTACATATATACGGTATCCATGTAAAATATATATATATTTTTTTAAAAACTCATGTAGATCTTTTGACTGTTGACCTTGCCTATGTCGGTGTCGACCTAGTCACTGTCGACCCTTAGTGGTTGACCTATATGTTGTCTACCATCTATACCGTAACAATATAAAAGGGAGTGTTTTTACACAATTTTTTTTACACAATTTGACTGATTTTTATTGAGCTAACTGTGGACTTTTAGATCTTTCCTTGATATCCGAGAGGAGACACACACAAGTGGTACTTAGCTTCTTTCTCTCTAAAACAATTTTTGGGTTGTCTATGTCAATATTTGTCAACATGGTCACTGCAATAATGTACTGCATCCCCATGCTTTGGGCACGGTGCCTTGCTGTGCGATCCACTCTATTATATAATCCCTCTGTGCCCACTTGAAGTAAGAACATCGGTTTAAAAGCAAAATCATGAAAAGTTTGTCGACCTTTTGCTTTTGTTGACTTTTTGTCAATGTCGACTTAGACCATGTAAACCTTTTTCATGTGTCTAAGTTTTGCCTGTGACCAACAATGGTTGACCTATTGACTGTGGACCTCAACTCTGTCGACCTATGGACTGAATACTAAAAATAAAAAGTACTAGTGGTGGTATATACATACACTCACACACACTTGTTACACTATATTAGTATATTTGTGATCTTGACTAAAGTGCAAGGCAGCCCCGAAAATGTCACACATTGTTTTGACCATTTGCTTACATGATGGGCTTTATCTGCTAGTACAATTAAAGGCCCCCTTACACTTGTCCAACTTATTGTCCAACAAGTTGGACCTGATTGACTCGAGATTTATCCTATGTGCAGGAGGATCAATCTCTTGCAATCTCTTGGTTATACCCAATGGCACGGGATTGTGCATTGGGTCCTACACATCAGGCACATCAGATTTTGGCAGATAAATTGGCCCAATACACCTGAATTGGGTCAAATCCGACAAAATCTCACAAGTGTAAGGGGCACTTAATTTGCTTTACAACAAAAACTGTGAGAACCGCCTTGTGTTCCATATGTCATCCATATTGTGTTCTTAAAAATAAGTTTACATATAACCCACATCTTATTTGTGGGTGTGGTATAGCTCATAGACAATGTCTAGGTAGACAGTCAAAAGGTCAGCAGTCAAACTGTCAGCATTGACAAAAGGTTGACAGTCTAAATGTTGACACCATAAACCACCATTTGGTCTGCTGCTTTCTATTTGGTCACAGTTTGTAACTTCTAATATTTTTATGATGTACAGCAATAGGAGATTTATCCCATATAAACTCATTTGAACAAATTTTAGAATCAAAAATTGCTGAAAAGCCCATCTGAAGGACACTGACCCATAAACAGCGAACAGAAACATGCTTATGGAAAGAAGACCAACCAGGAGGTGTGCCATATGTTACTGAGTGCTTTCCTCTAGGGCATCCTGCATCTGTTTTATCATACAAAGGAAATACAGTGGATTTGCTTTTTCAGTCCAATCATTTTTTTTGTAAGCACAAGCTATGAAATGTCAATGAATCATATATTATAGAGTGGAATTGTGTCTGGTATATATGGATGCAGGTATATACCAGATCTTGGTATATACTGTATTCTCCAACATCTGCCTTATCAGCAAAAGTGAAATAGACCTAGGCCCTTATTCTGGTTCACTCGCAAAGGCAAATTCCTTCTCAAATGGACAAAACCATGTACACTGCAGGTGGGGGAATGTAACGTGCAGAGAAAATTAGATTTGGGGGGGGGGGGGGGGGGTTACTTGCAGTGTAAAAATAAAGCAGCCACTATTTACTCTGCACATAAACCAAGTAACTCGCCCAAATGTAACTCTCTCTCTCTGCACATGTTACATCTGCCCCACCTGCAGTGCACATGGTTTTGTCCATCTGAGAAGGAATTTGCCTTTGTCAGTGAACCAGAATAAGAGCCATAAATTAGGTGCCTGTAGATGGACTTTATAGCGGACAGATAGTTGAAGGAATCACCAGTGCAATTCTGCTATTTGTTTACCAACACAAAAGAAACCAGTTTCTAATTTCAAATGGCTTCATAAAAATATTTATCCTAATGAACTGAGATGTAAGTGAATACTCATTCACAGTGACTTGCTGCTGATTGGCTGGAGTGTGAGAAAACCTCTGGCTTTTTTTGTATTTAGATACCTTGTGAGAGTAGGTCCCAAGAGTAGGTACCATACACTACGCAGAGGTATCGCATATGATGTATTGTATGTGATCCAAGTCATGGCTGCAGGATACAACAAATTCTTGCGGCAGCCATGACTTTCTCCGAATCAGATCCGATGCACACTGGACCATGCATCGGATCAGAATTGGAGGTTCATCACATACGATATGGCAGTTTTCACAAGATTTATCAGTCCGATGGGTCAAATTCATGTGAAAAATGGCAATATTGTACTAGTGTATGGGGGCCTATAGACTTCCTTTTACCACCTCACTACAAATCAGAACACCAGTTCACACAGTCTTTGCTATAAGCAGCAATAACAAGGGCATTTCCATCATTCACGGCATGAGGCAAACCAGTCCACGGGTTAGATCAGGGCCTTCAGATTGGTATTGGGTGTGACATAATGCGTGAAATTCAATAGGATGGGAAATTCAGAAAGTGAGAGATTTGGTAAGAAATCTCCAGATTTTTTTTTTTAAAGCAGCAATCATTTACACTGCAAAATCAAACTGGTTTGATTGCCGCTTTAAAAAATCTGGAGATTTCTTGCCAAATCTCTCACTTTCTGAATTTTTTATCCTATTAAATTTCCCCCTATATGTCAGCATTCACTGTATCAACACAAAATGTCATTAAGGATGAAGGATGTCAAAAAATATTTTGACATCATTGAAATCCACAATTTTTGTTCTAAAATTAACTTTAACACTAATTGCGGCCTAACCATTACCGTTACCTCTAATTACACACAAAATACATGGAAATTGAATTTTTTGTATTTTTTTTTTTGTATTTGGATGAGATGATGAGAAAACCCTGGCTACATCAAATTGTGTAACAGTTGGCATGAGGACCAGAAGAAACATCATGTGACCAGCTCACATTCACTGGCCACATGATGTTTCTGCTGCAATTGATCCTACTGTACCACCCAATCATGTTTCTATCCCCTTTAATGTCAGGTGCAGCACTTTAAGCTGCTATCTAATGCAGTTATGAATATATTTGTTTGGCATTTTCTGGGGGGGGGGGGGGGGGGGGGTTAAAATGTCCAAGATCAAACTAATGCACATGATAATGATTATACACTTACATACAAAAAGTGTAGATAACAAGGACACAAAAAGGATATCGCAAGTAGACTGAATTAGTCGATAACCCGGGAAATTTATTTCATGTGCTCTTATGTAGGGAGTGGTGAGAAAAGGGTAAGGAGATGGTGAGGTGGGTGATGCTATGGGTTAAAGGTCAGTCTGTAGAATAGGGTGTGGTATAATAGGTCGACAGTGTCTAAGTTGACCCCAAAAGGTTGACAGACACAAGCTCCATATAGACAAAAGATCTACATAATCAAAAGATTGACATCAAAATGGTCGATGTGGTTTTTTGGGGTGTAAATTTGTAAAATTCAGTACATGAACCCTAATTTAATGTATTGCATGGCTTACTTTGTTCGCCATACTTCGGGCATGGTTCACCATTCCCAATGGGAGTCATGTGGATGATAAATTATGAAAAAGTTTAAATAGAAAAAAATTCTAAAAAACTCATGCTAAACTTTTCATGTGTTGACCGTTGTCATGTCAACCATTTAACCATGTTGACCTTTTGACCATGTCAACCATATGGTGTCAACATATCCTCCCGATACATGAAGAGTTTCTATGAACCAACAGGATAGAAAGACAGGGAGACATTGTAATGAGTGGCCCTTGGTCCTCACATCTTATTAAACAACTAAATAAAAAATGACCACTGCACTGTATATTCTATGTAGTAGGAGTATCATAGTTGATTCATTTAAGCTGTAGACAGCTACAAGTTGGTGGATCGTGTTAAGCGGTGAATGAGTTGATTTTGCTTTTTTCCCCAAGAAACTATTAAGTCTGAAGCAAGTATTCTAGTATTGTTGATGTTCTAGCCAGTGCGTGGTTTACCAAATGAACGGAGTAGGCACTGGCCTATGAGCCCCGCATCTTTTAGGGACCCAGGGACAAGGGATCAAAATAATATTGATTGATCTTTAAAGACTCTGTAGGAATAATACTGTATTAGTGTAATGTACCCATTAACAACTCAAAGTACATAAACCATAGACTATTAACATTTCTGTTTGTAGATCATACACTTTTGGTTGGAAAAATTAAAAACTTATAAGGAAATATTTTGTGTGTGTGTGGGGGGGGGGGGGGCTGAGTTAATAATTTGCTAACGAGGCCCGAGATTTTGACTGCCTGGGGACTTCAAAAGTATTTAATTTGGCACTGGTTATAGAGGGTGTTGCATTAACTTGCTTTGTCATGAATGTCAGAACTTCTTTGTCTTCTGAGAGAAGCATTCAGACATTATTTACTGGACACTGTAATGTTTATATAAAATTCCCCAACATACCAATTTAACGAATGAGACCCAACAAATGCTTACTTAAAGCATTAAGTAGTACATATTGCACAGTGTACTTTGTAAATAGTCCTAATGTCTCTAGTATCATTGTTCGGAAAGACCAGAGACTATAAAACTGATGCTAGTTAGTGGCCTGGATATGGGAGGTTATTCTGGTGTGAATTTCGCATCGCTACACGTCTTTTTAAGCCCGTCTGCCGCTCGCACAGGCTGCCCCCCCCCCTTTTGCAGGGCGATTCAGCCAACCATCGAATGATGTGGAATGATGTGAAAACTAATAACATCCTCTGATGTCAGCTGCCTGCCCCGGCACCCACGTCACTGGTGCATAAGCATGAGAATGACCAGCATTTTCATGGGAACGCCCATAAAACACTGGGCATTCCCATGGGCTCAACCCCCGGCCCGCAGCCCCCCACCCCCCACCCGCACTGTTGTGTGCAAGTGCCCAGCAAAGACTGTTAGCCATGGCCACTCACACATAGCACATGCACATAAATGCGCATGCGCTTTAAGGAAACATCACGCTCCTGTGCGAACTCGCATGGGAGTGTATGGACCTGAATAAGGTCCATGGTCCCTTTAAAACATGGATCGTTGTGGGGTTTTTATCTTGAAATTGTGCAAACAATCTGGATTTGGTTATAATTTAAGTTTTTTTTTTAATCTAAAGAACATGGTCTATCTTAAAGATATGGAAGATCTAGTAATAATTTGAGTGGATGGGAGATCTTCTATCTCTAATTGTGGTAGGTGCAGCAGGGTGGGTAGGTGGATGGGTGCAGGGTGGGTAGGTGGGTGGGTGCAGCTTGGAGCAGGGTGGGTGCAGCTTGCAGCAGGGTGGGTGGGTGCAGCTTGCAGCAGGGTGAGTGGGTGAGCCAGCCGCCGGTTAGCTGCTCACTTCACCTCTCCCCCTGCCTGTGTTGCGTGCTGCGTGCTGGGCCCGGCCCCTGAGTCCCCCGCTCCCTGCTGTGTCTGGGAAAGACTGACAGGGAGAGACGTGCTGCTGCTATGCAAAATTCACATCTCCCGCTGGACCGCTAGCCAATAGGCACTTGCGGTCCAGCAGCCACCAGTTGATTGGCTGCTGGACCGCAAGCGCCCATTGGCTAGCGGTCCAGCGTGAGACGTGAATTTTACTTGGCAGCAGCACGTCTCACTGCCCGCACCCTCCGCCTCCAGCTGCCCGCCCCGCTGCCTCCAGCTGCACGCCCCCCACCCTCCGCCTCCAGCTGCACGCCCCCCACCCTCCGCCTCCAGCTGCCTGCCCGCCGCCGGGTAAGTCATCCGCTAGCTATTGACTACCCGGCGGCATAGGAAGCGTTAGGCCCCGCCCCACTGTAAAAGTGGGCGGGGTCTTAGATGACAGGGGCCCACCGGGGAATCCCCCGGTTCCCCCCCAGGCCAGTCCGAGCCTGTTTCTACATAACAATTTTAACAGCATTGCTTAATACGTTTATATGATCAATTCCCTTAATCATAGCAGCCAAATATGTTTGAATGAGTCTGGTAAAAATATGTCAATAAAACAAGAATCTGCATCCTCTCTTTCCAGGTAGATGTGATAGTGTTGCAGCTATGAGTGGAATTTTAAAGAGGAAGTTTGAAGAAGTAGATGGATCATCACCGTGTTCTTCTGTCCAAGAATCAGATGATGACATTTCCAGCAGTGAAAGTGCAGACAGCAGTGACAGCGTCAATCCATCCAACTCCAGTCATTTTACACGTATGTGGGGTTTTGCTTTGTCCTCTAATAGTCATATAATGTTCCTTATTCAAAGTAGATGAATGCATATTGGATCATTACGAGAGGAACCCCAATAGGGTTTTCTTTACATAGTGTAGGCAGCAATTTTGTTGTCTACATCAATATTTCATAATTAATAAACATGGTTGTTAATATATAAGTTGTCTTCAAAAGACAAGGGTATATTCAATGCGGCCGGTGAGGGGGTTAAAGGCAGGGACCGCTGAAAACAAGCGATCCTCGCTATTTAACCCCCGCAGTGGCCGTTCACCCTATTCAATGTTCCGGGGAATCCTTGCTGTGAGAGGACAGGGAGGATTACCCCAAACAGCTAAATGCAGCGGGCTTGCAAGGAGCCCGCTGCATTTAGCCGCAATTCTTGCTGTTTTAGCAGCCACATACGCTGTTTCCCCCTTGCTCAAAAACGGGTGCCGGACGGGGTCCCAACAGCATTCACCCGACGTCGGGAACCCGACTGTCAAAACACCGACAGCCGGGTTCCCGATGACCGTTGGCTATTTATCCCTCGTGGGGGTCCAAAGGGAGAACAGAATAGGTGCCCGCAGCATGGCGAGTGCAGCGAGCCCGCAAGGGGCTTTGTTGCGCTCGCCATGCTGTCTGGGTCCGGCCAGTCGGGATAATGCCTGTCAGGATCCCAACTGTCGGACCCCTATACCACACCCTCCAAAAACAGAGCAAGGGGGAAACAATGTATGCAGGGGGTCAGCTGAATACTGACCCTACGAGCTGTGACAGTGAGCAGGCAGCCCTGCTCGCTGTCACAGCGCACCCCAGTATTGTATACTGACCAAAGGGTTAGTTTTGCATGCATTTAAAGGGGTTCCCCAATAAAGTGTTCTTTTTCATTAATTTGGCAAATAAATGGACAGTGCCCTCATCCAATTCAATCACATGCTCATTAAAATCAGAGATGGCATAGTGCATCTTTGTGAGGCCACAACAACCGCAGTGTCTGAGCACTAAGCCTATTGACAAAATACAACCAATTTTTTTTTAAATATTGTATAATAATTGACTTATTTTATTTTGTATCCCAATGAGTCTATCTAAAATATCTTATTTTCTCTTCTAAAATAGAAGGCCTGTGACCAACTATCGTAGAGCCATTTTATTGTTAAAGGTGTTTCTTTTTTGTGTATATGAAATTCTTAATCTCTGCAATGGGTAAAAATTTGATTCTGGGTGTTGTTCTTTCACACGGAACATGCAATGTACAAAGCAATATTTCTATAAATGCAAGTGAGGCAGTTTACTCTCTGCGGAGCTTAGTGGCAGCCTGCCAATCGCCAAGCAGCATTTGGCATCCGCTACAGCTTGGCTCATGCAGATAGTCTCAGTCTCTGTATTATAAGCCAGCAATTTCTTGGAGAAAAGCCTCTCCATATGAGTATATAAATATAGCTTGCCTTATCTGTCCAAAAACAGAATAATAAAAAAACTAATTATAAAAACAGGGTTTGCACAGTTCTTCAAATCTCAAGGTCTGCCTTTGTTTTTAGGCATTGTTAGAAAGTATTAATATTATATAATTTTTCTGAGCAGTGTTTGTGCATTCATTCAGTAGTTGTGCCATCATATAAGCCCCCAAAAATATTTAGCGCTAATATGGACAAAGTTTATGGATTATTACTGTATAATAACAGTTTGATTTTGCTACAGCTGACCCCGTGAACATGTTATTAAACTAACAGCACTTAACTGACTACACACAGTTTACCGCCTAGTCTTTAAAATGATCAGTCTAATAAAAAGAGTTATATTTTTAGGATTCCAAACAAAACAAAAACAGTGGGCCTGATGCCAAAGTTGGATGCACACCCAGTTGGGTAGTGTAATATATGCATATTTGTTCTGGGTATGTCCACACACAAAAAAAAGAAGAAGCTGCACATGTTTGTGCACATGCAGATCTTCCAAATTTTTTAAATTTTTTTATACTGTAAGTATAATCCCCTGATTTTATCTTATCTTGAAGAAAAGACACAGTTCCTGATTGGCCAGACACTTTTTTTTACTATTTATAGTGCTTTGTGGGTTTTTTATTTGTTTATTGATTTTTTTACAATTCCCAATGGACTATATTATTATATTCAAGAAAAAGAAAAGATACGGGATGAGTTAGGGAACTATTGATTTCCTTTTTTTAACAAAAAGAGAGACTACTACTTTTATGTATTTGATTAAGAGGGTGCAGAATCTAATTATTTTAATAAATTAGCTTATTTTTTAGTTTTAAACATAACAAGGCTTCATAAATTTGTATTTACAGGGATATTTTCAATTATACATTTATACTAAAGCCACAATAAAAGATCTTTTTATTTATGAAGGTGGCAGAAGGTAGAATATTTAGTTTCACAGTATTGGCTGTAAAATGTGAATTTAATGTTTATTATATACTGTAATTTGTATTAAAACATTTTGAAATAGGGATTGGCTTTTATTTGAAACAATTTTTTTTTGCAAATTTAGCCTCTATTTTTTTTTTAAAGCTATTAATTTCCCAATGTTTTTAATGCAGATAAATTAATTGAGGCAGATGGAGAATTGTCCAGTATTCTGCTGAACAGCAACTACTGTTTGACAGATATACATTTTTACACGTGATTGACATGTTAAGATGCAAATCAAATTTTAGAGCATAAAAGTCCAAGGTTTTGTACACATGCTGTGCTACTTTAGGACCCTTGATCTCTATGTAAATGGGTGTCCAATGTACACAGTTTTTTTAGAAAACAGAATGCAGCTTTTTGGTGTCGCCTTTCCATTCTTTGATTCATTTACATTGGGATCAATGAGCCCATAGATTTGGTTGCAATAGCACTGCATTCACAAAGGAGTAATTGTAGCCTTCAATAGAATGTTAATAGCACCATTTTGCCTGAGGAATAAAGCAAATATGAGGTTATTTGACAGGGATGACAAGTCATAGCAGACACTTACAATAACCTAGCACTGCTTTAGAGCACAAAGAGTGGTAATCCAATTTTATAGGAGATTCCAAGGAACTTTGACATACACATTTTATTTACAGCAACATTCAATGATTTGCATCTGTACATTTTCATCTTTTATTAAATCTATGTTAAGCCATATCAATTAGCCACTCTAGTACAGTATAACACACCTGAGAACCAGGAATGTGTTCTGAACAATGTGTGTCTCTATGGGGGTTATTCTAGTCCATTCTTTCTGACAAAATCCTTCTTAGATGGACAAAACCATGTGCACTGCGGGTGGGGCAGATGTAACTTGTGCAGAGAGAATTAGATTTGGGTAAGGTTTTTCTTCAAAGTGAAATCTATATTGAAGTGTAAAATCATGCAGTCAGTATTTTCCCTGCACAGAAACAAAATAACTCACCCAAATCTAATTCTCTCTGCACATGTTACATCTGCCCCCCTGCAGTGCACATGGTTTTGTCCATCTAAGAAGGATTTTGTCAGAAAGAATGAACTAGAATAAACCCCTATAAGACACTCTGGCAGTATTTTTTGTATTGATTTCTTACTTTATGTAATGCAAACAGATTAATTTAGAGTTACTAGACTACCAATAAACACAATATATTGTGTATATTCAAATAAAGCTATACATCATAATAATTAAAATCATAATAATAAGAATAATAATAATAAAAACAACACAGTTCATTTATAAGTATTCTCACAATATTTTCCTTAAAAATAATTATAGCTATACAACTCAAATAGCATTCTTTTGCATGGATACTGTTGGTAAACAATACCGTATTTTTCGCACCATAAGACACAGTTTTTCTTCCAAAAAAAGGGTGGGGTGGGGAGTGTGTGCATTTTATGGAGCGAATACTGCAAAAAAAAAAAAAAAAACGTGCAGAAAACTCCTGGATGCTGCTGCTGTGCCAGCATCTTAGGATGCTGGCACATCCTCTCCTGGTACTTGCATGCAGGGCTGGCAACAGAAATCTTGGGGCCCAGTACACAGAAATCTTGGGGCCCGGTACACTGATATCTCTGCCCCCCCCCCCCCCCCAACCACATGCCCTTGAGTAGAACATTTTAGTATACTGCATATTAATTGTGTTTTTTTTTATTGTTACAAAAGAAACATAAGTTATAATCACTAATACTGGAGGGGGGACCGGGTAAGTACTCTTACAGAAATCCAGGCGGGTGCCTTTATAAACCATTGCTAGGCACTGCACTGTCACAGCAATGCTTACAGCCCATGAGCCCCTCAAAATTTTGGGGCCCCTCACAAGCTTGGGGCCCGGTACAGTTGTCCCCTTTGACCCCCCCTGTCGCCTGCCCTGCTTTTATGCCCGCTTCCCAATCCCCCCCTCCCCTGGTACTTGTCAGCAGCTTACAGAGGTCCGGGCAGCGGGGATCATGCAGTGTGCTGTGGCGTCTGTTCGGCTAATGGGATATCATCGGTGGGGTCCCTGCGGCCGCTGGGAACTAGTAGTTCCCAGCGGCCGCAGGGACCCAGCTGGTGATATCCCATTCGCCGAACAAACCACACATCACACTGCATGATCCCCGCTACCCGGACCTCTGTGAGCTGCTGACAAGTACCAGGGGAAGGGGAGGTGGCGAGCAGCGGACATACAAGTACCAGGGAGGGGGGGAGCAGGCAGCGGGCATACAAGTACCAGGGGAGGGGAGGAGCAGGCATTACACTATTTGGTTCAGAATATTTTTTTTCCTGTTTTCCTTCTCTAAACTAGGTTCATCTTATGCTCATGTGCGTCTTATAGAGTGAAAAATACAGTAATTTTCAAAAAATTCTACACCTGAGCATAGGATATGATGCATTCAGCCATTAAATATTTGTTGGTTTTATTTTTGTTTTTTTGTTTGTGGAAGGAGCCACAGCATTGGGCAGTCTGGAACACATCACAGTATAAAACTGGGAAAACAAGCAACATTTTAAACAAACTGTAGGTACTGCTTTGCACATTGAGCATATGAGCAAAAGTCAAGGTAAATGTGCCACTCCCGCACTGTATTCCTTTGGTACACATAACCATACACCCATGGAAGCAATAAACACCCCCCCCCCCCTCCAAGTGTTGCTAGACACAATTCACGTTTACACCAGGATTGAGCACTATCATGTCCACTAATACCTGTGTCAACCCCCCCCCCCAACAATTCATGTCCACCAGTACCTGTGTCACCCCCCCCCCCCCAAACCCTTCATGTCCACTAGTACCTGTGTCTTGACAGAGCTGCTCATGAAAAAAGCATTCATTTTATTTGGATGTTGGTACAGTATAGCTAGTGCAAGTGTGGTCCGGATAGGATTTTGCAATACTTTGAAGGTGTTTTATCAGTATGTGTAGCATACGTGGAAGTAGGCTAAGCTTTGAAAAAGACATACTTTCTGGGAGTGTTTAAATATTTGATATATATATGAGAAAGTCTAATTGGGCATGATATAAAATTCCATAAGTAGGTAGCAGCATAGAAGTGTTGGAGTAAGGAGTGAGACGTGCTCATCAGAGTTGAGAACTAGACTGAGATTCTTTTGAGATGAAATTTGTGACATTGGGATGAGTTGAGAGCTTTGTGTGTAATGATTTTAAAAGACTCAAGAAACCAAAGTAGGGATTTTGAAAGTGGAGCAAAATATGTGGTGTTGTGAAAGAGGAGGATCAGTCTTGCTGTGAAGATGAATGGAAGCTAAAATATATGGATGACAGATAGGAAGCAATGGGGCAGATGTATTAAGCCTGGAGAAGAGATAAACTGGAGCTACGGTAACAGGAGATAAAGCACCAGCCAATCAACTCCCAACTGTCATTTTCAAACACAGTTCATTGGCTGTGCTTTATCTCCTTTTACCTTATCTCCACTTTATTTCCAGTTTATCTCTTCTCCAGGCTTAATACATCTGCCCCATAATTTCTTGGTGGGATTTGACTTGAATGGTAGAGGGAATTAATGTGTTGGTGACACCAAGAGTTATTACAAATAAACTATATTTGAGGGTTAGGTGGAGGAGAGAGAAGTTGATGCTCTGTTATAGAAAAGTTTAGTTTTAGGAAGCATTGGGACATTCATGTAAAGGAGCAGAGACACCAAGCCAACGCTTGATAATGAAAGTCATTTATCGCTATTTTAGATTTTCGCTATTCTGCACATGAGTGCATGCCTCGGGGCACATGCGCGAGGCCTCAAACTGCAGTCGCTTTCTCGAAAATGGAACTGCAGTCTGAGTGGCGGCGGGGGTGTCAATGTGGCACCGGGTGGGCAACAATGCGTGGAGGCACATGTCCAGCCTGTTTTCAGGGTGGTTAACAGCAACTGCGTGATGTCTCACGAATCTGTTGGGAGCTGGAAAATGGTGGCCTGCTGCCTGCCTTCACAGGTAGGCTGTGCAGACAGTGGACTACCATTGTTATGTGAGCGCTTTGAATTTCTGATAAGTAATAGAGTAGTTAGTGCAACACTTCTAAGTGATTTTGAGTCAATAAAAACTTTTGTTTCTGGTAATCATTAGATATCATTAGGATAATGATTGTTCATTAAAAAAATGTAAAACAAAAAGGACAAGTACAGTATGAACCTGTGTTTTGTTTACAATAATTTCAGTAAAAACAATCATACAGTAACTCCCATTTTATTACAGTGATAAAAATGTGCGGTATAAATGAACTTCTCCAAATGTAATATTTAGCATTTTCATGAATTAAGAAAATAATTCAGTACTGGTAAACCAGTAACAAATAAAATGAAGCGTATACTCACAATGCACTTAACAAAGTTGAGTGCAGATCCATATGGAGTATCCATCAAACAGCAGAGTAACTTTAATAACAATAGACTAAAGCCCCATACACACTAGAGGATATTGTGAAAGATATCACTCAAAAAGGGGTTTATCTAGTGTGTACACTCAATATCGTTATCGATGTGTGCTCTCGCACGTCATTAAATATGATTGTCTTAAGAACATACTGTGCAGGTCAATTTGGAATGATCAGCGGGCCTGGTGACATTACTGAACTAAGTTATATAGTTTACCGATATCTTTTCAGTGTGTATGCACAATATCATCCACGGCTGGTATCGTCTAGAGTATATGGGCCTTTGGAAATAATTCAATCTTGGCCTCATCAAGCAATAGAATGTTCTTCACTTGTTATGTTGGCAACACTAACTGAGACGAACAAGAACAAGAACTGAGACGCACAAGCGTCTCATACAGGTGGAGCGCCTCTCCACCGGTGCCCGCATGATCCCCTCTCCGCCGGCGTCCACCAGCGCAGGTGATCTGGCGGTTACCGGCACTGTGTGAGAGTCGCTCACTAAGCTTGCCAGGGACAGAGCTGCAGCTCCCGGGGACAGTACGGTGACTACACTAAGAATAGAATAGAATCTTTATTTATCATAAAATGCCCACATACAATGAACATTAAACAAAAATAAATTGTAAACAATACAAATATACAAACAGAGACATTAAAAAAAAAGGTAACACTTGACTACAGGATTTGTGCATAGATTAACCCTAAGCATTTAAAATATTTAAAGTGTGAATTGCCACTGGAAAGAAACTCTCCTTATATTGTTTAGTTTTGCATAAAACTGAACGATATCGACTATTTGAAGGAAGTAAAGAAAATAAATCATTATTCGGATGGGTGGGATCCCTCAAGATACTATTAGTCTTTGAGAGAAGCCGCTCTTTAAAAATGTCTTGTAAACTTGGTAAGACAACTCCAATCGTTTTACCTGCAGTTGACACTACCCTCTGAAGGGACTTACGGTCAGCTGCCGAGCAGGGACCAAACCATGCCACAATACTGTAAGTAAGAACACTCTCAATCACACATGAGTAAAAGTTCACCAAAGTTCTCTTACTAATACCAGCCAAGCGCAATTTCCTAAGAAAAAACATATGCTGGTGGGCCTTTTTGATGACAATATTAATATGAGTGCTCCATGAGAGATATTTAGATATATTAACACCCAAAAATGTAAAAGTATCAACAGTCTCCACCTGTTGACCATTTAAAACCAGTGGGCAATATGTAGTCTTGTGTGATTTTCTGAAAAATCCCCAACCCACTACGCAGGGTTGCAGTACGCTTACTATGCTAGACAACCATTGGGCTATGCTGACAACGTAGATTGGGCTGCCGCCGTGAAACTACACAAGTAACAAAATTACATAAATTGCTTGATACAGAAGTGTTCTTGATACAAATTGTAATCTATAATGTAATACTGCTAAGCATGTGTCTAGCAGTTGCATAGTAGACAGCTTTTGGGAGGTCCCCCCTACTCCGCACAGCTTTCACTAGCAGCTACTCAGATACAGCTTCTCCAAATGTGTCAGCCTGTCTACCCACCTCCAGTCTCCCACCAAAACAAAAAGGCATCCATTGCTCTTCACCTCCTCATTCAGGTAGTTGATCGCGTCCATCTGTTGGTCTCCCCTTCAACTTCAGCAGTCATCCCCTGAATGTGTATTGTCTTCTCTCCTCTGGATTTCCTCCTCCTGCAGGTCTGCAGGGACAGAGAAGAACAATACTTGGGCAAAACAATAGAGCAGATGCAAGACACAGCCCACTCTCACTTTACCAGAAGAAAAAGTTGACCTACGCCACCAATTGCTACCACCACTTGCATGGGAGGAAATGGGGGAGAACATGGGGAGATGGGATGAAAGCAGGAAATACATTTGAGATAAAGGATGAGCAGGGAAAAGAACAGCGGGAGATTGGAGGAAAGGGAAAAGAACAATTGGTAGCAGAAGGAAAGGGGTAAAAACAGAATGAAAATGAGGAAAAGAAAATACTGTACTAGTATATTTTAAAAAGGATTTATTCCATAAAAAACATAAGCCATTTAACGTGTATCAAAAATGAATAAAAACCATCTATCTTGTGGAACATGGGAGAACCCATTTTAAATAAAGGTGTCCAAATCACAAGCCCCATTGCATATCATTTACTCATCAAGACTTCTTCAGTTAGCTGAGGGGGAATTTATGCAAAGATGGAGTTGGCATTCTCAAGGACAGGATCCTGGTGGTCAGAATACCGGTGCCAGAATCATGACACCTGTCGAGTATGCAGGGGAAGGTTAGGGAAAGGCTGTGGGAGGGAGGGGGGATGGGTAGGATTAGGCTGCGGGGCAGGAGGGTTAGGTGTTAGCCTGCAGGGAGGATCGGTTTAGAATTAGGCTGCAGGAGAGGAGGATTAGGGTTAGGCTGTAGGAGGGTTAGGGTTAGTTTAGTTTGCACCTTTCTGGATTTTAGGCAGACAGGGTGCTGGGGTCAGCATTTTGCCTGCCGGAATTCCATACCCATCCCTTTATACCATCTATCATCAAATGAAACTATCTCATTCCAGATTGTAATTAGCAATGGCTGTGATACAACTTCTATTTTTATCTCCAGTATGTGGCTTTTACTATGTTTGGGTTATACAAACATGTGAGTGCCTCCAGTGTAGATGTAGATTCTCCTTAGAATCAATGCATATTTTATAACACATCTGTTTGGGCTTATTGAATAAATTCAAAGCAATTACTGTAAGTATAATAATGTTATAAAATCGAATCTGCTTAAGATGAAAATGTACAAAAACGGACACATTTTTTAATAAACACGTATATCTGTACTGTCACTGTTTATTTGTTACCTAACTGGCTGTTGCACTGCAATCCAAATCGAATTCCTAGTATACGCAAGTAAACCTGACCAATAAAGCAGATTCTGAGTCTTATCAAATATCTGTGTCATTTGCAAAGATTAGAAATAGGCTAATAAATATGATCAGAATAATAGAAAAAAGGAAGCTGCAGAGGAGTCTTCAGATCGTACTCAAAGAGTACTTCACACATCTTAAATTATATCAAATTACTAACTTGTCTAACAAGATTCTATATTTTTGTCTCAATGGATTTAAACCTTTAGTTTACTCTCCCAAAGGTTTTTTTCTGAAGCTAATGCATGTGACAAGATGTTAACTTGGATTTTTATCAGATGTAGCAAAGAGCATTCCGAATGTTCAGTATAGTTGAGGTTTGGTAGCTTAGAAGAAATAAAGCTATCTTGGGGAACACATAGCAGAACAATTTGTTTCACATTACTCTAAACCAGTATTCCCTACCTGTAGGGTGCCCACTTAAACAATGTAACTTCAGACCTATCTAATGAGTTTTCTAACATTTGAGAACCTAAAGTATTGTACATACTAGAGATGTGTGGTTCAGCTCTCCAGAAATCTGAATACACAAGAATTTTGTGGAATCAAACCAAAACCTGGTCCAGATCTCCAAGTGAACCAAACTCTGGCCCAAAGCTCTAGAGGAGAACCCATCTGAACCAAGCCCTGCTGGGATCTTCCCACGGTTTGGAATTCAGATTTTAAATCATATTGTCAGGTTTTGTGATTTAAAAGTTACATCATTTTAGCGTTTTTTTATCGATTTTTATAAGAATTAGATCTGAACCAAGACACTTGAGGGTTGTTTTGCCAAAACCAAAACACAATGATAATTTTGATCTAAAACCAAAACACAGTGGTCCATGCACATCTCTAGTACATACACACTAAACAATCATTGGTCCTATCAAAAGAATGTCAGTTCAAATAATCATGAGCCACCAATCGTATCTCTGTTTACACTCTCAAAGCTTCCGCACACACTGCACATTATTGACAACATTTCTTTCAGATATATTGCATTTGCCGTGTAAGCACAACCGATGGAATATATATGTAGGAGATGTCTTTAATTTATTAGGTTTACACACTAAAAATAGTCAGAACAACGTGTTCTTGATGGTCTCTAAACTCAATATATTGGGGGATATTCAATCTCCTGCCGCTATTCCCGACGCAGGAAATAGCAGCAGGACCCTATTCAATGCTGTCTTCCCCGACAGCATTAAACAGGGATCTCGGCAGAACGTGTTCGACTTCACAAGCAGTCCGGCATGTTCTGCCGAGAATGGCCGGGAATTGAAAAAATTAGTACCACCTGTGTTTAAAAAAAAAAATGTCACTCCATAATAATTGAATATTTGATAATAATAATTGTATTTACTGTATGTAAGGATTTTATTATAAATAGACCCATGCTTTAGCATAGAGTATGAAGAATATGAGCTGTTATGACACTGTTCTAAACTATGCGATGTTAGGAAGTCATAAGTACGTAATCATGCCTCTTTTGAACATGAAATACAGTAGCTTTATAATGAATTTTCTGCTATACCTTCATAAGCTTCCGTATAGGGCAGTGGTGTCACTTGCCCCAACAATCAACGTTGCAGCTGCTATAAGGGGTGTGATTTCATCAGAGTGGCTAAGCATAAGGGGGCATGGCTAAGCATACCATCCCCCATTTAGATCACTCCAGGCGGTCCAGGAGATGCAGTTTCCCCAAGACACTGCCTTGTCTGCAGGGCCAGCTCCTACATGGTGATAGGAGCCCTGTGCTGCATGTAATGTTACATTGCAGCACCTGCCTCTTGTCACTGAGCAGGAGACAGCATTTTATTGTCATTACTCGGTGGGTGACACCCGCACCTGCCTTAGGATGCCACCGGTATAGGGGAGAGTAGGGTAAGCTGTATAAGGGCCACTGGGGTAAGATGAGCCAGTTTTTTACTTAAGTTGTCTCTTGGTAAGTAAAAAATTAGACAAATTTAAAACGACAACATCTAATTTTATTTTAGAATGATTTCTGTCAATCAAAATGCAACTATAAAAAAGGGCTGGGACAATATGATGTTTCAAAAAGAAAGTCTTATATCTGGTCTTGCCTCAGATTGGGGATAAGGTGATTTGAGTCAATAGGTAAATTGAGCCATCTGGGAATACACCGACCAATTTACTTTTTAAGGTTGAAATATCAGCACAATTTAAACAAAAGGCAATAATGCTTTTCCAAATAGTCTTATTTATTTTATAAGTTTGTCATTCAGTAATATAACAATTTTCATACATAATCTGTTTGGCTTTTCAACAAGTATTCAAAATTCCACTCATCAAAGTTGCATGGGATGTTGCTATAGGCTGATTGGTTAATAAGCAGAAAAAAGGGGTGGGGTCACAGTTCCTAGTTTTGTTTGAACATAGGGAGATAAGAAGAAAAAGGGTGGTTTAATTGTCTTGTTCTTCAGGAATGTCCATGATGGAATATTATTTTAGCATGCTGTGGGATCAACCTTTGACAGTTCTGGTTTGACATCTTCTCAGTCATTTCCGTGCAAATAAAACGTCCTTAACACAGTTTATAATGCGCCATGATGCGCCAGGCTTCCTGACTTAACTCATGTGTGCCAGGAAATAATTATACAGAGTGGTATGAATGTTCCATGGCATCCAACAGTAAACGTGCATAGTATAGTCCCTAAAAAGGTGAATAGATGTTTCTTCATAGATGATGTACCAGTTTTGTCTGTACCTGCACAGGTAATAGGAATGACCTGAGGGACAGACCCCTTGGATTGCCATAGGATATCTCAATCTCAAAGACTTGTTTTGCAGTTGCCAATTGGAGCACTGGACATCATGTCTCACTCACTGCTGTTCTGTAGAACAAAGATCTAGTTAGTGGGTGCTGCAACCTCACCACATTGCTGTGTGCAGCAATGTCATTGTGTTTTTGGAAGAGAAATAGAGCCTCAGAGAAAATAACTCATTGGATTAGGTCAGTGGCTTCCAAACTAGGTGCCTAGGCACCCTGGGTATCCACGAGGCTCTTGCAGTGGTGCTTCGGGTTGGTGGCCAAATCAAATTTTTTACAGAAGAGGGAAAAACCAGTGCAAGTGAATGCCAATCACACGTAGACAACCGGCAGAAAGTAAAACTGTGCACTACATAACTGAACCTAGGAATGACAGCTAGGCACAATTTAAAATGTTTCAATAAAAATTTCTCTACGGCCTCGTGATTCAAGAAATTACTTCTGATTATTGCTGTAGCTGCTACAGTATTAGAAAATAACCCTTATAGAATAGCTCAGAGATCTCAACAGCAAGTCAGGGACCATGGTTGCGACAAATTGAAAGCGTGGTCAGTTCCCACAATGCTACATGCTTTGTAGACTCCGCACTTGACAGTGTGCCGCAGTGCAATTACTCCCAGTCACCCTAGTCATCCATTATCAAGAGTGCCAGGCCTAAAGACAGTTGGGAGGAATACCAAACGATCAAACATTGGTACACAGATTCAAGAGCTTTGAGCGTTATGCTGTATTCAGATTATTTTTAGGTCTTCAGAAATCCTCAACTCCTTTATACATGTTGCTAGAAGCATTAATCATCTTTATTTTTTAAAATTCCTTATTTATTCTTTTTATATCTGTTTAAATTTTTATGCTGCAGCCGAAACAAATGTTACGCATATCATCCTCACATGCTTTAAATAAACTCAGCTGATCTGCTTGCAGTGTGCTTAATTCTCTGCAAACTAATTACATTCATCTCTTCACTCGAGACTTTCTTTCTATAACCCCCCCCCCCCCTTGCTCTCTCTCGCACTCTCTCTCTCTCTCTCTCTCTCTCTCTGAAGCTCTGTTAATGCTTTCAAGTAATAGTGCCAGGAATCTGTTTGGGGCTTTAAAGTCACATGTCTGCACTATTTTACTTTCAAAAATATCTTTCCGGAAAACCTAGCCAATCATTGCCAACAGCATCCCATTCTACAAGGCCACTAATTACCTCCCTCTTATCGCTTCTGTGTGGTTCTTGAAGGGTGTCTTTATGTTGTCTGCAAAAGAAAAAAATGTTAATTGGGTCTATTAATGAAACCGCTTTTATGCAAGAATGATTATTCTACTGCTCCCGGGATTCCTGCTTTGACCTTACTATGGCCCTTATTCTGATTGATGCGGACTTTACCGCGTTCTTACGGATTGCGTCTTTACGGCGTCTGCGCATGCGTGTAGAACGCTACGCGCATGTGCCACGCCTTGACTCGGTACCAGTTCGGACAAAGACCGTCCAAAACTGGTCACCGCAATCAGTCGGGAAATAGGGGCGTATTATGGGCGTCATGCGGAATGACACATGGGCGTAGTTTCAAAGTGGGCAAAACGGGGCGGAAACATGGGCGGACACGGGGGAGTACACTTATGTTGGGGGGCGTACATTCGGAAACCACTCCGAATGCACGCGAGCAAAAAGGGCTGAAATGTGCGGTGTCCACAAGTGTACTATTGCTTTGCGGACACCACTCGTTCATGCGGTAGGCGAACGTACGCCTAATGACTACAACCATTAACACCTGAACCCAATACAATCTACTCCTTTACTCATTACTCACTAATAGGACGCTTGTCAGTGCTTTAATTGAAACCATTGCACTTACATTGCTGTAAGGGTTAATGTGGGCTATGCATGTGTTAGGCATGCTTGTAAGGATATATTGGAATCTAATTGATTCCAATTCCAAATAAGCTGTTTTTTATGAGGCTAGGTAATTGAATAAGTGGGTCATGTGATGTTTTGCAGAAGATAGTTCATAGTGGGTTTTTTGGCGTAAATACTCCGCTTACGTGCGGTAGCACCGCTTGGCTCCCGTTCGGATGCGGTATTCCCGAGCATACTCTGTAATACTCTGTGATACCGTGCCGAATCGGAGTGTTTCTCCCGCACACGCATGCTTTGTATGTCGTCCGTAAACACGCCCTGTTCTTAACGAGTGAGTCCGTCCGAATGCGGAGTACACGTGGGCGTTTCTACGGACGATGGCCGCATGCGGCAAAACACCGTGGCGTGCGGACCGCTCCGTAAGAATGCGGGAATATCCGCACCGATCTGAATAAGGGCCTATATTTTGTGCACATTTCTTTTTCCTCTTCAGTCATCCAGTCACCCATGTGAAACAAGAGGCTTAAAAATGGTTGAACGCTTTATTACCTCCAGATGTTCTGTGAATAGCACATTGTGAGAGATTAAAACAAACTGTTTACATTTAGGCTTTTCTACATCACTTTATCACACATGGAGCTCATAGTAGCTAGTAACAGGGCAATACTGTATGAATCAGCAAATTAAATATTCATTTTCTGTGTTTTGTCTTAACCTGCTTTGGGATATCCAGTTTGAGATAGGGAAATTAAGTCATCAAATTACTTCAAGGTAACTCAGAAACTAATTACTGTTTTTAAAATTAAAATGATCATCAAGAGATTGCTTTATTAACTATTCTTTAATTTTGTAATATCTAATTACATTGCAAAGTCTTTATCTGGCCTATTTGTAAACTAGAGGAAATCCCTATCTCCGGGTGTTTTGGTAAAAAGATAACGCTCCTCTCTATTATAGACTATTGCCAGGAAAGAGAGTGATGCCAGTTTTCTCCGGTGAAAGCTCCACCTTGTCACTGTGACCCTACTTAACTTTTCCAATATTATACAGGTTGAGTATCCCTTATCCAAAATGCTCGGGACCAGGAGAATTTTGGATAACGGATTATTCCGTATTTCGGAATATTTTAATATTTCAATGATGTATTTTGAAGTATCTTGCATTTATGCTGTATAAACACAATATACACACAAATATATTTTATTACCACATAAAATACACACAAATATATTTTATTTGTTCAAAAAACAAGGTTTCAAAACGTGAAACAAAATGTGTGTACTATCTCAGCACTGAATTTGAATGCCAAGCAATCATTGTCTTGCACATATATAGTGCCAGTTACATATCATGTCCCCAGTGATGCTGTTACAAATGTCCCCAGTGAGTTTTTATAAAAAAATTTTTTTTCACTTTCTGGAATGTATGGTTTTCGGAATAATTCGGATAACGGATATTCGGATACGGGATACTCGACCTGTAATACATTAATAGAATTAAATGCTTAATTAATTTTATTAACAGTTTTTTTATATATCGCACACATATTCCGCAGTACTTTACAGAGATTATTTGGACATTCACACCAGTTCCTGCCCCAGTGGAGCTTACAATCTATATTCCCTACCACATGTACATGCACACACAGACATTCCAGGGTTAATTTTTTTTGGGAGCCATTAACCTATATATTGGGATTGTGGGAGTAAGCTGGAGTATCGGAGTAAACCCACGCAAGCACGGGGAGAATACACAAACTCCACATTGAATTGACATAAAAAGGGTATTTTTGCCCAAAAATTGCAATGTGCCCCAGCCTTAGCCTTGGTTAACTTCAAAAAGCACAAATGTTCTGTAACCCATAGCACCCAAGGCATCTGGTTTAGCATCTCTGACTTACTATGCACATGAAATTTGGATAACTATTATGGAGAAAAAAAAGTATTTTATTTATTAACAAACTGCAACAAAAAGTTAGGAGACTTTCTGATAAAAGCAGACAAAAATGCCTAGGTGTAACTGCATATTATATACGGCTGCAATTATGTGTTGCTTATAATTACTTTTGTATCTGCCAAGCAGGAGGGCCAATGGGGGACCATGGGCAACACAATGTTGTAGGGGCCCCCACTAACAAAAATGACTGTCAACAGTAGACACATACACAAACACCCCACCTGGAATACAGCAGCAAATGCTGGCTTCTCATTGACACGATCTCACAGGAGCTTGCATTGTTAATGATATAGTGGGTACACATTGAACAAAATGCATGATGATACCACTAAAGATTTTTAAATAAACTTTTTTTTTTTTTTAAATTTGGTGTAAAAAAATCAGGAATTTTATTATCTGAAGGGGCATGCTATTTTTATTCATGTGCTTACAGCACATGAATATATATTTAATTTAAAAATATATATATATATTTTTACACATAACAGTCAGCAGGGGGCCAGGAGCCGAGAGCTGCTCATTACATATTCACTGCTCCCAATCATTACATATGCACGATCGGGAGTAGTGCTAGCGGCTCCCTACCCAGTCCCCTGCTAGCTCTGCCTGGGTCCCGGGGAGCCATCCTCCCCCCCACATACATTCTGGGGCAGGCAGGGAGACTTCCATCTCCCTGCCTGCCGCCGTCCCCCGGCACCCTGCGGAGAATCGACGTCAGGGGCTGCGAGTCCCTGCGACATTGAATAGTGTGACAGCGAGGGGTGGCAGCGAAGGCTCCGGCCTTCCGGAACACGGCGACAGTGCAGCGAATCCTAAACAGGATTCTCTGCACATGCCGATAAATGTCATTGAATACTGCCTTTAGTAAATTCCCAATTTTCTAAATCGCATCTTTTTTGCTAAAATATCAACCTATAACTTCTAACCTATACATCAAATCGACCCCTCTGGATCCAGCGCTGCCATTACAGTAGATGCTTGATTGGACCCGCCCATAACAATTGATAGAACAAATTAGAGATTGTGGCCTATCAGAAAAAAAATCTGCGCCAAACGTTATTACTGAAAAGTCCAGATTAGCTACTTTTTGATTGGAATTGCCAATTGGTAAGCCCCATACATCTGCAATGTCTTGGGACATTTATCTGCAATTGATTGCAGAGGAATGTGGGCCTTTAGTGTAAACTACTTTAATTAGAACCTTAACATAATGATCAGTTTTATTTAGTCTGAATTCAGTACTTGCACATAAGGGTGTATTATGGGTCCTTCTGCTAGAAGCTTCTGGTTTTCTACTTTAATATTGGCAGGAGGAATCATGTAGCACAACAACATTTTTAGATTCTAGTTTTTTTTATCATACAGTACACCATGCGGTACTTGTGTACTTTCATGGCTCCCATCGCATGCCATCGCATGCCGAATGTAGTGGCATGCGGTGGCATGCGATGGCATGCGATGGGATGCGAGTTTTGCAGTTTTTATGCAATTTTTTTTAAATCGCATGCGATCGCATCGCATGAGATACGATCGCATGCGATTTTTTTTTTTTTACTTCAAATCTTTATTTGGTTTCTTTCTTTTTTTTTTCCCCAAAAAAGTTACAAAACATTATACGAACAAACATACAACATGTAATGGTGCAATTCATAATATAACTTTACAAATTACAATGCTTATACCAGCAAAACTTATACGTATAAACATACGACATGTAATGGTACAATTCATAATATAACTTTACACAATTTTTGCGATCCAATTCCTCAACAAGGAGGGAAACAAAGGCTTACTAAAAGTGGACTGTACTGCTCAGCGCCGGGGTAGGCACGATTTTAGGTGGCAAGGATTGGGGCCGGACCCGGGATCATAAGTTGTGGGGGTTACAAAAGAAAGGAAAAAGAAGAAATTAAGAGTGGGCTCCGTCCAGAGCGGGGATTGTCGTTGTCCATCGTTTTTAAGAAAAAAAAAAAAGGGAAAAAATTTCCCCGGTCTATCCCTGATTATTGTTGATCGCTTACTGGAATTTATCCGTCAATACTTTGTAGACAGTTCTCATATAGTGGTAACGTACGTAGTGCAAGTGAGTTGGCAACTTATTGCCTCTGACTAAGTGTATCTTTCTAATCGACAGGGTGTTAGCAGTTCTCAAGTATAATCGGTTTGTGCATCTCCGTGTTTATCTATATTATGTGTCCGAAAATAAAAACTATAAGTATGAATAATAATAGTGCACAAGTATCAATGACTTTGGGCGCATAAAGGCGCTTGGTAAATAGGGGTGAAAAGAAAAGAGATAAGGAAGACGAAAAAGGAAAAGAGAGAGAAAAAAAAAAAAACGAAAGGAGAAAGAACAAGGTGTCTAACTATCATGTGAGGCCATTTCCTTATTTATCGTGATTGGTGTCCTGGAAAAAGCTGGATTTTACCCAGTAGTGCCAAATCACACTTTGTATTCTCAACTCCACGCCGACGTGGATAGTGGGGGTATGAAAAGGTTGTGGGACGCGTACCGTCGCCGCTCGCCATGCTTCGGGTTCGCGTTGATAGTGGGGGTGGTACAGCCTCAAAAATGACTTTTGGGGCCATTGAACATGTTTGATACTAATTTCAATGCATTTGGATGCATTTCTGTTAAAAATCGCATGATGCATGTTTGGAGAAAATTCGAATGACATTTGTTGGAAATAATAAACCCTGGTCAGCTCTGCCCTACTAAACACTGGTATTGTCATGCGGCTGATATTTATTTATAACAAATACAAGCTCCAAAACCTCAACTGATAAATGAGTTGAAGGTCTTACGGATGCATTTTAATTACTTCATGTTTTGTTCAACTGTAGGTGGACTGACCTATGAAATAACCCCTAAATCCTTTTTTTTTCAGCATCATCAATTTTGAAGAGAGAGAAACGACTGAGAGACAAGAATGTACGATTCAACTGCGTCACAGTATATTACTTCACCAGGAGACAAGGGTTCACAAGTGTGCCCAGTCAAGGGGGAAGCACACTGGGCATGTCTAGCCGTCACAACAATATTCGTCAGTACACTCTGGGAGAGTTTGCTGTAGAACAAGATCGGTTACATAAAGAGATGTTGAGAGACCATCTTAGAGAAGAAAAGCTGAATTCTCTAAAACAGAAGGTAGTAATATTATTTTTCTTATATTGACTTTGTGTGACAATAATAGATTGTGTGTGTGATCTTACAGCTTGTTTAAAGGGAGCAATCTGTAATCTCAAAACAGATTGCTATATCACTTATGATATATTAACAAATGTCCGAATAACTTTATGTCTCTATTTAAATATTAAGGCGGTAAGTAGAGGAAAGTATTAGAAAACATAATAGTTATGCACAAAATATAAATTAGATATTTATGTGACATTTATCATAATATCCAATAAACAGCCACTTGCTGAGAGAGGGGAGTTAATCTCACTATCTATTGATGGAACAGCTATCTCCCCTAGCCACCATGTAGGCTGCCATGGAATTATTCTTGACTCCTCTCTCTCCTTTAAACCACACATTCAACACCTCTCAAAGTCCTGTCCATTCCACCTCAAAAATATTTCAAGGATCAGGCCCTATCTCACCCAGGATGTTACAAAGGCCCTCAACCACTCACTAATCATCTCCAGATTGGTCTACTGTAATCTCCTACTTTCTGGCCTCCATGTCAAACCCCTCTCTTCACTCCAATCTATCCTCAATGTTGTTCTGTGATATGGATCAGGTGATAAGGTAGTGCAGAGAAACATGGGAAGTAGTAGGTGGATAACAAACATACACTTAGTTCAAAGGTTTCAGGTGTATGTCCAAAATGAAGGTTCCAATTCAGCAGGACTTTTAAGGTTTTCAAAAGAGCAGACTGGGGAGGCATACTGTGTGTGTGCCTCCCCACACACCTGGAGCTGTAGTTCTATCCACCCCATTGTTAATCTGGCCATGGGTAAAATTATAAAATCATACATACTCAATGATCAAGGAAGATAAAATGCTGGTTCACATGAGTTTCTATAATTCTTGTGAATTCCCATTACATATTGTAGGGATTTTGCCAATGAATGGAAGGATTTATGCAGAGATAAGCATTCATTATTCTAATTTTAAATTTGTATTAATTCCCAAATGTGTTTTGCAGTATACTTCATATTGAAAGAGGTGGCAGCTCGGCAAAGAGGATATACCATTTTCAGGAAATACATTAACAGGCAGATTGCAGCATTATTAGAAGTTGAAAAGCTTTGGCCAATCATATGCAAATAGGCTCATTATTATTAATATGTGTCAGCTCCTAAGAGATCCACGAATAGCTTTTGAAACATTGAGTGAGATATGAATTTACAATGAGATAGAAGAGCAACTACAAAATAACACTTTAGAAAATACAAATACAGTTGCGTTCCACAAGAAGTCTGAAGGTTTCAGAATCTGATACTGCTTGTAAGTTGTAAATAATATCAGCAAACCGCACAATTGCGTTTCTCATATTTGGGGGTGTATGTACTAAGCCCTGGAAAAATAAAAAGTGGATTGAGATAAAATATCAGCCAGTCAGCTCCTAACTGCCATGTTAGGCTGGTGCCACCCATAGTGAAGCAACAGATCCTGTTCATCGGGACCCGCTGCTGCACCATAAGGAGTCAAAACGCAGGCTCCTATGTGCCAGCCACACATATGTGGCGGGGCCGCAGCCAAAGGATTCTGTGGTAGGAGTCAGACCAGATGGCAGGATAATCGGATCTCAAGGCAAACACGCAGTGCAGCATTGTGTTCCCCTTGAGATATGGTCGGCAGAGGAGGAACTTGTGTTATTGATCCTTGTCGTCCTC
Organism: Crinia signifera; assembly: GCF_055691185.1. Classification (NCBI taxonomy): domain Eukaryota; kingdom Metazoa; phylum Chordata; class Amphibia; order Anura; family Myobatrachidae; genus Crinia; species Crinia signifera. Next base: position 146,141,167 of record NC_139223.1, on the reverse strand, counting down.
CAGCGGGGGTGGAGGTCTGCACCCCCAGAGGCGGCAGTACGAGCCCCCCTCATTGGCGGCGACGTTGTGAGACACTGGAAAAGAAAAAAAAAGAGCCCGATGCTAATTCAATACTGCGAAAAACGACATCCTGGTAAAATGCATTGCATGAACACAAAAAGGTGCATACTGGCAAAATCCAATGTGTGGCCCAAGCCTTACCGGTTTAAAAAGGGACAGAAACTGGTTGGTACTTTATCCTTTATGGTACTGTCCACTTTATTTCTCACCAATGCTTAGTATATAGAATCTGTATCCTCTGTCATATTGCATGTCATAGTCATACATAAGACTATACAGTCCATGCTAATTAATACAGTACATACTGATTTTGGGCACTCACCTTCCTGGGTCAGTTTTGTTTCCACTTGTTTCTTTGGGGAAAATGTACTAAGATCTAAGACATTTTTTAAGATTTACAAATTAAAGTATTAATACCCATTCGATGTTGAATTTGGCTGATTTGCCATATTTCTATACTGCAATCTCAGCTGAGTTCTGGTTTACGACTGAATACACCATCGATACAACTTGGCCATATATGGCCATGATTTTGATAGTGGTGTGCTCATTTACTATCATTCATACTGCTGAATTCATCCTGTAATTTAGCAGAAAATATGACTGGAAGATACTCCTAATTTTCCAGCCATATTTGGCTAAAGCCTGCATGGAGTGCAAGTCGCAGGGTGAGGGTGCGCATCAGTGTCTTAGAGCCCAGGCCATTGGCTGATGGAGTACATCAGTGTGATAGAGCAGAAGCCGCATGGCGAGGAAGTGCGCTAGTGTGATATAGCACAGGCTGCAGGGTGAGGGAGCGCATCAGTGTGATAGAGCACAAACAGCAGAGCAAGGGAGTGCGTTGGTGTGATATAGTGCAGGCCACAGGGGGAGCATGTCAGTGTAAGAGCGCAGGCCTCGGGATGAGGGAGTGCGTCAGTATGATAGAGCGCAGGCTGCAGGGTGAGGGAGCACATCAGTATGATAGAGCACAGGCCGCGGGTGAGGGAGTGCATCAGTGTGATAGAGCTGCAGGTCGAGGGAGTGCATTAGTGTGATCTAGTGCAGGCCGCAAGGTGAGGGATTGTGTTAGCATAATAGAACGCAGTCCCCAGGGTGAGGGTCAGTGTTATATAGTGCAGGCCGTGGGGTTGGAATCATTTGGTCTACAGCATTATGGTCGACCTAATGGTGTCGACCTGATGACTGTCGACCATAATGCTGTAGACTAAATGACCGCATCCCATGGGGTGAGGGAGCGCTTCCAGTTTAAGTTCCAGCATAGGAGGGGGTTGATAGCATTTAAAGGGGTGGGGTACCCTCAGAAATATATGTATGGGGCCCAAATATTTCTGTTGCCGGCCCTGCCTGACACACCCAGAAAAGAGCCGGATACCACCCACAAATGTTGGCTTCCTGTCAATCAACTTGCGAACAGCTTGCAATCAGAAAAAATTGGATTTTTTTCCACTGAATGACCTTGCACATGTCTATCGATAATCGCCCGCCTTGTAAAATTGCAGGGCTGCGATCAGGTCTTAATAACCCCTATATTTATGACATGAAATCTACTCATCAGCACTGATGAAATTTAAACAATTGTTGGCCCCAGATGCTGTGCAGACACTGTGTAAACTGAATTGGCTCTTTGTCCCAAATACTGTACAATGCATACAGTGAATAATCAGTGCTACAAATTTAATAGACATTTAAATAAAAAAACACAACACTGCTAGCGGTCAATACTAGTATCACAATAATGACAATACAAGGGGCCAAATGTAATAGTGTGTGATAATCAGAAAGTGAGTGTGTTTTTTTATCTTATTGAAACTATATTTATTGCATTACTAGGTGATTCATCGCGCCCTACGGGCGCTCTTCACACCGGCGTAAGGGTCTGCACCCCCTTAATTTGTGAACGTTTGTATTGTGAGAAATATGGTTAGAATTGTATGAAAGATGGCCTGTATTGCAACTTGAGTTATAGGTGAAATGTGTTAAATAGAGAGCATATGATGTGGAAGGGGGTGTGTATTGTTTTGTTTAATTAAAAAGAGTTTTCAGAGTAAAATGTACATTGATAGTGTGGAGGGTACAGTGACATTTGTGGGTGTGTGTGTGTGTGTGTGTGTGTGTGTGTGGGGGGGGGTGCGTGTTGTTTAGGTGTATGTGCAATAGTATAGTAGGGTGTTTTTGAGTCAGCGGCTCCCCACTGGCGGAGGTCACGACACAGGAAAACAGGAGGCTGGGTAGTGATAGGGGTGTGTGGGCATAAGAGGGACTAAAGAGGAGGGTGGGGGACACTGTGCAGCTTCTGCCAGTGGGTGAGGGTCCAGCGTGGCAGTAAAGGATGGTGGCCCTGAGTCAGCATCTCCTCCTACTGGGTGGGAGTTAGGGTGCATGAGAGCAGGAGGCTGGGCTATGAGGCATGATAGGGGTATGTGGGCAACACAGCGTCAGCTACTCCCCAGTGGTGGAAGTTACGGTTCAGGAGAGCAGGAGGCTGGGTAGTGATAGGGGTGTGTGGGCATACGGGGGACTAAAGAGGGTGGGGGACACTGTGCAGCTTCTGCCAGTGGGTGAGGGTCCAGCGTGGCAGCACAGGACGGTGGCCCTGAGTCAGCATCTCCTCCTACTGGGTGGGAGTTAGGATGCATGAGAGCAGGAGGCTGGGCTATGAGGCATGATAGGGGTATGTGGGCAACACATCGTCAGCGACTCACCAGTAGTGTAAGTTACGGTTCAGGAGAGCAGGAAGCTGGGTATTGATAGGGTTGTGTGGGCATACGGGGGACTAGAGTCAGTGTCTCCTCCTACTGGGTGGGAGGTAGGGTGCATGAGAGCAGGAGGCTGGGTGGTAAAGCATGATAGGGAAATGATGGCCACACAGGATGAGCTGGTCCCCACTGGAGGAAGTTACGGGGCAGGAGAACAGGAGGCAGGGCAGTGATAGAGGTGTGTGGGCATGAGGGGTAGTAAAGGTTTTTGCCTGTTGCAGAGTAGGGATGGGCATTGGTGCAGACGCCATCGATGGTTGGCATTGATGGCGATTTTGCACCCTGCCATCGATAATAGTAAAATATTACTTGGATAACCATCGATTGTTGTAGCTATCGATGGTCATCCATTATATCTGACTGAATAGGCCGTGGGATAATCAGAACTCGGTTATGGGACTGTCGGGTGTGGGGGGGCAGTGCTATGCTCCATGTCCCGGCACCATAAAAAATGTGAAACTTGATCGGTTCTCCTTTGCCATCGATGTAGGGAAACCATCTGGTCGGCCATAAACCATCAATGATTTGAAATCATTGATGGTCGATGGGCATCCCTAGAACTGGAGGAGGATGGGTGACAGTATGCAGCTCCTGGCAGTGGGTGAGCGTCTCCTCCCATTGGGAGGGAGTAAGGGGGTGCATGAGAGCAGGAGGCTGTATAATAGTGGTATGTGGGCAAGACATTGATAAAAGTTATGGCGCTGGTGCAGAGGACCGTGTGGACACTTCTGGCAGTGGGGGAACCTGCAGCACGGCAGCCAGGGCCAGATATCACACATTGGGGCGGCACCTGCCTGTGGCGGTACGGGATCCCCCATTCTCATGGGGTACGTGAAATGTGGGTGCGGGGGTCCGCTGGGGGGTGGAATTGCCGGAAGGGGGTCTGCAAATTGCGGGAGGGTGCGGGGGTCTGCAAATCGCGGGAGGGGGGGGTGAGTCGCGGGAAGGGGGGGGCTGCAAATTGCGGGAGGAGGGTTGTGGGGGTCAGTGAATTGTGGGAGGGGGGTTGCGGGGGTCCGTGAATCGCAGGAGGGGGTGCGAGGGTGGCGTGAATCGCGGGAGGGGCGCGGGGGTGCCATGATCAAGGGAGGGGGCGCAGGGGGGGCAGAATTGTGTGAGGAGGCGCTCAGGTGTCCGGGAGGGGGGGTGGCTTGAATTGCGGGAGGGGGGGGTCACGGGGGGTGCCGCGAATTGCAGGGGGTCCGCGAATCGCAGGAGGGGGGGGGCGCCGCGAATCGCGGGAGGGGGGTCGCGGTGTGTGTGCCGCGAATCAGGGGAGGGGGGGTCGCGGGGGGGTTTTGCCGCGAATCGCGGGAGGGGGGTCACGGGGGGTTACCGCGAATCGTGGTTGGGGGGGTCGTGGGGGGGGTTGCCTCAAATCGCGGGGGGGGCACTCACCTGGTGGCTGTGGAGTAGCAATAGGTGGGGGGTGTCGCGAATCACGGGAGGGGGGGTCGCAGGGGGGAGGGGTGCTGCGAATCGCGCGCGTGGGGGGGGCGCTCACCTGATGGCTGTGGAGTAGCAGTGTCAGTATTCTTTACCTAGAAGGGCGCCCACAATTTTGATCCTGGGCATCGTAAGGAAAAAAAATTGCGTCGGTCGCATCGCATGCGACCAAAAAATCGCAGGCGATGCGACCGACGCGATTACCCATAGGGAACAATGTTAAATGTCCCAATTGACCCGATTTTCCATAGGGAACAATGTTAAATGGCCCACAGAGGCCAAATAGGCACCCTGAAGTGTGAAATGGGCCCCCCAATTGTTAACGCCACCCCACGATCAACGTCAACCCGAAGCGTGGCGAGCGGCGGCGGTACGCGTCCTACGACCTTTTCATACCCCCACTATCCACGTCGGCGTAGAGTTGAGAATAGAAAGTGTGGCGAGCGCAGCGAGCCACCGAGCCCGAAGCGTGGCGAGCACAGCGAGCCCCGCAAGGGGACGCGGACACCTTCACAGGTATACACGTCCCCTCGCGGGCTTCACAGGTGTCCGCGTCCCCTCGCCACGCTTCGGGCTTGCCACACTTTCTATTCTCAACTCCACGCCGACGTGGATAGTGGGGGTATGAAAAGGTCGGAGGACGCGTACTGCCGCCCTGCGCGGGCTCGCTGCGCTCGCCACGCTTCGGGTTGACGTTGATTGTGGGGTGGCTTTAACAATTGGGGGGGCCATTTCACACTTCAGGGTGCCTATTTGGCCTCTGTGGGCCATTTAACATTGTTCCCTATGGAAAATCGGGTCAATTGGGACATTTAACATTGGTCCCTATGGGAAATCGCGGTAATCGCGTCGGTCGCATCGCATGCGATTTTTTGGTACATGCGATGCCCGCGATGGCCGTGATGGGCGCCCTTCTAGGTAAAGAGTACCGCAGTGTCTTTGCCTGGCAGCATGGTGAGGCAGAGGGTGTCTGGCACTGTGGGCTCACTGGGCTGGTTCTCTGTCACTATGAGAGTGTGTGTGGGTGGAGTCAGAGGCTCCACCCAGCGTTATGGACACACACACATTTTGAGTGACAGATGTAGCCCAATATATAAGAGATAACGGAGATCATATCCTGTACGCATACTTGTCTACTCTCCTGAAAAATGCGGGACGCTCCTTATTTTTCGGGTAGTCCCCTATACCTCCAAGACATATAGCGTATCTCATGTATCCCACACATTTCTTAGTGTATCAGGCTGCATTGGGAGTTTATCACAGGAATCACAGTGTTGGAAGAAGCCGCCAGTACTAAATTATGAGAATCATCATTTTAACAACTCCCAAAGACTTTCAAATTGAGGCATTTTGAATAGCTGGCGGTGGTTACTAATGACAGGAAAGTCCAACTTTGCTCAAAGTGGTGCAGCAAAAGCATCTCCTCTATAGACTTCTCCCAGAGAGTAGAGAGCTCAGCCAGTACGTCTGTATGGTTTAACCAATGAGGATATTTGAAGACATTTTACTGTTCCAGCATTTGAATTAAATATTTTAAACATTTTATATTCTGCTTTTTTTTTCAGATAACTAAAAATGGCACAATAGAATCTGAAGAAGCCAACATTCTTACACTGGACGATATTTCAGATGATGACATTGATTTGGATAACACTGAAGTAGATGAGTATTTCTTTCTACAACCTCTGCCAACAAAGAAGCGGAGAGCCTTGTTGCGGGCATCTGGGGTAAAGAAGATCGATGTGGAAGAGAAACATGAGCTGCGAGCAATCCGCCTTTCTAGAGAAGACTGTGGTTGTGACTGCAGAATATTTTGTGATCCAGAAACATGCACATGCAGCCTGGCAGGCATAAAATGCCAGGTGAGCGGCTAGGCCAAACCGGTTGTAGAATTTTTTTGATTTACCCTTCAAAACAAACCTCAAACTATGTTACCATAGGAGATATGTAAACAAAAAAAGGACAAAAATATTATGCACAGTATATTGAAAAAGGAGACCATAGTAAATAACTGGGTGTCACCACAACACTTCCTCATGTACATTCATAAAAATAATGTGTATTTGTGGCTATATATATACATTTATTTTATGTCATATCCCTCTCTTCAGATGAGGGATAAGATGGCATCTTTTCCTGCTGCAGGTCACTCACTAGTGATCATTAATTTGATCCACAGCGCAGTTTTTCTAATGGTTGGGAAGCTGTGTAGGACCATGAATGTGCAGGACAAGTCCTGCGATCGTTTAGCAAAAAAGCAATTGCCTCTACCTGATTGGCAGGTAGAGGCGTTTGCGGGGGGGGGGCAAAGGAAGCCGGCATTTCGAGAGCGGCCAGGCCAAGAACTGTGCTGCAAGGCAGTTTCCTTGGCCTTACAACCCACCCTGAGACAGGCAGCCTGAGTAAGGTGAGATGTACTCAGGCTGAAGTCGCAAATGGGCATCGCGACTGATGGTTTTGATGTTCCTCTTAAACTGCGATTATATCATACTGTGTTTTGTTGGATTTGCATTGATTTTAGTTCACTTAAAGTCAATCTTTATCGATGTTGGGCTCCAGGGCTAAAACACACATTTACTAACATTTAAAAAAAATTGTGGTTTAGTTGATTTGTAATTGATAAAACCGACCTTTTAGAAAATATACCCCACACAGTCTTAATAGTTCCAGTTCATCTAAAACTAGGAGTAAGGTATCAGGAGGGGCAATACCTGGCATATAGGGCCTTATTTTGGTTCATTCTTTCTGACAAAATCCTTCTTAGATGGACAAAACCATGTGCACTGCAGGGGGGCAGATGTAACATGTGCAGAGAGAATTAGATTTGGGCGAGTAATTTTGTTTCTGTGCAGGGTAAATACTGGCTGCTTTATTTTTACACTGCAATATAGATCTCACTTTGAAGTAAAACCCCACCCAAATCTAATTCTCTCTGCACATGTTACATCTGCCCCCCCTGCAGTTCACATGGTTTTGCCCATCTAAGAAGGATTTTGTCAGAAAGAATGAACCGAAATAAGGCCCCATAGTATTGGAACTTACTGACCATTGTGCTGACTTTGCCTTAACATTCCATGACGTGACTTCTCACTCTAGGGCCTCAAGCCATTATCAGCCTTTTAGCTGAAAGTGATTTTTCCTGCCCATCACAAAATTCCTTCAGCTACTGCATTTAGTTAATGATAGAGCAGCAATTACCAGTAAGCAATTGGACAGGCTGATATCTGTATGGAGCATGATGGAAAGAAACGTGAAGAGATTGAATTATTTATTAACAGTATGTTATATAGCTCAGCAAATTTGTTCCATATGGAAATAGGCAATGATACACAAAGTCCACCAGATTGCAAAGGTTATTGGTGGGCTGTGATATGGTGACCCTGCAATGTTGGCCAGGGAAATGGTCATCTGTCAGACCAGACTTAGGTAGACAGTCATTAGGTCGACCCCGGAGGTCGACTGTCCCCAAGGTCGACAGGGTTTAAGGTCGACTTGACTCAAGGTCGACATGATTTAAGGACGACATGGGCCAAGGTCGACATGATTTTAGGTTGACAGTCATTAGGTCGACGTGAGTTTTTCACTGTTTTTTGAGCCGACATGTGCCGACAGGCGGTATTTCATGCCCTACCATCCACTAGGGCATGGTGGGAGAATAAAATAGTGTGCCGAGCGCAGCGAGGAACCGTGCCCGAAGCATCGCGAGCGAAGCGAGGGGCTGCGGTTCAACTCCAACTGTGTCCATGTCGACTGTGTCGACATTCGGGTAAAAAACAGTGAAAAACTCATGTCAACCTAATGACTGTCGACCTAAAACCATGTCGACATTGGCCCATGTCGACCTTAAGTCATGTCGACCTTGAGCCATGTTGACCTTTAACCCTGTCGACCTTGGGGACAGTCGACCTTCCGGGGTCGACCTAATGACTGTAGACCTAAGTCTGTTCTGACAGATGTACCGCTTCTGTTGGCCAGTGGTCAAGAGGATGAAAAGAGAAAGTAAGTGAGGATACGTTTGTACTGTACATTAGGAATGTGATAGGAGAGGTTTATGAAGGCTATGTGAATTGTTCTGGAATCTGATACGCTTGCCTGAATATGTGAATTTTCAGTGAACGCTTGAAGGTTTGGAAACTAGAGGAGATCCTTGTGCCTGGGTGGGCATTTCACAGAATGGATGCAAACCGAAGAAAGTCCAGTTGTGAATGGGAGGAAATATTGTGTGTGGCTTAGAAACATAGATCTTGTGAGGAGCAGAGCAATTGAGTTGGGAGATATTTTCAGACTAGGTGATTTATCGCGCCCTACGGGCGCTCTTCACACCGTCGTAAGGGGCTGCGCCCCCTTAATTTGTGAACGTTTGTATATGAGAAATATGGTTAGAATTGTATGAAAGATGCCCTGTATTGCAACTTAGGTGTCTGCGAATCGCGGGAGGGGGGGTCGCGGAGGGTGCCGCGAATTGCAGGAGGGGGGGTCGCGGGGGTGCCGCGAATTGCAGGAGGGGGGGGTTGTGGGGGGGTGGATGCTGCGAATCGCGGGAGGGGAGGGATTGCAGAGAATCGCGGGAGGGGGGTCGCGGGGTGGGTTGCCGCAAATCGCGGGAGGGGGGTTACGGGGGTGGGGGTTGCGGCGAATCCTGGTAGGGGGGGTCGCAGGGGGTGTGCCGTGAATCACGGGAGGGGGGGTCACTGGGTGGGGTGCCGAGAATCGCGGGGGGGGGTGTGTGTGCCGTGAATCGCGGGAGTGGGGGTTGCGGGGGGGTGGGGGGGGGGTGTGACGCGAATCGCCACAAGAAAAAATCAACACAGAAAGGTCAACACATGTAAATGTTGACATAAGTGTGGCACTTCATTGGTGTCCATGTCGACACATGAGAATGAATATGAAAACATTCAAAAAATGAAAAAAAAAACTTCAAAAACTCATGTCAACCTTTTTCATTGTCGACCATAGCCATGTCAGTGTTTTCCATGTGCAATTTAATTCTGGAGCTGCCGCGAATCGCGGGGGGGTGCCGCGAATTGCGGGAGGGGGGGTCGCGGGGGTGGGTGCCGCGAATCGCGGGAGGGGGGGTTACGGGGCGGGGGTTGCGGCGAATCATGGGAGGGGGGGTCGCGGGGGTGTGCCGTGAATCACGGGAGGGGGGGTCACGGGGTGGGGTGCCGAGAATCGCGGGGGAGGTGTGTGTGTGTGTGCCGTGAATCGCTGGAGTGGGGGTTGTGGGGGGGGGGGGGGGTGTGTGACGCAAATCGCCACAAGAAAAAATCAACACAGAAAGGTCAACACATGTAAATGTTGACATGTGTGGCACTTCATTGGTGTCCATGTCGACACATGAGAATGAATATGAAAATATTCAAAAAATGAAAAAAAAAAACTTCAAAAACTCATGTCAACCTTTTTCATTGTCGACCATAGCCATGTCAGTGTTTTCCATGTGCAATTTAATTCTGGAGCTGCCGCGAATCACGGGGGGTGCCGCGAATTGCGGGAGGGGGGGGTCGCGGGGTTGGGTGCCGCAAATCGCGGGAGGGCGGGGTTCACAGGGGTTCCGGTGGGGGGTTGCCGCGAATTGCGGGAGGTGGGGGGTCACGGGGGGTGCCGCGAATCGCGGGGGGGGGGGGGGGGGTTGTGACGCGAATCGCCACAAGAAAAAATCAACACAGAAAGGTCAACACATGTAAATGTTGACATAAGTGTGCCACTTCGGTACTTGTGAGTTATCCGGACGCCCGATTTCAAAATCGGGTCGGATCGGGCACATCGCATCGCATCGCATGCGACCATCGGATGCGATGCGATGCGATGCGATGACCCGATTTTTCCATAGGAATCAATGTTAAAATGGACTGAGTCCATTTTAACATGGAATTCAATGGGAAAAAGGGGTCCTTTTCATACCCCTACTATCCAAGTGGGCATGGAGTTGGATATAAACCTGTGGCGAGCGTAGCGAGCCACCGAGCCCGAAGCGTGGCGAGCGTAGCGAGCCCCGCGAGGGGACACGGAATACCGTCCCCTCGCGGGGCTCGCTTCGCTCGCCACGCTTCGGGCTCGGTGGCTCGCTACGCTCGCCACAGGTTTATATCCAACTCCATGCCCACTTGGATAGTAGGGGTATGAAAAGGACCCCTTTTTCCATAGGAATCATTTTAACATTGATTCCTATGGAAAAATCGGGTCATCGCATCCGATGGTCGCATGCGATGCGATGCGATGCGATGCGATATCGCATCGCATCGCATCTGATTGTATGCCTTAACTTAAGGCATACAATCAAAAAATCGGGCGTCCAGATAACTCACAAGTACCGCCACTTCATTGGTGTCCATGTTGACACATGACAATGAATATGAAAACATTCAAAAAATTAAATAAATCTTCAAAAACTCATGTCAACCTTTTTTATTGTCGACCATAGCCGTGCCAGTGTTTTGCATGTGCCATTTAATCCTGGGGCTGCCGCGAATCGCGGGGGGTGCAGCGATTTGCGGGAGGGGGGGGGTTGCGGGGGGTGGGTGCCGCGAATCGCGGGAGAGCGGGGTTCATGGGGGTTCCGGCGGGGGGTTGCCGCGAATTGCGGGGGGGTGCCGGGGTGCCGCGAATCGCCGGAGGGGGGGTTGCGGGGGGTGTGACGCGAATCGCCACAAGAAAAAAATCAACACAGAAAGGTCAACACATGTAAATGTTGACATAAGTGTGGCACTTCATTGGTGTCCATGTCGACACATGAGAATGAATATGAAAATATTCAAAAAATGACAAAAAAATGACAAAAACTTATGTCAACCTTTTTCATTGTCGACCATAGCCATGTCAGTGTTTTCCATGTGCAATTTAATTCTGGAGCTGCCGCGAATCACGGGGGGGTGCCGCGAATTGCGGGAGGGGGGGTCGCGGGGGTGAGTGCCGCGAATCGCGGGAGGGCGGGGTTCACAGGGGTTCCGGTGGGGGGTTGCCGCGAATTGCGGGAGGTGGGGGGTCACGGGGGGGTGCCGCGAATCGCGGGAGGGGGGGTTGCGGGGGGGTGTGACGCAAATCGCCACAAGAAAAAATCAACACAGAAAGGTCAACACATGTAAATGTTGACATAAGTGTGCCACTTCATTGGTGTCCATGTCGACACATGACAATGAATATGAAAAAATTAAAAAAAAATCTTCAAAAACTCATGTCAACCTTTTTCATTGTCGACCATAGCCATGTCAGTGTTTTGCATGTGCCATTTAATCCTGGGGCTGCTGCGAATTGCGGGGGGGGGTGTGTGCCGCGAATCGCGGGAGGGGGGTCGCAGGGGGGTGCCGCCAATCGTGCAAGGGGGGGTCGCGGGGGGGTTCTTTTTGCCGCGAATCGCGGGAGGGAGGTCGCGGGGGGGGGGGTTTCCGCGAATCGAGGGGGGTCACGGGGGAGGGTTTGCCGCGATTCGCGAGAGGGGGGGGGGGTCGCGGGGTGGTGGTTATGCCGCGAATTGCGGGAGGGGTCGTGGGGGGGTTCTTTTTGCAGCGAATCGCGGGAGGGGGGGTCGCGGGGGTGTTTTTGCTGCGAATCGCGGTAGGGGGGGTCGCGGGGGAGCGGGTGTTTTTGCCGCGGGAGGGGGGAGGGCGCGCGGGAGGGGAGGTTTTGCCGCAAATCGCGGGAGGGGGGCGCTCACCTGGTGGCTGTGGAGTAGCAGTGCTGGGCAACATGGGAAGGCAGAGGGTGTCTGGCACTGTCTGTGGGCTCACTGGGCTGGTTCTCTGTCACATACCTCCCAACATGACCCTCTCCAGGAGGGACACAATGCTCTGTTTCTAGACTTCCCCTTAATGTATGATTGCCATCACCTGTTTTAAACAGGTTAATTTCTCAGAAAGGTGTTCAGCACAGATGAAGGCAATCACACATTAAGAGGAAAGTCCAGGAACAGAGCGTTATAGACACAGACACCCACTTTGAGTGACAGATGTAGCCAAATATATAGGAGATATGTTGGTGTAGTTTATTTTTTTATTGCCTTATGTAAGTTATAGTTGTGCAGATGATACTGAAATCCAAAAGAGCTTATTAGTTTGCCAAGCATCGCAGCATGCATTGCTACTGTTTTTCTATTAGGAAGTGCTAAAAGTGTGGCACTGCATGTTACAACTTGTGGGAATAAATCCACTAAGATGTGAGTTCTATTTCACATGGGATCAGACACTATCTAATGTTAAATAAATAAGAAGTAGAATCTGATTGGTTGTCCATAGCAACATCCCATATGAAATACAACTCTTATCTTAGCAAATTTACCCCGTAGTTTCACAATAGCTAGAGAACCAGAGGTTGCCTACGCATGACCTAGGGATTCTAATGTTTGTATGAGAATGATATGGTCAACAATGTCAAAAGTGGCAGGGAGATCTAGCAGAACAAGTAGTGAGTAAAGGCCTTTAGGCTTCACAGTAACCAGATTATTCACTTCTTTATTCAGTGCGTTGGGAACAAAAGCCGGACTGAAGTGGGTCCAATAAGCTGTATGATTTAAGAAAGTGTGTGAGGCATGTGTAAACAAGTCTCTCAAGTAGCTTGGAGGGCCATGGGAGCTGAGAGATTGGATGGTACTGTAGCTTGGATCAAAATTTAGGTTTTTTTTTTGAATGGGAGTAATAACTGCATGTTTTAACAATGAAGGAAAGAGAGAGAGAGAGAGATTCCTGATATTAGTTAAGGTTGGGATGACCACAGGAGACTGATGTTGGGGAAAAGTGAATGCTGGCAGGAACAGGGTTTGTCTCTGCTAGCCCACATATTCCAACACCTGTCCTACATATAATCCAATGATGTAACATGTAGTTCTCCTGCAAAACTTCATTTTATGGCATTCATTCCCATGGGGCAGGGCTATTCAACTAACGCTGGCCACACATCAGACCAACTTTCCTCCAACCATCCAACTAGTTGGTTGGATGGAATAAAAACCTGGTACTGGATAGGATCAAATGTCATTTTTTTTTCCCAAATCAAAAATGGACAACTGTCATTCAGACAATGTACTGTAGTTGGACCTATTTGATGTAAACAATTTCATTGTTTTTGTTTATTCTCCTGAGTTTGTGAGCAATTTGCTTATTGGCATTTGCCCCCACACAGTACCAGATTTTCAGTCCAACCAACCAACTAGTTGGATGGTTGGAGGAAAGTTGGTCTGATGTATGGCCAGCATAAACATTTGAGCCACATTATAAGAACATAAGTAAAATAAATATATATAACACTAGCCATATGACATCAGAGCCACACATGTCTCTTTATATACCATCAGACTCCTTCACAGGACATCAGCATTTGTCACATATGTCCCCATACTCTCCAGCTTGTCACATATTTTCAACTAATGACAGACGTGCCCCACAAAGTAGATCCATGTATTCCCATTATGCTACACAGTAGTGCCTATTATTCACATTATACCACAGAGTAGTTTAAATTATTCACATTATGCCACAAAGGAGTGCCCCTTGGCCATTCTGAAACTTTGAGGAGATTTGTGTGGCTGAACATTTGAGCCACATTATAAGAACATAAGTAAAATAAATATATATAACACTAGCCATATGACATCAGAGCCACACATGTCTCTTTATATACCATCAGACTCCTTCACAGGACATCAGCATTTGTCACATATGTCCCCATACTCTCCAGCTTGTCACATATTTTCAACTAATGACAGACGTGCCCCACAAAGTAGATCCATGTATTCCCATTATGCTACACAGTAGTGCCTATTATTCACATTATACCACAGAGTAGTTTAAATTATTCACATTATGCCACAAAGGAGTGCCCCTTATTCACATTATGCATAGCAGTGCCTCTTGATCATATTATGCCATACTATATTGCCTCTTTTTTACATTATGACAGAGTGCTGTCTCTTATATGCATTATGCAATAGTAATGCCCATTATTGATAGTATGCACAGAAGAGCTCCTTATTTATATTATATCAAACTGTTGTGCCTTTTAATAATGCCTCAGTAAAACCTCTCATACACATTATGCCACACAGCTATGCCCCCTTTCACAGTTTACCTTGAAAGTAGGATGACCTCAAATGTGTACATTTTACTGTTGTAGGATACACTGCAACTGCTAACTACAAAGACTACAAAGCCATAGTTTGAAGTTCCATTGTCAAACCCCAAATGTGCACACATGCCTAGCGTGAACCCTAGTAATACTGGTGCCAGTAATAAATGCTGTTAAATGTAATAGCCTCTACCAATACTGGTTATTGCTGTCATACATAACAGCCAATTGGTACAACCACTGATTTAGCCTACTGCGGTTTTACAGCAGCAACGCAATATAATCAGTCTGATTCTTATTGGCTGCTGCTGGTTGTTGGCTTCAATAATTGTGCCAGGTTATGGACCCACCAGTTAAATAACCCTGAAGTATCCTCACAAATATTTACTTATAAGCAGGGCTATTTTTCAGCAGGAACCAGCAGGAACTCAGTTCCTGAACCTCTAATTAAATATGACATCATCAGGAACTGAAAGTGTACTTTCCATAAGATAAGTTGGTACTTGTGGAGTATCACGGCTCCCACGACCTGCATCGTATGCAGATCGTATGCTAAAAATCGCATCGCATCGCATCGCATGTGGCATACGATGGCATACGATGCGATACGATGTTTTACCGATTTTTGACCATTTTTGCTCAAAAATCGTATGCCATCGCATAACATCGTATGCCATATGTAGTGGCATACGATGTCATACGATGCGATACGATGTTTTACCGATTTTTTGAGCAAAAATGGTGAAAAATCGGTAAAACATCGCATGGCATCGTATGCCATATGTAGTGGCATACGATGTCATACGATGCGATACGATGTTTTACCGATTTTTGAGCATTTTAGCTCAAAAATCGTATGCGATCGCATCGGATGCCATACGATGGCATGCGATGCGATGGCACCCGATTTTGGACTGAAATGCATCAGAATGCATTGAAATGTGTATTAAAGTAGTGAAATGCCCCCAAATGCCATTTTTCATAGTGCACCACCCCCACTATCAACGTCAACCCGAAGCGTGGCGAGCGCAGCGAGCCCGCGTGGGGCGGCGGTACGCGTCCTACGACCTTTTCATACCCCCACTATCCACGTCGGCGTGGAGTTGAGAATAGAATAGTGTGGCGAGCGCAGCGAGCCACCGAGCCGGAAGCGTGGCGAGCGCAGCGAGCCCCGCGAGGGGACGCGGATACCTTCACAGCTATACGCGTCCCCTCGCGGGCTTCACAGGTATCCGCGTCCGCTCGCCACGCTTCGCGCTCGCCACACTATTCTATTCTCAACTCCACGCCGACGTGGATAGTGGGGGTATGAAAAGGTCGTAGGGCGCGTACCGCTGCGCTCGCCACGCTTCGGGTTGACGTTGATAGTGGGGGTGGTGCACTATGAAAAATGCCATTTGGGGTCATTTCACTACTTTAATACACATTTCAATGCATTCTGATGCATTTCAGTGCAAAATCGGATGCCATCGTATGGCATCCGATGCGATCGCATACGATTTTTGAGCTAAAATGCTCAAAAATCGGTAAAACATCGTATTGCATCGTATGACATCGTATGCCACTACATATGGCATACGATGCCATGCGATGTTTTACCGATTTTTCACCATTTTTGCTCAAAAATCGGTAAAATATCGTATCGCATCATATGACATCGAATGCCATTACATATGGCATACGATGCCATGCGATGTTTTACCGATTTTTGACCATTTTTGCTAAAAAATCGGTAAAACATCGTATCGAGTCGTATGACATCGTATGCCACTACATATGGCATACGATGCCATGCGATGGCATACGATTTTTGAGCAAAAATGCTCAAAAATCGGTAAAACATCGCATCGCATCGTATGCCACTACATATGGCATACGATGCCATACGATGGGAGCCGTGATACTCCACAAGTACCGATAAGTTTTTAAAGTCACCTGTGAGTGCTTTTGTTTCTAAATACAATAAATACATCTATCTCTCCCTCCCTCTCTCTATTATATATATATATATATATATATATATATATATATATATATATATATATATATATATATATATATATAATACAATCCAATATGACCGGCACTCTGGTCTTTAGCAAATGTAAGCCTGGGAATCCTTGCTCCGGTGCCCTCAGACTAGAGGGAGTGGATCCTCTGGATATATACAGGATGCAAATAAGAGGCACTCGGAGGCTCAAGTACAGGTAAAGAGGTAGAAGTTTTATTCCAAAAAGTTCTTTTGGACACATGGAATAAAACTTCCACCTCTTCACCTGTACTTGAGCCTCCGAGTGCCGCTTATTTGCATCCTGTATATATATATATATATATATATATATATATATATATATATATATATATATATATATTTATTTATTTATTTATTTGATCCCCCCCCAGAACTGGAGTTCCTGGACCTATCTCTCCAGAAAAATAGTACTGCTTATAAGGCACCACAAAACAATACAGCGATGGAATGTTAGCATAAGAAATCCTTAAAAACAAACAGACAAAGAAGGGTATACAATAGTAATGGAGAAGGTGCAGATAGAGTGTAAAGAGGACCCTGCTCACAATAGTTTAAAATTCAGCTTCTGAACACATAACCTTAGCTTCAAATAGTGGGCCTGATTCAGATCTGTTGGCTAGGTTGCGTATGTTCGCAGCCTAGCCAACATATGAGCACCATCTACCTCCACTGCATGAATCCTCACATTTGCATGCGAGAGGATGTGTACACTGACCATCAAATTATTATTTTTTCCTTCACAGATAAAAGTCAGTCTAGACTGACTTATCTTTGCTGGAGATTGCCAAATTCAGGGCGAGCACTCAGCCGCCTTCCTGCGCAGGCATCGACAAGCCTGCTTTTTATTTATGCCCACCATTTTTATGGGCTCGCCCCCAGTATTTGACAAGGCCCTTATACTCTCTTCCCTTGTGTACTAATGAGGTAATTTAATGACCATGCTTATAACATTTTATATAAAAGGAGTCAAGAACTACAGTCAGAGTTTTTAGGAGGTTTGGCAAAGCAGAATATATGAAATTAGATATAGCGTGTAACTGGTCATTAAATATATGTGTGTAAATGTAACTTTTTGCTGTTTTTTTCTTCCCAAAAGGTGGATCGTATGTCTTTTCCTTGCGGGTGTTCCAAAGAAGGATGCAGTAATACAGCTGGACGAATCGAGTTTAACCCTATACGTGTAAGGACACACTTTTTGCACACTATAATGAAGCTGGAGTTAGAGAAGAACAGAGAACAGCAGGTTGCTGCAGCAAATGGTTGCCATGGGGAAGCCGGGTCAATTGCCAACTCTATGGTTCAACCGGGCCACCCTGTAGAATATTCTATTGCAGAGAATTTTGAAATTGAAACTGACCCCCAGTCTGCAATGATGCACTTTCAGACTTCAGAGCACTTGGACTACAATGGTGAAGATGAGGAAGAAGATGATGGGAGCAGCTACTGCAGTGGAGTGACTGATTCTAGCACACAGAGTTTAGCACAGAGTGAGTCAGATGAAGATGCTGAAGATGATGAGGATGAAGAGGATGAAGAGGATGGTGACAAATCAGATGATTTTAATGATGTACCCCATGAAGATAATCTACCAGTACCCTCAGTGCTCTGCTATTCTGATACCAATGTAATGCATGAAAATCATTTAAAAAATGCTGCATATTATGCCAATCCCTCAACGCTGTATTATCAAATAGACCACCATAATTCTGGCACCACAAATCAAAATCCAGAGGGCTATACGGAACGAGATGCAGTGAAAAATGGTTCTCAGAGTTTGGTGCCTTACAACATGAGACCTGACCAGTTTGTGGACTATTCAAGGCAATCTGGCGAGGGATACACCAATTCTCACTACCCAACGACAAGCCCATCGGTGATTGTTTGCTGTGCTTCAGAAAACGACAACAACAGCCATTGCAACTCTTTGTACACAGATCATCGATCAAGTCTCCCACCGGTAGGGTTCCGCTCGTATTTAAAAAGCCCATCATCTGAAGGATATGTATCAAGTTTAAATGGTGTTAGCCACCATGTACCAGAACTACTTAATGAAAATGCTATAGGGCTCTCGGAGACAGGCAAACTTCACGAGGATTGCATGAAGTCCCCGGTTGTTGAGACCGTACCTGTTTAATGAGGAATACTTGACAAATCATGAACTCAATGATCTTCTTTATTTGTGATTCATTGATTTACTGGAAAAAAACAAACAAAAAAACCCAACAATTTTTAACCACTGACCATATCGAGGGGAAAGCGATTTTCTCCTAATTCTATTTGATTACGTTTTACATTTTATGTCAAGATCACTATGGCACTGCACAACGATGCTTAACAAAAAAAAGTATTTAAACAAATTTATTAGGAAATGTTAATTTAAATATGTTAATCTTTGTATATTCAAAGTAGCCTTCTGCTGAAAAGGTGACACCTGCCAAACCAACACAATCAAGACTTTCTATATTGATTAACGGGTCTGTGCAAGATTGCTGTACGATTCTTTGTCAGGGCAAGAAAACCTATGGCTTTCAATCTTGTTGTTTAACTACAAGTACCAGTGTAACCTGCTAATGGGGATTTTTAGTCTAGCCACAACTTGAAAAACATAGGTTGCTATGCCTGCTAAGCCTGTCTTAAATTTATAAAAAAAAAAAAAGACTTCATGTGATATTGTGATAAAAAATAATATACTTATCTGTGATTTATTTATGAAAGTGGCATATTGTTATTCTGTGCTTTGGGGAATTTTTTGTTGGAGGGGGGCGGGGGTATAAGACAGATGGACAGGCTGTTCATAAGGAGAGAGTGACTCAGAGGGCAGCATGACCACAAATGAATCAGTGCATTTGGGGGTATGACAAACTCAGATATTTAAATGATTTATTTAAACAGTCTAGCAGGGTTAATGCAAGAGATTGCAGATCAGATTATAGTTGGATAATACAGAAAATTGCAAGTTTACCTTACAGTATGTGATATAATCCTACCATGCGAAGTTGACATTTTATAGGTTTTCACTATCAGACCAACATAAATCATACTTTTAAGTACATAAGGTTCACTCATGTGCAATTTCTGTAATTACCTATTATGTAACCTCTACTGCAGGCTTTTTCAAACTGTGGCCCTCCAGCTGTTGTGAAACTACATATCCCAGCATGCCTTGCCACAGCTTTAGCATTCCCTAGTAGCACAACTGTGGCAAGGCATGATGGGACTTGTAGTGTCACAGTTGGAGGGCCATAGTTTGGACATGCCTGCTCTACTGTATAACAAGTTTAAATTTAACTGAAGATGACTTAAGACATTTAATAAGACATTTGTCATTTCTTAATTATTGCCAAGTAGTCTTTTCACCCCTGTGGTAAAATCTAAAGGTGCATACACACTGGACAATGTATGCACTGAAAAACATTGATGACCAATGTCCCTTGAACTACCCCATTGTCTTGGACGAAAGATGAGGTGCATACACCCTGAGCAATTTGACAAAAGACGAAGGAACGATCTAGCTACAGTCTGTAGATATCCAACTTGAGCTGCCTGCACAGTCAACGAACAACCAGCGGGTACTTGCATCAACGTTCGTAGCCTACACACTGAAAGATATTTGTGACCAATATTGTTCAGAAGGGCCAAAATGAACAATATTGGTAAAAAAAATCGTACAGTTTGTATGCACCTTAAGTCACCTACAAATCAAATTGCATAGCAAGCTGGTTTGTAGCCGGTTTATCCAATTTTATCAATAAAAGTGCCTAGTTACTATGGGCCTTATTCGGATTTGTATGGAAACACAATGGTTTTCATAAAAGTCAGATGGTGGAGGGTCTATGCATGTACACATGCAGGACACATTTTGTGCATGCACAGAATGGGTCCTGCCAAGCTCGCATAGAGTGCCACAAAGTCGCAGCATGATTGACATGCTACCGATGTTTGAGGGCAAGACAGCCATGGCAGCGTTTACTCAACCATTGTAAGCGCCTTACATGTTGACACCACCTACAGCATCAGGATATTGTCTTATTGCTGCTGAATTCAAAGATGAGCAGCAGCGATGAGCATGGCATCCTTCTCTGAATCCGGCCATACATAGCCAATACAGCCACACACTTGCAGGGCCATAACTGAGAGATTGCGGATCAACCAAACAAATTTCTATCAGATTCAGGGTAGTTACATTTATATATTGGCAGATCAGCTTGGAGAGCCGACATTGCAAGGCTACGTAAGGTGACTGGTATATCCAGTCACTTGTGTCTCTGCAGGTACTCAGGGGCAGATTTATGAAGCCTGGTGAAGTGATAAATTGCCCGATGATAATGCACAAGTCAATCAGCTCCTAATTGTCATTGTTCAAACCTAGCCAGTAATCTTGCTGACTGCACAGAATCTTTTTGTATTTATTAGGCCGTAAATTAGGGGCTGAATGAACACCATTAAAAACATTCAAAATGTTACTGGTGAATTTTTTATTGAGTATTAAATTAGCATTTTAGGGACCGTTGAGTGGTGTAAATGTGCAAAGCACTTTTCAAAACTTACACATACTGATGCACTTTATGTATAAGGAACCATTATGGTCTGAGACATTGGAAAACATTTTGTTTTTTTACATGCAGATGTTTTTTTACAGTGTTCCGTCATATATCTGTCATTTTGTGACTGACCCAATATTCCTTAATATCAATTAACATGCAGCCTGGTGTTGCAACTATGATCAAGTGCCATCATAGAGGAATGAGGCATTATGCCATGAGACTGTATGAAAAGGAATTTACCGTATTTGCCGGCGTATAAGACGACCCCCCAACATTTCCATTCAAAATATAGAGTTTGTTATATAAGTGCACCCGGCGTATAAGACAACCCTCCCACTTGGAGGCATGTTTTTCAGGGGAAAAAGTAGTCTTATACGCCAGCAAATACAGTATATCCATACCTCTGTGATGTCAGTAGTCGCTATAGAATAGATAGGCTGTAGACCCATAAAACAGCTGTTTCCCCATCATCATCATCACTGATTTTGCCATGTACCCCATATATGTGTGCATCAAATTAAGGCTGTTGTGCTACTATAATGTGTACATCTACACATCATGGTCCAACATTGCATGCAATTAAATTGCCCCTTTAAACAATTTAAAGTTGACAGTACATTCCTTTAACGGCATCCCTTTAATGCCACTTTAAACGTGTGTTCAACACATTAGTAGCACTCCAATGAGTATCTACATAAAGCAAACTAAATTAAAACTAAGCCCATTTGCTCTGTACTCAGATTCAGTGGCATAACTAAAAGCTTGGATGCCCCTGACAAATCTTCAAGGTGGGACTTCAATTTGATTTCTCTAAAAACATAGGTCTATATGCAGGGGTGTCACTAGGAATTTTGGGGCCCGGGACTAATTTCCAGTCCAGTACCCTCCACCCTCCCCCTCATCTCCCCCTCTCCATTCAATTACCACCCGACTCCTGCTCCCTCATTCCCTCCTGCTGAACGCAGCAGGTCCTGAAGCACACAGGCTTCTTAAATGCAGGACATCTGCGGCCAATTAAAATACAGCACCGGCTGGTGAGCCAATCAGCGCATTTTCTCCAGGCAGCCGCTCTGATTGGCTAATGGTACACAAACTCTGATTGCCTGAAAAGTCCTGCATTGAAGAAGCCTGTGCTTTCTTCAGTGCACTGAGAGCAGTGCAGGTAGCACAGCGGAGGCAGTTGGGGGGAGGGGGTTGCAGTGGGCAAAATGAGCTGCCCAGGTCCTTCCAGAGGCCGGGACCTGGGACATCTGTACCCACAGCACCCCCCTATTGGCGGCCCTGTCTACGTGTTTTATCATACCAAAATAATTTGCATATTAGAAGTAGAGAAGTACCATGCTACTAGTCATTTTCAGTGTTGGCTTCATTATCAGTCGATGTTGCTAGCCCAGGGAAGGCGGGTTGGTTAAATACATAGACATATCTATAACATATGTTTAATTTTACATGTAATATGTGTGAGTGCTGCCTGACCCCCTGGGGCCAGCAAGCTGCAGCTTCACTTCTCCTTCTTGTATGAGCCAGTTACCTAAGTCACATAGGCTTGTTACAGCTCTTGGGACGGGCTTATACAGGAAGGAGAAGCTAAGTGAAACACACAGCGCGAACAATCCTCCAGGCCATCGTATCATTTAATTAGAAGTCACAACTCTAATTGTACTGATAGTACTTAACACACATAATTGCCAAATAACATATGCAGTCTACAGTATTAAGTGACTGATTTCAGGGTAGACCCCTTGACATTGCGGGTCCCTGGACATTTGTCAGTCTGGCCACCCTACTGTTACGCCACTGACATGACTACACTCACGTTTTGGCCAGATACTTCCTCATAAAACCAATGTCACTCTCAAGTTGTTGAAAGACCTCAAACCACAAAGCTCTGACCAATTTGCCTTGTGAGAAATTGGGACAAAATAAATTTTCAGGAGGAGGACTCAACTTGTTAGTGATTCCTACATATTTCCACTATTCACATGAGCCGTATTGTAATCCATCGATTAGAGCAAAATGCCATAAGATTGTGCATGTGCAATTTCAGTTTTACTCTAATCCACAATTTATGATTTCATCATTTTTTTCCTAAAACGTCAACATTTTATTTAGTGCGGTATGATACGTGATACAAATATGTTACATACAATATATAGCAGAACCTGCCTAATACAGCTAACATTCTTAGATGTTTACAGAAGAGCTGACACATAAGGAAGTGAAATTACTTTTATAAGTGGAAAGTTGATATTGATACTGTAAAACACCTTCAGCATTTAAGCAGCCTTTGGAGAAGGGCGTTCTCAGGCCTGCACTTTTTTCAGACCCGTTTACTCACATTGCATTCCATGCAGTTATCATCAGACCTCGTAATCTGTTTTTGTCCTGGTTGGAAGATCTAGAATATACATTTTCAAAGAGAAACAACTTCAAATTGAAAATTGCCATTTTTTCAAATGAGTTCTTCCTTAATATACTTAGACAACTTTAACAATTAGGATGTCAATAGCTAGTTCCTCTACTCAGCTGCCACTAGCTGGTTCCTCTACTCAAGCCATGTTGATTCTAGAATGGAGTACGGTTCTGTCCTACTGACTGTTATGCACTTTACTCTCTGTAGTGTTTGATTCTACCAATGGGCCTGATTCAGAGACGAGCGCAATGATGATGTTGTACACAGTAGGGCAATTCATTTTTACTGCACGTGCATCTAAGTCGCACTGCGCATGTGCCTCAATTGTATTCCAATAGCATCAGAATGGATTTATTAACAATATGATTGACCATACAATAAGCAACTGTTTGGGGGAATGGCTACTGAAGTAAAGGCATGTTGTGACCATTTCAAAGGTGTTTCACAGCTTGTAACTGTATCTCCTATGTAGTTACTATGGCACTGGTGTCTTTCTTCCAGCAGCCATGTTGCTTGACCATAGGGTTACTCAGAAGGTCCAAGTTTGACCAATGTGCATCTGATGGTAGGTTATATGTATGCAAGCGTTTTTTTAAAGATGCCTCATGTGTGTGTCTCAATGCAAATCCTGGCGGCTGTGACATTTGCATATTTTTTCACAGCTGGCGAGTACAGATTTGCAAATGACACCGCATTAGCTTACATCTCTGAATTAGGCCCATAGGAAGACCAGGATCTGAATATAATTCTATACAGAGTTGGCTATTTTAGATGTTTGATGACAATGTGCTAACATAAAGAATAAAATGAAATGCAGACACGCAAGAAAACATATGAGGTACATCACTGTATGTGTTTAGTATGCAATCTTGGCTTCTACAACTTTATAGTAAATGAAACGTAAAAATTTTAAAATAAGGAAGACAGTGATTACATGGCAGGGTTTATATTGATTTGAACATTCCCTAACACCTGATTAAACACATTGATCTCTCTGAGGGGTGAATTTATGAAGCTTGGAGAAGTGTTATCTATCCCCATAAAGAACGTTATGAGCAAGGTGATAATGGTTCAGCCAATCAGCTCTTACCTGTCAATTTACATATTGTAGCTGATTGGCTGAATCATTATCACCTTGCACATAACGTTCTTTATGGGGATAGATAACACTTCTCCAAGCTTCATAAATTCACCCCTGAATGAGTTTTATCTGGCACTATAGCCATCAACCCTTTGAATGTCAACATCTCTGTGAGAGATGTTCAAAATATCCGCTAAGAATTCCAGCATCGCTCACATTCGTTATAGAAATTCAAATAACAAATGTTGCGTAAAAATAGATTATATTTCCTATATAAAAGGTAGACATTACAGGTCATCATGATGAATAAAAATGTTTGCTTTGACAATTTTCACACTTATTTTCGCAAATTCACTTGGCACTCAATGGGTTAATAAATAAATGTGTGACATGTCACATTACGCGGCCAAACTAACAAATGTAAGTGGCAATCTTGCCAATGTTCCACTGATCACTAATATTGTAGTCACAGCCCTATAGGATCCTAAGCTATAGTTCTGTTTTTTAGCTATAAATCGAAAGTAAGAAGAAATGCAAATGAAATACAACTTTAAAACATAGTCAGAATTTTGGTGTCATGGCAACAAATGTTTCAAGTGGGTTTTTTTTAACTCGAGTTATTTAACTCAACTAGATGAGACCCGCTTGTGGCACAGCCATAATATAACAGTTAGACTGGCACAAAGTGGCCATTTATCAGCACTTCTATTTAGTAAAAAATGTGTAACAGTATTCCAGAATTATTATTGTTTATTTATATAGTGCCACCAATTATTTTAATATTTGTATTCACTGCAGTCACTGCCCCTTGAGGCTTAGGGGTATAGCTACTAAATCAATTTATTCGATTTAAGATTAAAGTCCAACATAAAATAAAATCAATTTTAAATTGTTCTAAAATCATAAGGTTCTGGTCAGAATTTAAACTCATGACCTCAGTGTTAGAAATACTGTATGCCGTGTGCTTTTTCTGGGAACGGAAATCAGACAGTTATTAAACCTGTATGTGTTTGTCGTCATTAAAACACTTCACATAAATCTAATTTGAAACAAACAATAGCTTTCACCTGTAAGGACAGCCATTGTGTTGACTGTACCACTATTGCATTTCTGGTACTGAACTAGGAACCATTCATGTCATTAAAGCAAATTACATTCCCCATTGAAACTCTGCAGTACTGTATATCACACTAGGGTTTTCCAATGATTCAAGGTAACATATACATAGTCCACCTTGACCTACCCTCATGGAACCCTAACAGAGCATGTTTTCTAGACCATCTTGCTGGTTAATTGACTAACACAGTATCACATCTATAGGTGTTACTAATTATTCCTGAGGATACCTTGAAAACTCACACTGTTATGGTTCCATGATGGCTGAGCTTGAACTTAAATCGTGTTTGTAACTAAAGCGAAATATCATGCATCTGGGCAAAACCATTCTGCACTGCAGGTGGGGCCGATGTAACATGCAGAGAGCTTTAGATTTGGCTGGGGTGTGTGCACACTAAAATCTAGATTGCAGTGTACAAATAAAGCATTTGTGGGCTACATAAAAAAGCAGCCAGTATTTACCCTGCACAGAAACAATATACTGTAAATGTATTTGCTCCTCATGGTGTGTTCCAGAAACTATTTTTTTTTGTTGAAACTTTACTTACAAACACGAATTAGACTCATTGTCCTAGTGAATTAGTTGAGTTGAGTGGTGCAATAAGTTTGGATACACTAACTAAATAATAAGCATTTCTCTTTTGAAATGCATGTTTTATTTATTTCCAATTTATTTATTTTATTAAATAATAGCATGTATTACTTGGAGGTATGACTTCACTGCAATGGCACTCTACAGCTACTGTATGTTGCATTGTATAAGGATTCTGCAGCCCATGCCTTCCTCCTCTGTCCATACTATACCTTATATCTGCTTGCACACTCTATATTTTCCCCTCAGTGAAAGAACTGTGAAAGAGCAATTGGATAAATGCAAATTGAAATGTGCCGATAGGTAGAATTTTGATTATATTTTGAAATGTGCACTTAATGCATTTTACGTTACCTCATATTCCTTTTTTTAACTTCAAAGAAGTGGTTTTTAAATATGATAAGCGAATGGCCGCATACTACGGTTCCCAAGGGTATATACATTTTTAATGCAATATGAAACCTCTTAATCTGTTTCAGTATTTTGTTGTCTTTATATCGATATGAAGTATATGTTATGTATATGTTGGTTTGAAAATGTAGAATTGCCTTGCTGTTAAAAAAATGACTGCATCTGCTCATCTTTTATACTGTCATATGGAAACTTTTGTTTTTTTGGATATAATGAAGCAAATGAAGATGGCCACCTCTCTGGAGACTGGTATTGTAAGTTAATACAGCTGTGTGCTGAATTATGGACAGTAATAAACAATTGAGATAAAATGTTGTTCTTTTTGAAAATAACCTTCCATGTAGAAGTTGTTTTCTTTGAGTTTTTTGTCTTCATTTTGTATTTTCCATGTTTATTGTTACACTCTTTGATACACAAAAATACAAGGGCATATAGGCATACACAATTGGACGCAAGATTTGTGCAACAGAAATGAATTTGCTTATTGTGCTAAAAAATCAAAAACATTGGATAACATATGTATACATTCTTGTTGTCCAAGAGAGCAGTGCAAAGTGCACGGTGCTAGAGTTGCCTTCTTCAAAATATATACTGCTTTATCATAAGTTCTCCCTGATTATTAATATTGTGTAGAACTGACAACTATAATAGTCTGTAAACCAATGGTTACTGGCAATTATAAACCAAAGTTACACCTAATGTTACCTTCCTAGGGGTAAATTTACTAAGAAAATCTAGAAAATGTGATCAATGTTGTATCTCCTAGAGGTGATGAAATGTGGCCAGGTATAGAAGTTCATCATGGTCCATGTCCTTATCAAGCGTTGGGCTAAGACCTTAAATTCAATGGAGTGAGAAAATAGCCCGTAGTGAATATTGCAAGGTGCATTTCTGCTACATTATTCATTAACCACTTTTATGGTATGGTTGCACTGGATGTGACTAAAGCCAGCTAATCTTCAATTGTTATGTTTAAAAGCTCATGCAAGCACACCATCCAGCTGTGTCCCTCTGCTCTCCTCTGACTCCCTGACCCTCCCTGATCCACCTTCCACCTTCCTCATGCAGTGATGTAGTAGTCTGCAACCACTGACATAACTGCCAAAATCACCTAGAATTCCTTTCTGACAACATTCTGGAGACAAAATGGTAATCAGTGGATCATAGTCTCCTTCTGAGAACATTTGGCACACCCTGTTGTACTCTGCATGTGAGGGGGTACCTCCAAGGGGTGGGGGGAGGAGTAAGAAATTGCCATAGGGACAAGGAAACTATCTTGGGGTGTGGGTGGGGTGTAATTCACCAATTTAGGAAATATAGCTAACTGGGGCATTTTTTAATTTGTTAAAAATTCTACCTGTCAGTGTGGCCAGTCAAGGAGTTTGTAACAATGGGGACCTATTGTATTACACTGGGGGATGGTGGTTATTAAGCTTTCAATTGGATTAGGAAAGAAGGTTTGACATAAGGAGATCAAAACTAATGCTTCACTTTTTAAAGATTAAAAAGGGACACATTGTGAATTTTGGGAAACCATCTAAAACACAGCAAACAATAAGGACAGGGAGGAATGTTGTATCCATATATAGCAGGGGTCCTCAAACTGTTTTGCTCTGGGACCCCATCAGACAATTAAAATAATTACAGGACCCCCAGCAAGTTACTGCAGAAGGTCATCACATCACATGTGTAGTCAGCAGGCAGCACATACATGGCAGCATTGTGGAGGCACAAAATGTCTAAAGTAATAGACAATTCAACAGATTTTTCAAAATCCTTGAATCCCTGACTGAGATTACAAAAGTCATCAGCCTGACTTTGGGGTCAGGACCAACAGTTTGAAAACCACTGATACATAAGAACAAGTGCTTTTATACAGGTCAGTGAACCATAACATCATTTAGTTTTCTTTAGTATGAAGTAAATTATAAATTATTCCCATTATACACTATATTTTTTTTTTTTATCCTATAGCCTGCATCTCCCCTGGGTTTAATTAGCCACAGCACGTGAGTTAGCCTACACCAATTTGTGCCTGGCCTAGGCATTGGTAATTAGAACTTGCTCCCCTCAACTCAGGACTCCTGATTAGAATTGATTCGTTAAAGATATAGCATATAATTTAGACATTAATTATAAATTGAATTTACAATTAATTGTTTATATGGTCATGGACGATCTGTCGTAATGAGCTGGTATGAATGGATTTTTAGAAATGACAGAATCAATGACATATGAATAATGTATAGAGAAGTAAATAATGACCTTACTTTTTGTTTGTTTTAATGCAGACTTTTTTTCTAAAATAGTTGAATTGCTTTAGAAAGAGGTCCCCCTGGTGGCCAATTTAAGCCTTTTGTTTTCCTCCTATGAAACAAAAATTCATTTTCTGGTATCTGTGGGTGCACATAAATAACATATAATGAGATAAATTCTATTTATTTCAAGTTTCATTTATAAGTCAGTTGCATCACTGTATAGTTATATAGAGACAGACTGAAATAGAAATAGCTGAATAAATGTAAAGTACTGTTTATAATAACGTGTTATACTCCTAACACTTTTGTTTGATGCACATATTACATGAAGGGCCTGATGTATGTATCACAAAATAACCACTCAGATCTTATGGGGCTTATATAGCAAATCTTGGATAGCGATAAAGTGGAGGAAGTTCTGGCCGATTCGCAGATCTTGGGCAGATCGGCCATATAAGCATCATGTGTATGCCCAGCATATGAAGAAGACAAAATTCTATTTTTGTTTTTCAAGTATTTAATCTCAGTCACAGTTATCAACTGTGCTTACCTAATTTCCAGGTGAATTTTGAGGTTGTTATAGATGCGTCCATGTGCTTCCATAACATCCAACTGTATGGAGTCATTTTTCATATTCTGTAGTTTGGATGTACCGTATTTATCGGCGTATAACACGCACTTTTTTCCCCCTGAAAATAGGGGGAAAAGATGGGTGCGTGTTATACGCCGATATGTGCGTGTTATACGTCGATATAGCGAGGGAGCGCCGGAGCGGGCACCCCCAGAGGGACAGGCGGCAGGACGCCGCACACAATAAATACGCTGGTGCAACACTGGAGCGGGCACATGCAGAGGGACAGGCAGCCGGACGCTGTGCAGCGTCCAGCCGCCTGTCCCCCCGCATGCACCCGCTCCAGCACCACACCAGCACATCATGTGCAGCGTCCTGCCGCCCGCCCCCCCCCGAAGGCACCCGCTCCAGCGCCACACCAGCACATCATGTGCAGAGTCCTGCCGCCCGCCCCCCCGAAGGCACCCGCTCCAGCGCTCATATTTACCGGGATTCTGTGCAGCCTGTACGGTACTTATGCGAGGAGGCTGGCTGCCAGTGTCTAAGATGGCTGCCGGTCCTTAAGGAGTGCTGCTGAGCATGCCCAGAGCAGCTCTTCCCATGGGCCTTCAAAGTTTTTATTTAGAAATTTTACTTTTTTTCCTGAGATTTCCCTTTTAAAATGAAGGTGCGTGTTATACGCCTGTGCGTGTTATACGCCGATAAATACTAGTCCCTTTATTGTAGTCGTAAAACTAGGATTTAATAACATTAGCTTTAAATAAAAAGAGTATTGTAAATACCAAAAAATATCAAGTTCCACATAGGAAATTCTTCTCATTACAACCAGTCCCTAAGCCAAGTATGAGGGGGTGTGGCAACAACCTTTTTCTTAATATCTGGCCCTTCTGTACATACTAAGGGCACACCATCTATGAGTTGTAACTGTGACCATTTGACAGGCCATGATTCCTTGTACCCACCCCAATCTGCAACTCTGTACAAAGGGTTATATAAGGCTGGCCGGTACTTGTTTCCTAGCACAGCGCCCGATTTTACTACGTGCGCAAACGTTGTGAAATCGCATCGCATGCCATTATTGTATGGCATGCGATGCGATGAGATGCGATTTTGCCTGTTATAATGGCATTTAATGTACTATACCATTAAATTACATGTAATGTCATTTATTTACGCCCCCTAGTATCCACGTCATCCCGAAGCATGGCGAGCGCAGCTTTTCATACCCCCACTATACCCCCACTATCCACGTCGGCGTGGAGTGGATTTTATATAGTGTGTATGTCATTTAATTGTATAGCACATTAAATGCCATTATTATATGTCAAATCGGAAATCTGATCGCATCGCATGCCTTAGAATAATGGCAAACGATGCGATTTTTTATCGGACGCGATTTTTGTAATGTATTCACTGACAGAGAGCATTGAATACATTACATAGAAAAATGGCATGCGAAAAAAATATGCGGCGGGGGGGGCGCAAAATAGGTAGTTACGCCACTGCTGTGGGGCTATTCAATCCCGGCTACTATTTCCGCTGGCATTGAAGGCAATTTTCGACAAAACAGATCCACAGCCCTGGATTGTCGAATACACAGCTGTTTTTTTTTGCCAATTCGTGGCTGTTTTTGCCTTTCCCCATACTTTCTGACACTCGACAGCTGGAACATTGAATTTCGACTGTCGACTTGCAGTCGAGAGAAACTAAAACAGCCTGGATTCTGACTATCGGCACGTCCCGACAGTCGGAATCCCAGATTGAATATACCCCCTGTAACTGCAACAATTTAAAATAATTGCAGAAATAAAAAAATAGCAATATTTATTGGTGATTTAAATGGTAAATGATCTAAAATCAGTTGGATTGTTACATGTGGGATACCTACCTTCATCGGATTATTTGAATCACAACAGCGCAAATAATTTGAAAAAAAAAAATGTCTTATTATACATACTGTATACATAAATTAAGTTTATCTTTTAAAGTTAAGTAAAATGACTAGCACCAAGGTACTGCATCAAGTTCAATTTTCTTACAATTTAATAAACACCATCTATTTAGACTTTTCAGCAACTTCAACTTACAGCTTCATCTATTTTGTTACTAAATATAGCAGAGTGTTGTTTCAATGTAGATTGAACATTCAGAAACCTGAATATAGCAGCGGGATAGAAGATAATTATGTTTCTCCTAACAGAGATGTAACGTGTCAGACTACAGATGCACGCTTAAGGCTCTTGACGCTGCATTATCATCTAAAGTTGTAGCTGCAGAAGAAGGTTTGTAACCAGAGGGACCAGTCAGAAGCTACAGACTACTGGAGGCCTGATTAGCCTAGTCTGGAAGATCAGACAGTCCTGATTTTTGTCAAGGGCTGTGAGACAGCGTTGTGGGCCCAAGACAAGGCAATGCATCGGTGCCCTTACTTAAGTTAAAAAAAAAAAAAAACATGTCTCTGACCTGCTAACAGCCATTCAGCAAAAATCATGCACACAGCCATTAGCTATTCGGCTGCAGGCTGGAAAATAAAGTTTCCCAGCAGCTCTGATTATGTGTAATTCACAATCAAAGCAGCTAGCAGCAATCTCTGTTAGCCTCTGAGAAACTCTGGAGAAACCTGCTTGAAGGCCCCTAGAATTGTGGGGTTCTAGAGCAGCTGTCCAGCAAGCCCATACATTAAGATGGCCCCGGTGAGCCCATCTATGGTGCCCTGGGGGAATAAAAATTTTGTGGATCAATTTCCATGCCACTTGGGCATGGAGGATGCCAATTCATTCTAGTTGGTAACACAGCATTACGTTAAATACATGCATATGCTGATTTCATTGGTTTGGTCCAATATTGGAACTACAGTTAATTTGTAATGCGTGGCATGTGCCAGAACTTTTATTCTGGGGAAACAAATGTAATCAAGTGGCCCTGACTTTTCGATCAACACAGGGCAACAGCAAAATGGACATGGCAAAAACACTGATTGCTTTAACTAATGGGATGCAGTTTAAATGTGTAATGAAATACATAGAGGTCCATAAGTGTAGAGACACCCTTATAAAAAGGAAATGAGTAAATCATTATTAAACCAGTGTCTACACACATAACATGGGATTGGAGGAAAACTTTTTAAGGTATGTCAGTCACCAGTATGGCAGTCATCTTGAAATCTCTTATGCAACTCAAATTTATGAATAAGGAAGGTAGTCATATGAAATATAAAATAGATGCAGAATTTCACAAGACAAAAAAATTGTGTTCATTTTAACATTTCTTTAATCATTCTTGAGTATGCCCCATGACTACCTTCTAAATTGAATCTAAGATGGCTGACTTCAAGATGGTTGCCATACAAAAATTTCCCCCCACTTCCGTATCATGTGTCTACAATGGATGAATATTCCTTATGCAAATCCTTTTTATAAGGTTGTTTCCAGACGTATGGACCATCCTTTATATGAGAAATTGTATTTAAGGACTATAATCAGATACATCACCTACCAACATTTTCTGACAGTGACTGATACAGTAATATAATACAATATACAGGTGCTAAGATTGTAGAATATCAATATATCCGCATAAGTCAATGTGATGCTCATAAAGGGGAAACCTGCCATATAAATTACCTGAAATCAACTTGCAGAAACCCAGGAATCTGCTGCTTACATTGTATTTGCATTCATCAAGCAGTGTGAATTATTATTATTATTATCATTGATTTACATGGCGCCACAAGGGTCCAGCAGCACCTAACAATAAATGAGCACAAAAAAAATAATGATTACAGTACAAGACAATTTAAGACAAGTACATAAGACAAGTAAAGAGTTGCACCAGGGGCCAGGACACTAAAGCAATGTTTGTGGAAGAGATAAATATATTCTAAGGAAAGCACATGACGAGAGAGGGCACTGCTTGTGAGAGCTTACATTCTAAAGGAGAGGGGCAGACCGACAGGAGTGATGCAGAAGGTTAGGATGAGAGATGGCTGGGTTTAATGAAGAAGTGGGTCTTGAGAGGCCGTTTAAAGTTTTGTAGGGAGGTGGAGTGTCTGATAGACAGGGGTAGATATATAGATAATAGGGCCCTAAGTAAGATTCTGGCCTGGGTATCCCAACACCATTTCACCGCTCACCACTATACAGACAAAGGTGCCAAAAAGGAGGGGATGGGGAGGGCACAGATGAGGAAGCTTATATGAAATAAAAAAAAAGTGGGTATATGTTGGAAGCTCTATATGCTATTATTAATATAATTATTTCTCCTGCAAGGTTTTATCTGTCTGTCTGTCTAGATAGAACACATAGTAGAAAGCACTAATTGAAAACATACTGCTAATATGAACCCAAACATATACAGAATAGTTTTCCCCAATATATTTATTTTATTGAGGTTAAAAAGAAATGTTAGATGGAAAAAGGTTTAACTGAGCAGACACAAGCTGACAATTTTCGCCAACTTAGTTTTGTGGTAGGAAATCAAAAACATAACATTTCAACATCTCCAACTTCTAATTTGAGCATCTTCTGTTCCACATTTGACTTGTTTTCAGGGTTACAAATGTTTTGGAGTAAAGTGGTAATAGTTTCTGAGGGTCTGAGGAAGTGGCCAGCTACAAAAGTGGGAAAACCACAAGACAGCTGCCAAATCTGTCTGGTCACTGTGAGAGAGGAGTAGACTTCAAACATAGTCGGACGGCATAGATCTATCATTAACCACCAGTTGAGGTTTTTTTAAATTTTGCCTGAAGTTAAAAATATTCCCAATAGGTTGAGTAATGCACCCACAGAGTGCAATTTTATTACAAAGAAGAAAAAACAACATAAAAGATTTTACTATTTGGGGGAGGCTGTATATGATGTGATAGTATATCTTGCTCAGAATGTAAATGACACAGTGCTTGCAATGCAGTGCAGTCTAATCTCTCCGGCCACACTCCTAGTACCTAATTTTCAATATGTTACAGTGTGATCTTAATTTTCATTATTCTATAATTTTTAGGAAAACAGACATATTTCAGGTCTTTTTTACAATAAATAATAATAAAATAAAAAAAACTCCAAGAACAAAGCCATTTAACCCAACAGATATTGGAGCTCAAACATAACAGACTAAAAAAAAACCATGACTTTGCATTAGAACCAATTGTCTCGTTAAATCTAGCAACTATATCACTGGAATCATGCCAGAATCAGATACTGTTCTATTTGAGCCAAAGACACTTGTGCTGCTTTCAGACCGCAAAACTGGCTTTGACCAGGTATTTTAAAACGTTTCTAAAAACGGGGCTGCCAGCTAAAGCCCCTTTCACACCGCATGTCTTTAAACGGTATTTCAATGCAGTTTTTGTTCCTTCACAACACTGAACCTGTTTTAAATCATAGAAAACAGTGGATGAAAAAAAAAACAGGTCTGAAACGGGTAGGACTACCGTTTAGAAATACCAGTTCAATAGAACCGGTAAATTCACTCTGCACCATTCAGACTGCACAAATTCCCATTTTAAAATGGTAAAAAAACTGCAAAATAACATGTAAAAAGTGCGGTCTGAAAGGGGCATAAAGGAGTGATGTGAGAGGAAATAACTCAACCAGGAAAGAGCTGCTTATAAAGTGACAAATGCACAGAAATACATGTTTTTTTTATGTATTAAATCTTTTTGTATTATTCTTTTAGGATATTTTATCCATGTATTTTTGTTGTGTATCAGCTGGTAAAATCAGATACATGCTCATGGGCATTTAGCCATACAGCACAGTCTGAAATCACAAGTCCCAGCGACCATGGGTCATTTTACCAGAGGAGGCAGCCCATGTGCAGACTCCTCTTTGCGGTGCAGCAGACGCTGGCATTGTGCCAAAGCCTATACAAATGCGCAG
This sequence comes from Crinia signifera, assembly GCF_055691185.1. Classification (NCBI taxonomy): domain Eukaryota; kingdom Metazoa; phylum Chordata; class Amphibia; order Anura; family Myobatrachidae; genus Crinia; species Crinia signifera. The sequence goes on along the minus strand of NC_139223.1, from coordinate 146,105,952 downwards.
GTCTCTGGAAACATGCTATGTTCCGGAGACAAAATCCCTTCTGCACAAGAGTGGTGGCCATTTTGCTTGTGATTTTTTACTGTGGCTGCAGCTCTAATGTGGAACTCCTGAAGAGTAATAAAACATGGGTGCAGGGTGTTAACCCCCTTGGGCCGTGTTCACACTGCATTCATTATAGAAATGCCAATGCATGGCATTCAAATAAACTTAATTGTTGGATACCATACTGAAACGGCATCAGAATTAGAGAAGGGGACAGAGCTTTTGGAACCACTCATTTGTTGTTAGTTTTAATTGCAATCAGATAGACGCCACCTCGACAGAGTGAAATCCTGCCCTACGCAGGTCTGCAAATGGCATGCGAAAATATTGCTGATCATTGCCCAGATGCAAATCCATCCACAACTCACTAAACAAACTCTTATACTGGCCCTTGATGAAGTGGCTCCAGCTACCCATCACACCCCACGTAGACCTAGAGGACAACCGTGGCATTCCAACATATCTCACTGAAAGTTGAACGTAAATGGCATACAGTAAATCTCGCAGTCCAATGGACTTCCTCACATATAAGGCTATCTACTAGTCTTATAGTATTGCCCTGGAAACTGGCAAACATACATATTTCCTAACTCTCATCTCTGCTCAAGCTTCTAACCCCAAACGTCTTTTTAACAAATTTAAATCACTTCCTAACCCTTCCTCACCCATGCTACCAGTCACTATCTGTGCATAAGATCTTGTTTCCTACTTCAGGGAAAAGATTGACCAGATCCGAGATGAAATGGTATGCTCCTCCTGTCAGTGATCTGCTCAACTCCCTTCCTGAGCCCTCTGGCACATTTACTTCATTTGATCCCACAAATGAAGAGGAAGTAGCTGCACTTGGGTGCCGGACGGCGCCCCGACAGTCGGGATTCCGACAGTCATTACTCCGACGTCAGAATCCCGACTGCTCCCTCGTGGAGGTCCACGACCCCCATAGAGGGAGAATAAAATAGGTGGCGAGCGCAGCTCGCCACCGTGCCCACAGCATGGCGAGCGTAGCGAGCCCGCAAGGGGCTTCATTGCGCTCCCCCCGCTGTGCAGTCGGGATTCCGACGTCTGACTAATGACTGTCGGAACCCTGACTGTCAGGCAAATATACCACACCCCTGCACTTTTCCCTTCCACCTAACTCTACTACCTCTCATCTTGACCCTTTACCCTCACAAATAAGTAAAGCTCTGTCTTCTGTGCTCATCTCAACCTTATCTAAAATATTTAATCTCTCTCTCTCTCTCTCTCTCTCTACTGGCATATTTCCTTCATTGTTCAAACATGCAGTTATTACTCCAATTCTGAAAAAAAAAAAACAATTCTGACCCAATCTTTCTCTCAAACTACCATCCCATCTCTCAGCTTTCATGCACCTCCAAGCTACTTGAGAGACTTGCCTACACAAAACTTACTGGGCCCCCATTAGTCAGGCTTTCTTTCACAACACTCCAGAGACTGACTAAAGTAGACTTAGCAGTGACTAGTTAATTCAGTGGGTTGGGATCGTTGGGTTGACCACAACTAGGTCAACAAGCATTGGGTCGACACCACTAGGTCGACATGCAGCAAGGTCAACATGGGACTTGGCTCTAGGTCAACATGTATCTAGGTCGACATGACATTAGGTTGACACAAACATTAGGTCGACATGGGCTAGGTCGCCACATTAAAAAGGACGACATGGTGTTTTCCACTGTTTTTTGACCCAAATGTCGACACAGTCGACATGGACACAGTTTGAAGTGCACCGCATCCCCTTGCATTGCTTGCTATGCTTCGGGCACGGTGACTTGCTACGTTTGGCACACTATTTTATTCTCCCACCACGCCCTACTGGATGGTAGGGCATAATACCACCTGTCGGCACATATCGGCTCGAAAAACAGTGAAAACCACATGTCGACCTTTTGACTGTTGACCTAGCCCATGTTGACCTAATGCTTGTGTCAACCTAATGTCATGTCGACCTTGACCCATGTTGACCTTGCTGCATGTCGACCTTGTAGTGTCGACCCAATGCTTGTAGACCTAATGACCATATCCTAATTCAGTAAAGGCCGTTACTCACTACTGATTGTTCTAGATCTTGCTACTGCTTTTGACACTGTTGACCATATTCTACTCATACAAACACTACAATCATTAAGTCTACAAGACATAGTCCTTTCTTTGTTCTCATCCTACCTATCTAAATGTTGGTTTCAGTGTTTATTTCTTTGATTCCATGTCCTCTTCGCTACCTCTATCAGTTGGAGCACTGTACCCCAGGGATCAGTCTTAGGTCCTCTGCTGTTCTAAATCTATACCACATCTCTTGGCAATCTAATTAGCTTTTTGATTTCAGAATCAGCTGTATGCGGATGATACTCAAATGTATATATCCTCCCCATACCTGTCTCCACCTGTATTGGCCCATGTCACTGAATGCCTTTCGAATTTTTTATCTTGGATGTCATCTCGTCACCTCAAGCTAAATATTTAAAAAACAGATTTCATTATATTTCCACCGACCAATAGTAGTGACCAACCTGAATATGACAATCAATGTTCGGGTTACAAACTTATTTGTATATCCTCTAGGTGCACCTCACTACTGACAACTTTTTTCTTTCTTGAAACGTGTTCAATTTAAAAAATTTTGTGTGGTGGTGGCACACCTCCCTTGTACTATATATGTACACATGCTGATAATTCTGTAAGTTAATAAACTGTAAAATAATTTTTTTTTGGGGGGGTCCAAACTTTTCATCATGTGAGATTTGGGGGTACTGAGCGAGTGACAACATCTCAGTCTCTACAAACTTATTTGCTTTTTTGTTTGTTTCTGACTCTGACTTTCAGAAAAATATAACAGTGACTCTGCTGGCCCACTATATATTTATACATATATACCCTCTTGTCTACAAGTATGCAAAGATACTGTTTCCATTGAAAAGTGCCACCCCACAGAGTCCCCTTTGGCAAAAATAGAAATATCTCCAGCTGTTAGTACCAACCAAGTCATCCTCCTGTTGACATTTTCAGTGCCGAAATTCTTTGATGTGGCATTGTAGACTAACTTATTAAATTTAAAATAGAAATACTTTTCACTTCATCACTATGCACTTAAATTACAACACACCATAATAAAGACACAAAGAAACAATGATTTATTGTAAATCTGTACATTTTTAAGCTTTACTCCACCAATCTATCATACACAGCAGGAAAATAAACCCCATATACAATAGATTCATTCTAAAAAGTCAGGCATAGATTTACTAAATGTTAGTTTTTCAAAACTGCCAATCATCTGCAGCTTTGACTAATAGTTTTAAAACACCAACAGGAATCAACGCTAAGCCAGCTTGACTTAGAATATTTTGCTAGTTTAAAATGATAAGATAAAGCTGAAGATTAGCAGTAAAAAAGGTGAAGGTGAAAAATATGAAATTAAAAATACATGATTATTAGGCCAATGTGACCATTAAAATATTCTTCAAAACCACAAATGTAAAATAAATGTTTCCAGTAAAATTCATACAAAAAACGCCACTGCCCTTTTGTTTCAACATTCAGTTTTGCAAACACAATTGTCAATAAACAAATGTAACAGATATTTTCATTAGTAGATGTAGAAAAGGTATCCAGTCCTTTAGTCATGTACAATTAACAAAAAAAAAATTATACAGCAGTATAGAAAAGACCTAGCACATTATAAATATAAAAATAAAATCAGATACAGTACAATACCATAGAATAAGACTTCATAATTCTCTCATTATACAAGATACGAAAATCCCTGTGCCTTAGCTATAGCCCTTTATTAAGTATTTCAAACCAGGAGAAATAAATGAAATAAAAAAATTAAAAAACAGATAAAGAAATTTAAAATTGTAAAATGTTAATTTTTATTGATGCAAACAAATTATATATATACACCCACATACACCTCCCACACCTTGTGGGTTAAATTGTTTGATTTGGTTTCCCTATTGACAAATCAAAAAAATCAATGCCCTTTGTATAATTGCACACAGTTTGCTTCATAGACCTCAGTGTGCTGTTGCTCAATCCTTGGTGTACAAAATCCATCTGAAAACATATCTTTACGAGTGCATAGCCAGATTCAAGACGCTCTTACTAAAATGGGACTTCAAGCGTATCATTGCCCCTCATTTGCATATCATGAATATGCATGGAGGAACTGGTACTTAAGGAGCTTCCGGCTGCTTGCCCAGTGGTCCTGAGGAAGCTTTTTTGCGAAAGCGTACGCTCGACTAACTACACACCTAGTGTGTCTAATACCCCACTTTCCCCTCCCCACTTACAAACTGTATATATATTTGTTGTTGGCTACATTGGGGTTTCCGTTGGACACGGTCCCCAATCAGTACACTGACACGGTCTCTGGCGCCAGAGCCGTGTGTGTCCCTGCCTGTTCTAGATCCACATGAGCGAGGGAGTGCACACAGGCACACCTCAGACTCAGCTCTGCGGTTGGAACGCAGGTTGTGGAACTACTGGCTCCAGCAAGCCTAACAGCAGCGCTGAAACGGCATCACATCCGTGTTCAAGCACGTGCTGGTGGCTGCACTAAGTGAGCCTCAGGACTATTGTGATACATTGTATATGATAAAGTTACAAACCTGACTTATCCACATTACATGACTTTGGTAATATAAACAAGTCTTCCGTGCCACACTATATCTATTATAAATAATAACGGTGATAACGGGTAGTGGGGTCCTGCTAGGTGAGGATTCTTATCCTTTTTAAAAATCACTATTTGTTGTCTTACGTGTTGTCCAGTCCTTTTTATATCTTCGCAACTATTTTAAATGAACTCAATAAAAGTGATGTTTTACTAAGTATTATTTCTCTAGGTGCACCAAGAAAAGGCACTCTTTTCTGTCCTCCTTAAAATATCCTGTCTGTGCCTCTGGTAGCACACCCTCGCATTTACATATATTCAATTAATCAATTATGCTATGAGGGTCCACCCGTTTGTTACAATAAATCTACCTCTGTGCGACTGACAAACCTTTCTCTAAACCCTCATTTAGACTCCTTTAAAGCTTTTAAAGTATAGAAATGGTTACTAATGAGAATGAAGTCTATCAGTTTCCTAGTAAATAGTCACTTCATTGAGGCCCTGTGGTGTTATGCATCATGCGGACATCTACAAAATGTCAACTTGTTCACAATGTCGATGCCTAAAATGTCGCCATGAGAAATGTAGTCGGTCAACATGATAACTATTGACCCACCATACGACATCCATTTTTCCCAACCTAGATTGCTATTAGCACAATATTTAATGTATAATGAACCTGTATATCCACATTTTTGTCACAGAGGTACAAGGGTATTATAATAAGTAAGGTAACAATACCTCTCATGTGTGTTATGTTATCTATTTAATTCTAATTTCCCACCATAGCAGGTAGACCACGGCTTCCCATGACCATTAGCCTCATAGTCATACTGTCCCAACATCAGCTGTAAGATGGCGGGGCTGGTAAAAAACATGTTCAAACATTGAGGGGCGTAGTGTGATCCAATTTCTGTGTCTTAAGGGCACATGAGCAGTTGATATTTATCGGCAACTTGATGAGGTGTAACATCACGGAAACTGGTTTGGGTTTGTTGCACTGCTTTTGATAATGACAGAATAGATGTTCAAGAAGAGCAAATCTACAATCGGGACCCTAACCTACAGCCCTGACTTGAAGTCTCTGAATAAGAACCCAGGTTGAAGGCAATTCACAATGGAGGGTGAGATACAGCAAGCCGTCAGGTCATGGCTTCAAGTGCTTGACATGGATTTCTGGTAAGCGGGATAGATGCCTTGGTGTACTGTTGAAAATAATACTAAAGGTGCCCATACAGTAGGGCGATATGTATGCGCTTTGGTCACATATTATGCGATTGCTGTGATAAAATCGCATAAAATGCACGTTTTGGACATCAGGTCCGATGCGATGCATGGTCCTGTGCACAATGCATCAGAGCTACTGGGTCGCAAGTGCTGCACGTAGGATGGGTCACATCACAGCCAAGCCAGGCAGGCTTGGCTGGGATCGCATACAATACATCCTATGCAAAAAGGACCGCATATGAGGTATCCTATGCAATCCTGCCACCCGGGAAGCTGCCAGGTGGTTCAATCAGAAACGCAAACGGCTTTATTGGCCAGGTATACTAGGAATTTGTTTTCGGTTTTCTGTGCAGCAGCAAGGAGGGTACCAAGTTAACAGTATAAACAATATCAAGGGGGATTGTGTGCAATTTCTCCCATCAGATGTCACACAGGTGTATGGCCAGCTTTAGATAAGTATGAGGACTATGTGTAAAAATAATTTGTACCAATATGTGGGTAAAACCAGCAGTAGTGCAGATAAGTATCTTTATAAGGCAATACCTGCCTTCAGCACTGTAGGGCAAGATTTGGGCACAAATATCCTGGATTAATGTACACTTGCCTTTTGAATAAACAGCACAAAACCAATGGATACAATCTAGCTATGGCAAACAAAATACTTTGCACTCTGCTTGAGTCAAGCGAATACCTCCCAATAAATAAATATACAGTAGGATGATATTATAACTGCCTCCTATCTGAATCACACTTAAATTCATACCAGTAGTAAAACAGAGGCTTCAAAATAAAATAAATATAATTGTACTTTCAGGAGTACATTATCAATTATCCCAACACATCAGCGCAACTTCTAGATTATTGCATTTGAAGGAAAACATCCTTCATTTTCTCCTGTTGCCAAAGTTTGCTTTTAAATATACAAGCTGCCAAGCATAATTAGATAGCCCTGCTACTCCATGGCCCTTATTCTGATCGGTGCGGATATATCCGCGTGCGTTCGGCCCGCCAATGTTTTGTGTCTGCGCATGTGCAGAGGCGTCTCTGCGCATGTGCGAGCGGGGCGTACGGCCAAATTCCGCATGATATGTGAACACTCCGAACAGGGGGTGGAGAGGGGCGTGAAGGGCTATTTGGGCTCATTACCATATGCATACGCCCCGCGTTTCATGGGAGTTCCCATGAAAACGCTGGGCGTACGTATGGTAATGCGGCCGTGACGCACGTGTAGGGGGCGGACATATGACATCGCCGGATGTCAGCTGCCCGCCCAGATCTCTGCTTTTGCACGGAAAAATGTCCGTGTGGTCTGAGGTTGCGGGTGCTGGTGGAGCACTCGGTCCTGCATTCGATGGTCTGCGACCATCGAATGATGGGGGAGGTTCCCTTAGATGGAGGAGGCGTATTCCGTGAAAAATACACGTGCGGTCCGTTCGGACAGCTTCTTACCGCATACGGACGGAGTTGGCGATCCGTATGGAAGGCGGGGTTTCGCACGCACGGTCCTGGCCGCATAATCGGCTCCGACCGCACCGATCAGAATAAGGGCCCATGTGTGCAGAGGACTAAAACTCCCTATTTTACTTTGGAGGTTATTCTGGTTGGCTCACAAGGCCTTGCTTGTCCACCAGACACTGTCCGCCCCCCCCCCCCCCCTTCCCCGGCACGTCGTGATCCCCGTAATGTTTTGCATAAACATTCATTCGCAGCCTTGGGTCCAGGGGAAAAAATAATTTGATGCTCGGCAACCACCTAATGATTTCTCCAGCGCTCGCAGATCTGAGACATCTCTGTGGTACAGTATCTCAGATTTGCAGGTACCCTGTGTGGGAAGCGGGGGACAGATCCTCTGATGTCAGCTGCCCGCCCCCCCCCCACGTCATCTGTAAATTACTATGAGAACGCCCAGCGTTTTCCTGGGAATGCCCTTGAAACGCTGGGCGTTCTCATGAGCAAATCCCACGGCCTGCCGCCCACTGTTGTGTGCGAGCGCCCGGCAAATATTCTATTTGCCTTGGCCGCTCGCACACAGCGGCTGCACATGCGCATAAATGACTATGCACAAGCGGAGTAGCAAAAAATGAGTCCCCCGTGGAATGCGTGGGGGAGCGATTAAATTGGAATCACCCACTTTACCTCAGGGTACAATATTATTATAAACCCTATCACCTCAATCTAACCTAAAAACAACTATAATGTAAACACAAAGATAATAAAAACAGATTTAAAACATTCTTTGGCATCTGGAGTTGTTATAATATTCAGAGCATTACTAAAGTAACAACAGTCTCTGCTTTTGTTTAAGTATTCAGTATTACTTATTGCATAAGATTTTAGTGTTTTCCATGTTTTTTTTTTTTTTATATCACAGTGTTAAAAAGATAAATTCATTGGTTTCTTATATGCTTTGTCGGAACACCCATTGTTGAAAAGGGTCAGAGGGGTTGCATGGTATAAGGCTTGGATTCTCGCCATTTCCCGTCAGGCACATATTATATGCAGGATTGTAGAGTGCCTCATCCTGGAAAAAGGAACAAAAGGAAAGTCATACATTAACTACTCTTTACTTTTATTGCAGTTGTAGGTGATGTAGTCAAGTATAGTGGGAACTACAAAATGGTTTCAGAATGTCACCAAAGGAAAACAGGAGACTGCACTCTCCAAAAGTGAATAGTGTATTAAATCACCACAAAAAATGTGCAAAAAAAGTCAGTGCTCACAGGGTTTAATCCAGCATTGGTCAGATGCACATATGGAGGAGTGGAGATCATAGGCATACAAGGGGAGGTAGAAGCGAGAGGTACTCCTGCGGAGAGGGATAGGGGACACAACTGGGAAGATAGGTCGGGGTCATTCATGGGATTGGTGCAGATGTACTATGGTATATGATAGGTGTACTGTGGTATATGATAGGTGTACTGTGGGATATGATAGGTGCACATGGAGAGTTAGGAGACCTATTCATGGGGGAATCAGAGACATACATGGTGAGACAACAGGCAGATGTATATAGGTGGAGGGGAGATGATAGGTGCAAATTGGGAGACAGGAGGTTGAGGCACTCATGGGGAGGGGATGCAGAGGCACTCATGGCAAAGAATTTCATATATCATGGATGACTCATGGAAGCAGATGAAAAGGAGCATTAAGGAGAGATGGAGGCAGAGACATATGCAAATGATGAGCTGTGATCATTTCCTGAAGCCTATCAGAGAAAAGCTAATTTAGTACCACTCTTGGCCATTGTGTGCAGTGTAGAGCACTACTATTCTGCTCTTATTGAAATGGAACAGTCACTCTTTAAAAATAATTTTTTCTTTAAAAATAATTTTTTCTTTATAGATTAATGTTTCATACACATAACCTTCCTAGACAAATGAATGCCCCTGTAGGAGCTCGCAGCCCCCTGCACCCCCCAACCTTGCCCATCTCTCCGATGTAGAGATGGGCAGGGTTTCCGTCCCCCGCCAGCCCAAAAAACGGGACACGCATGCTTGTGAGATGCTCATGCTTCCCAGTCAGATGGAGCGCCTCTCTGCTGGCGATCCCCACCGCTGAATGAGAGGCGCTCCATCTATATATTCCACTTTAAGACCAAACCATACTTTGCTCATTACCTCCGCTGAAGAATTTTTAGGAGGTCTCCACACCTACTTTCAATATTTAGAGTGTAATAATTAGAAAGGAGAGAATTCCCTTTTTTTTGTTAAAGCGGCAATCATTTACATGGCATAAACAACCTGTTTTCAGTCTAAATGATTGCTGCTTTAAAAAAAAAAAAAAGGGGGAAACTCTCACTTTCTGATTCTCACACCCTATTACATTTGGCCAATAGTGTTATTTGCAAGCTTTGGGAAGGGCTTTGCATATTCAAGGGATCATATGTCAAACATAGAAATACAGTTTCAAACTGCAAAAAGCAACAGCAAGCCAGAATCATGTTCTAAAATGTTTACATATATAATATTCTGGTATGGTCCTGTCTAGGTGCAGTGTATTGATAAACGTATTCTGTTCTATCCAGGAGGAAAACAGGCTTGGGGCTGTTGAGATAAATTTTATACTGTTGCACAGCAGAAGAGACAAAAGTGGAAATTTGGCCACAGTAATTTACCGCGGGCTAGTAGTACCCCTGTGGATATTCAATTAGTCCCGAAAGCAGAACTTAAAAAGGGACTTTTTTCAGGTCCCCCAATGCGATAGTGCTGCAATCCCAGAACTTATCCCAGATTCAAAGAGTTAATGACTGAAACCAGTTTAATTTAACAAACAGGAAAAAGTGTCTCTTATATAAAAGCCCCAGGTGTTACAGCTTGCAGTTAGGAAATTTAATTAAAATTTGGATTGACTGGGTAGTAGTGATGCCAGCATGGTCACCATCTTTACTGCACATTTTAGTGACCATTCAGCGATAAAGTGTCTTTCTAATACCCCATTTACACCAAGGCAAAAACCCGGGTTTTTGCCTCGTGGACCCGGGTCATCGTTGGTGCAAAAGGTGTACTGGAAAAAAAAAAAAAAGGGTAAATTTTCCCAGGAATCCTACCCTGGTCCTTACAACTGTCAACAAATTGGAGAGGCTTGTAACTCAGAATCAACCCTTACCAACATGAGTGGCATCTTTGTGTGATTTAAATAGCTGTTGTACTTCAGATTTCATACTTGCCTGTTATAAACAACCTTAGCAGGAGGTCTTAATAGAACGTAGCTGCGCGTTTTTGTCAATGACAGAAAAAGCACCATGATGATTTGTTGAGGGCAACAAACAAACAAGAAAACAAATAAACAGACCTTTCGAAACTCCCACTTTTCCTCTGGTTGAACAGATGTGCCTCTGCCTTTGTAGGTACACTTTTTGAGCATCACTGGTCCCTTACTAGCCCAAAGACATAGTTCCTTTTGGATATTATGCCGAATTTCATGATTTGATGTATATTCAAAATACTGCAGAAACACAAAAAGAAAAGGAAAACACCAACTCAATATATCATAATCAAAATTGAAAGCAGACTATTAAAGGATTAATAGAGAAAAGACTGGTGGCCTGCTATACCACGGGTCAGCAGTGGAGTAGAGGTCTGCTGTACCATGGGTCAGCAGAGGAATGAAGGCCTAATAGAGACTGACCAGCTAAAAATTGGAAGCCTGCTATACCATGAGCCAACATAGGACTGGAGGCCTACTATACCACTGGCTACCATATTATTAGTGGCATGCTAGATCAGGGTTGCCTACTTTTGAAAAGTCATTTCAGGGAGAAAGGTAACAGCCAGGGGGAAGGCCCTGCGTCGGCAGGGGGCGGGCCTTGTGTCGCAAGGGGGACCAGGTAAGTATGAAAAAAATATATGAACAACTCCCTTATCCAAAATGCTCGTAGTCCCGAGCATTTCGGATAAGGGTTACTCAACCTGTATAATTTTATCTGCACTTCTTTCACATGTCAAAACTCTCTTGCCCTTAGGACAGTGGTTCCCAAATGTTGTGCCCAGGCTCCTTAAGTTGGCTTGAGGCACTTACAGGCATACTTGTCTACTCTATGGTGTGGGAGGCTCCTGGAAAATCAGATCCCCCTTCTGGCAAACCTCCAGCATTTACCTGCTAAATATCTGATGTTTTATGGGGGAACTGGCTGGCTACATGTTTGGTACATACATAACATGACATAATATGTAATTTGCATACTTTACCATAAAGTAGGCATAGAGCAACCCACAGGCGGCAACCCACAACCCAATGGACAATGCATGGGACACTACTGTTGGTCGCATAGCATATGCATACAGTAGCTCTGCTGTGCGTCACGTACCTGCCAGCCAGCAGGGAGCAGCCACCGCCCAGCAGCCCACACCAGACAGAAAGCAGCCTCCATCCCAGCCCCGCAGCCTCCAGATGAGGCAGAGTCACTGGTCAGCGCTAACTTGTCTCCAGTGACAGCTGAGGATCTCGCCCTGTGCACGGCAGGGGAATGTCACTCCCCGCTTCTTCCTGCCTCTGCCGCCGGTGGCATCATCTGCCTCAGTCATCGCATCCGCTACCTAGTGAGCACACACGCGGAAGCTGCGGGAGAAAGGGGTGCTCTTCCGGGAGTTCGTGAGATGTCCCAGGATTTTGGGAGTCTCACGGACATTCCGGGAGAGTCGGCAACCCTGTGCTAGATACTGGCTAGTGCAAGAAGTAAAACAGGTGTATTCACACTATTTACATTAACATTTCATACATTGATTGCACATTTCCTAAGTGCTGAACACATACAATTACACAAAAAGTAGAGAAGTCATGTACCCCAACCATGATAATAACTGGCCTGTCCTCTTACTTATAGACCTAAGTAATGTTTATACAACTCACCAGCTTCTCTTTAATAGGGAACGTTGACAGGGTTTAGTATAATTTGCCGGCAACCGGGATCTTGGCAGTCACAATCCAAGCAGCAGTATCCTGGCCGCCGGATGGGAAGGGGGGGCACACAGACGCCCCTTGCGGGCACGGTGGCTCGCTTCACTGGCGACAAGGTTCTATTCCCACTCTTTGAGGGTCATGGATGAATAGACCCTGTGCATCAGGATTCTGGCTGGCGGTAATGGCAGCAGTCAAGATTTCGGCGTAAGGATGGTGACCGCCGGGATCCTGAATGTCAGCACTTGGGTCTATTTATGCTTTGGTCAGATGTCTATTGGTGCCTGAATCTATTTACTGGTTTAACATGGAATGTATAATCCACTGACTGTGCAGCATTACCTTGCCTTTCTTTCCTTTATCTATACCTCCTACAAAAATTGAATGTGTTTACAAAATTAAACAAATGGGGGGGGGGGGGGGGGGGGGCTAATTAAATCATGCCATAGCCCAGTGGTTCCCAAACTTTATTGAATCATAGCGCCTATCAGAATGTTATTTCACATCACCCCTAGTGCAAAGGTTTCTCATTGAGAAGATCACAAAAAAAATATTAAATTAAGTCAATTGTTTTTATATCTCATCCTTAGGGTCAGTTATGTAGTAATGGACATGATTCACTTCTGTTTGTCCACAATTTTCCTATTACCTTTGGTCATAAATAATTGATATTGTTAATGGACCACCAATCCAGGGCACCCCTGCAGGTCCTTCAAGGCACCCCAGGGTGCCACTGCACACAGTTTGGGAACCACTGCCATAGCCTATGAAACCTTTAAGTATTACATGATCTGATTATGTTATGATAGTTATGCCATTGTTCATAAACAATCATGTGAAGGAGGGTCTATATGTTCATACTTCATTGCAGGAGTAATATATCCCATAGCTACTGAGGCACAGGCTAAGGAAACCATGGGCCATTTTACTGGTTTAGAAATATAGCATGACTATTAAATATTATTTTTTATTTAAAGAAACCAACATGTCATATACCAACTGATACATTTGGTTAAGTTACCCAGAGAAAACAGAATAAAACTACTAATCAAAGTTTAAAGCTATGGGTGCACCACAGGGGTATTGAGAGGAGAGGATGAATGTGCAGTCTCCATTCGGGCCCCTTCCTATGTACCTTAATGAATGAGCACAAGATAGAGTTTTGCGAAGATCTCTTGGCAAACGGTGTGGCAGCCATTTTCCCCAGAAATGTCCGACAACATTTTTCCAGTGATCTGTGCAACGCACACCCTTCTCCCATTATAGATATGGCACTGGGGTGTACTGAAAGTGCCAGCTGCTTGTCCATCCATAACATGGGTGCAAAATTCACACAACATAATGTATGTTAAAAATGATCTGAAACCTGAAATTTCTTCATATTTTTCATATTTATTGACTGTGACCGGTATGTAACCCTGTCTTAACCCCTTCAGTGGCACTTCCGAGAATTTTCCGGGGTTTGCACCAGTGCGCAGACTGGCAAACCTGGAAAATTTTTGGGAGTGCCGCTGCCTGCGTGCCCTCTTGCTGGGTAGCGCCGCTGAGCTGAGCACAGAGATAAAGTGCCGCACTCAGCTTCAGCGGCTGACCAGCCCTGCCTCCATCCCCCAGCTGTGTGTGGCGTGACCTTGTATCTTCACACCGTACAAAGCCAGGTTTCCGGGGGCGGGGTCGGACAGCGGCTAATGGACAGTTCTGGGGTTGTAGTGATGGGGTCTTTTTTTATAGGGAGTGCTCACCAGAAAAAACTCGCCCAGTGGGGAGCGCTCCCTAAACAAAAAAACAACACTGAAGGGGTTAATTTGCTTCTACCCTCCCTAACTCTATGACAACCTCCACTCCCTTTTCTTTATTTCGGATTTAAAAACACATTTAAAAAAAATATCCAAAATTAAATTTTGCACATGAAAACGAAGAAAAAAAAAACAGATTAATATAGATATCTTACCTGGTTACCCCCAAGTCCATGACAACTGTACAATATTGGAGGCTTGTCCCCCTGGCTATTATCTCCTCCAGCATCCAAACACCATCCTTTGCCTATATTTTGTATCTGCAAGGAAGAGAAAAAGTAGACAATGAATATATGTCTGTTGTAGGCTGCATGAAAATACATTCTTACTCTGTCATTATATTAATCATAACAGTGTGAGTCAATGCAGAAAAAACCTCCCACATAATGATCTTGAGATGTTATAGGGTAACTACGTACTGGCTAGAATCGTTTAAATACTGGGTAGGACCCACCCTTTGGCCAAAACAGCCTGAATTGGCATAGACTCTGCAAGGCGAGTCCTTAGTGTATCTTAGCTATTACATAAACTTTTTACCAAGACTGTCAAAATGAAGGAACTTAAGGTACTTGTTTCCTAGCACTGCGCCCCCGATGTCCATCGTACGCCAGTGCATCGCATGCCATATAGCCGCATACGATGCAATGCGTTTTGTAATTGTACAAGCACCCTGATGGGTGCTTACAATGTTAAATGCACCCCCCACGCCACCCCTACTATCAATGCAAAGGCAAAGCGCAAACCCAAAGAGTGGTGAGCACAGCGGTACGCGTCCTCCGACTTTTCATACCCCCACTATCCACGTCGGCGTGGAGTTGATTTTAAATAGTGTGGCGAGCCCGAAGCGTGAAAAAAAAAAAAGATTAACATGTGAATATAGTGTAGGTGATAGCCACCTGCGGGACCACGCATCGCTATCCCTCAGGGACATAGACATGGAGCGATCCATGCTTAATTGGGCTAAAATCACCCATGTGTATGCCTCCTAAGTGTATCAGTCTTTATTATTAAGCAAAATATATATTTTTTATCAATGACTATTGCAAGACTATGCATGGCATAAAAAACGCATGGCAACGGCTGATGACTTCTTAGTATAATGTGGAGACAATTCTGTTTTATTGAATGGATTTATAAGAGTCTTAGAACTTACATCACCATAGATGAGTGGGTTAAGGTCTGGTACATATATTTCAGGATAGACATTTTTCAGGTACCATGTAAAGTTCTTGCACTGGAGGTTTTTACGCAAGCTGAATCTCTTAGATAAATCTCCATAAGATTTCTGTCAAAACAACAATAACAATTTCCATATGTAAATACAAATAGTATGTCATGATTTTGTTCCCACATAATTAAAAATAACAAATAACAAGATCTATTGTTATTAGAGCCAAGAGAGGAGACGAGGAAAAAGAAGAAAAAAAAACTATTTTTGTGGGGTCCCTTAAATCGCAGAAAAATGTCCTTAATATAAATACAGTTTCAAAACATAATCATTTTTAATGAATATGCATTCAAATAGAGCATCATGGTTTCCTTATCACAAACAAAAACGCTGCAAAATATTTGAAATAATATAAAGCTAAATGCGCTTATGGGTTTGGCCTCAGTATCAAAGACAATCTATTGTCAGATATATTGACTGTCTATCTGGAAACTGTAGATCTATCAACTGGAACCACTGCTCAAAATGGCCATACATTTTTTTATAAAATCTAATTTGCAGAACATCATTATGTTTGGAACTGGAGCGCCAGGTCTAGCTGTAATGGTGTGTGTGTGGTTAACTTTCATTCTAGCACCCTGCATGGGTTATGAAAGGAAGCTAGAGTGAACATTAGTTATATAGAATGGATGTAGTCCATATGCCGGCACTCAACATCCCGATATGGGTAACCATTACACGTCACTTTAAACAAACTGAAAATTAGGAGTTTACAAACTGCAAATTTGAGATGAAAGAAGTCAATCAAGATTTATTCTAAAATAAATTTACTAAGTGGCAGGATTTGAACTTGGTATTATAATTTATAAGGATTTGAACTTGGTTGCAAACATGTTGCCGCCAAATACACCCAAGGAAAGGAGTTGCCCATTAGAGGTATTCTGGGTAAAAGTACTGTCCTTGCTTACAGAATATATATATATATATATATATATATATATATATATATATATATATATATATATATATATATATATATATATATATATATATATATATATATATATATATATATATATATATATATATATATATATACACACAGTATATATATATCCCGTAATTCTACCACTAAACAAGCTTTTTCACCATTTACTAACAGCCAGGTACTGTAGCTGACTGAATGGATAAAAGGTTTGTGCTACAACAAGAGAGAACAGAATGATATAGGAATGAAGATAGATTAGAGGAAGACACAATTGGAAACTTAAGCATTACCCCATCTTCTATACTACTTAGAACATATGCATTCAATTTAAATATACTGCACATTACATAAACACATCTAAACTACACACCTACAAAAGGGAAGAAAGAAAAAAGCACAAATGGTTACATCTACCTGTTGCACAATGTTTGCCGCTTCACGATTCCTCCGATAGAATATTTCTTTGTAATCATCCATCCACACCTCAGCCAGGCGGACCTGGTTCCGGATGATCACTTGGGTACCTTTAGGAAAGGTGTGAGGACTCTTACTGCGGAACACATGGCCAACAACGGCACACGGCAGGATCTCTAGCTGTCCACCACACTGCCACACCTGGTCCAAAATACATATTATTATTACAACCGCCTTACAAATTAAGAGTCAATTCACTTTTTGGCATATAATTAAATTTGCTTTAGCGTTCACTAACATTTGATACTAACATATACAAACTATTCAGTTTCTGAAAGCCCTCCAACTAGTTAGATCGCAAACCAATTAAGAATCAAAATGTTATTGTTTGATTACAATTATAGTCAGTTGGAGAAAAAAAAAAGGAGGTACCTGGGCAGAAAGTAAGGGGAAAAGCCTCCGTGGCAACTGTTGTGTCACTGACAGAGACAATCTCTGCTTATCATACATGCAAATCTCCCCAAATGTCCCGCTTTTAGTTAATCTTCTAGTTTAATATAACTGCACCAATTCTGGGACAATTACAAGGAATATATCATTAACGGATGCCTCTATGCTGCTTATTTCATTATGCTTTAATATCAAAGAGGTAAATCTATACAAATTTTAAAATGCAATTAAATACTGCTATAGTAATGCTGCATTGGGATTGAAAAATGCTCAATCCCGGCAGAGCAGTGCCGGGAGCACAAGAGTGACATACAGGGAAGTGCGGCAGAGAAAAGGCAGGTGGGAGTGGCGAGGCAGGAACTTGAGAGTGGCAGTACGGCCGGAGGGTTACGCAATGTGACCTCTGACGACATCACGCTGCATAGAGCTGAATAGCCGAGATGGGAGCGGCCGGGCAGCATCTGAGTGAGTGCTCAGATGCTGCCCGGCATGCGCAGTCTAATCCCCAAATCCCGGGATCTGAAACTCTAATCCCAGGATTCTAATCCCGGCAATTTTGGGGCCAAATCCCAGGATTCTGCCGATCCCGATTCCAAGATTGGCCACCCTAATTGCATAGCACTTTTCACTATAGCCAAGCCTTTATTGTTGTAAATCTGTCTGCAGTGGATCAGCCTAACCCCATGACAGTTTGCTGTGGTGTGCATAACTAGGAACATCAGATGTTTATTTTTTTCTTTTCCAGTAAGCGAATCAAAATATGCCTTTAACTTTTTTTTTTTTCTTAAATTGGATATTGCTACGTACATATCCCAACATGTCTCCACATATTTGTAATGAGTCTTATAATGATCAAACAAGGGACAGGTGTGGCCTCACTAGTCACTGGATTAAGACATTCTTTTCATAACTATTGTTTAAGCATGACAGAGGTGGCTGTCACAAGTTCTGTTTTTGCATGCGTTTTGTCCCATAACTGCTAACAATGCACTAATTCAACTTCCATGGTTACTCATTACAAAGAACTTCATAAATACTTCAGCATATTTTTGTTTGACACCATGGATTAAGATAATAAAACATAAAAACACAGCAGTTTACGGAGACTAAACAAATGTTTCTACAAAATATTGCATCTGGGATACTCTTGATACTCTTAAATATCAGAGTCTCCTAGGTGAATAGGCTGCCCTCCTGCAATCCTACTACTTTCCCAATGAAGAGAGTGGGTGAAGAGACTTCTTGCCACATTATATATAGTGAATCAGATCATCACAGAACACTACCCGCACTAAAAAAAAAAAAACATGATAGAACTGGAAAAAGTCCAAAGAAGAGCAACAAAGCTAATAAAGGGAATGGAGAATTTAAGCTGTTTAGACAGACTGAACAAATTGGGATTGTTTACGCTAGAGAAGAGACGTTTAAGGGGAGACAGGCTTAACATGTACAAATATATCAGGGGCAAAATTACGAACTGTCAGGCACCCATTTTTATGTACAGAAGGACTTTAGGACATGTGGACATGAGTTTAGATTAGAGGAAAGAAGATGTTGTTCCCTTAGAAGGAAAACCAATTTTTACGGTCAAGGTAGTTACATTGCGGAACTCTCTTCCTGGAGAGTTGGTGTCGGCAGACACAATAAATAAGTTTAAAATAGGGATATATATATAGATATAGATATATATATATATATATATATATATATATATATATATATTGGGTAATAATCATAATCTTTCTTTAAATATATCAGAATACACTACATATAATAAGGATGAAGCTAATAGAACATACACGCTAACCAAGGTTGAACTCGATGGACGCAAGTCTTTATACAGCCTTAACTATTATGTAACTTTGGGCCTTATTCTGATCGGTGCGGCCCGATCAGAATATGCGGCCGCAACCGTGCAGGCGAATCCCCGCCTTCCATACGGATCGCCACCTGCCGTCCGTACTCGGATATGTGGCGATCCGCATGAAATTGGATGGGGATACGCCTCCTCCGTCTTGGGAGCAGCCCCTGCATTCGATAGTCGCCGAACATCGAATGCAGGGCCGCACGCTCCACCAGGTCCCGCAACACAAGACCACACGGACACTTGTCCGTGTGAAATCATGTATGGGGGCGGGCAGCTGACATCCGGCGATGTCAGATGCCCGCCCCGTACCCACGCGTCACGGCCTCATTACCATGCATACGCCCCGCGTTTGCATGGGAACGCCCATGAAACGCGGGGCGTATGCATAGGGTAATGAGGCTAAGTAGCCCCTCACGCCCCTCTACGCCCCCTGTGCGGCGTATAAAGAATCCGTGCGGCGAAATCGCCTGCACATGCGCAGAGTGACCTCTGCACATGCGCAGACGATCAACATCGGCGGTCCGTCCGCATGCGGGAATATCCGCACCGATCAGAATAAGGCCCTTTATCACTCCAGATAAGCAGTAGCTAAAGAATCATCTACAGTTAAGTTGTTAAACATGAAATACACCAATAAAGTACATGAATATACTTACTCTAAAGGACATTTCAATATTCTCACCACCCCATATTTCCATTTCCTCATCATAAGTTCCAATGTACTCAAAGTATCTCTTAGAAATGGAGAACAGGCCTCCTGCAAATGTTGGTGTCCTGTGCAAAGAATAAGAATACATTTTTGTTAGGACTAATAAAAGATTTTCACAAGGCAAACTAAGTATAATAAATGCCCAAAAAGTTAAAAAGTTGTCTTTCAGCTTGATACATACCTCCCAACCATCCTAATAGTAGTGATCTATCCCACTGGAGTGTGGATAATAGGGTTGACAGTAATTAGGTTGACTGCAAATGGTCAACATGCACAAGGTCAATGTGGGAAAAAGGTTGACGTGACTCATGTTTTTTTGTTTCAGTGTGCAAATTGGAGCACGTGGACCCCCAATTAGTGTACTCCAATGCCCTTGCATGGTTCACTTCACTCACCATGCTGTGGGCCAGGTGCCTACTTCTGTGCATGGTATACTTTTCCATTCCTAATCGTGGTCCGCATGGAGGGTTAAGTTTGAAAAGGTAAAAAAAAAAAGTCAAGATAACTCATGTCAACCTTTTAAAGTGCCGACCATGACTAACTTTTGTTTTTGACTACCTATTGTCCATGTCGACATGACTCTTAATAGTGGTCAACCTAATACACATTAATCCAAAGTCTGGATCCCATCAAGCATATTGGTTTTGCTGTACCAACTGTGATGCAGCCACTCCCCCTGCAGGAGACAGCCATGATTGTTGCTCTTTCATTTCGCTTTTTTTTTTTTCTGGAGAGGTTCGCTTTTTTGTGGGGGGCGAGAAGACCAGTACTCACTCCAAAAATGTTTCTTGCCCTATTCAATGCTCCCAGTTTGCCACAAAAAAACAGAGAGCTTTGCCCTGTTCGCTGCTTGGTCATCACTGTTGTTCGCATTGCTTTCTTTTTGGTGTACCTCGCTATGTGTGTATTCAATGCAAAAACGGAGAACGCTGCTCACCTTTTTTCTTGGCTTGCCTCTCCGTTTTGCTCTCTGCATCTTTTTTAGGTGAACTGAACTTACGTATTTAAAAAAATATATATATTTTCTTTTCTTTTTGGTGTCTACAAGTCTATTTTGTTTCTTTAGTAGAGCTACATTAATATATATTTTGGCTTTTTTGTGGTAATTCTCCCCTTCCCATGATGCATTTTTTTCTCACTGTATATTCTACCCATGATTCACCTCAGTTAGTACCCATGATTCACCTCTTCTTCCTCACTCCTTAGTTTGGACTTGAGGAGATACACAGCTTTTCACACAATCATCTGCGTTGGAATAGTTTTTTTAAGGCTAATTTGCGTTTATCTCCATAGAGCTGCGAAATTTGAACACTGCCTACAAATGGAGTGAATGACTCCTCATACGCTGCATTGGTCAATGCTCGCCGTCAGTGGCGCTGAACAGCTGACACGTTGAACGGGAGGCATGGTGAGGGGTAGAAAATATGGAGAATGCACAGCGAAGGAAAAATGGTGAACACTGTGCCGTGCTCGCCGGAGCATTGAATACACCTAATAATCTCCTCCAGCTTTGACTAAATACACTTTATTTTTTCACTATGTTATTTGTATAGAAATATCTGAAACAAATTAGGTATAAACATATCCATAAAGCACTTCTGTAACAAATACCAGCTAAATACAAACTGGTCTGACTAATGTTAAAAAGACACAGGGCCAGATTCTCTAAACTTCAAAAGTGATAAAATGGAGAGTGATAAACAGCCAGCCAATCAGCTCCTACCTGCCATGTCACAGACTGTGTTTGAAAAATGTCAAACAGGAGCTGATTGGCTGGCTGTTTATTACTTTTGAAGCTTAGAGAATCTGGCCCACAGTGTCAGAACCAGAATATCACTCAGGGTCCTATTACAGTAGTGTACATAACACTCTGGTGGTTCCTATTACTTTTGCTTTAGAGATAATGTTACAAACTCATGCCATTACACAAAGCACCATCAGTGTTTGTTCATTCTCCACTCCACTCCATTATTCTTAGACTCCTATTACATTTGCAGGGGAAAGTTCCAAATTTTCACCAAGAGTAATGGTGTTCTACATTTCCTTTATACAGTACCAAAAGGTTAAAAGCATTGAAACTGAAAAAAAAAAAATTAATAATTATTGTAATGGGTACTAAAAATAACCTCACCATTTCATTCAAGCTTAAAAAAAAATTCAGCAAATTGCAGCAACTATGTTTATTTATTTAAAAAAAATAATAATAATAGAAGATAAAAATCCATAATTTGGCCACACAAATTTGAAATAGCTCTGACAGATTTAGTACCCTACCCCAGGGTCATAACTAGGGCTGTGTGAGTGGTGACAGAATTTTGGGCTCTGGGGATGGCACAGTTGCTGTCCCATGGACCCCACTTCTGGCTGGCACAGTGCCTGGTACTGCACCCTTCAGGCAGTAAAGCTGCTGCAGTGATGCCTGAAGCATCCTGTGGGCACCCCAGGCAGGATGGTCTTTAGTGTCCTCTGGATGCTGTACATAAAGGTACTGGTTACACCAATCCCTCTGTGCAATGTCATGTGTATAAGAAGAGGGGCCTGCCCAGGGTGCCCTCCCTAATCAACCAAGTAAATTTCTGCATAGGGAACTGCATGTCACTCATTAGCATCACACTTTTTTTTTAAAGGAAATGCTACTGAATGTTATACAGTAAGAGCTTTGTACCATTTAATATTATTTTCTGCAATTAAGAAATTATCAAAAATGCTAAAGATACAATCAAACTCAATAAACTTGACATTACAGGCGGTTGCCTAAGTGGTCAGACAGCGTTCCACATTTGAAAAACTGGTACTCTTTACCTAGCACGGCGCCCACGATTTTGATCGTGGGCATCGCAGGTAAAAAAATTGCGGGCATCGCGGGCATTGAATGCACTAAAAATCGGGTGCGACGCGACCGACGCGATGCCCGCGATTTCCCATAGGGAACAATGTTAAATGTCTCAATTGACCCGATTTTCATGTTCAATGCCTCAATTGACCCAATTTTTCCATAGAAACAATGTTAAATGGCCCACAGAGGCCAAATAGCCACCCTGAAGTGTGAAATGGCCCCCACAATTGTTAACGCCACCCCACGATGAACGTGAACCCGAAGCGTGGCGAGCGCAGCGAGCCCGCGAGGGGCGGCGGTACGCGTCCTACGACCTTTTCATACCCCCACTATCCACGTTGGCGTGGAATTGAGAATAGAATAGTGTGGCGAGTGCAGCGAGCCACAAGCGTGGCGAGCGCAGCGAGGGGACACGGATACCTTCACAGGTAAACACGTCCCTTTGCGGGCTTCACAGGTATCCGCGTCCGCTCGCCAAGCTTCGGGCTCGGTGGCTCGCTGCGCTCGCCACACTATTATATTCTCAACTCCACGCCGACGTGGATAGTGGGGGAATGAAAAGGTCATAGGACGCGTACCGCTGCGCTCGCCACGCTTCGGGTTCACGTTGATCGTGGGGTGGCGTTAACAATTGTGGGGGCCATTTCACACTTCAGGGTGCCTATTTGGCCTCTGTGGGCCATTTAACATTGTTTCCTATGGAAAAATCGGGTCAATTGAGGCATTGAACAGAAAAATCAGGTAAATTGAGACATTTAACATTGTTCCCTATGGGAAATCGCGGGCATCGCGTCGGTCGCGTCGCACCAGATTTTTTAGTGCATTCAATGCCCGCCGTGATAAGTAAAGAGTACCGAAAAAATATATGATTTTGGGGTCTGTTGTAGTGTGATTGATTTTAAAATGTTACTATGCAGTTGTAGTCAACTTGATATATTCACTTTCAACTATTTTTACTTTCAAAGCAGAAAAGGATCATTTAATCTAAAATACAGATTGCAAAGTTGTACAGTGCCATTGACTATACAATACTCTGGATAAGTATTAGGGCCAAGCGAGTTAAATAAATTGACCTAATCTACTGGTTCCGAAATGGTGTGGCACTAGGCTTGTGCAAGCATGCCTTGGGTTGGTGGTCCAGGATTAAATCAAATTACAATGTGAAGACAAAAGGGATTGTACACTGACAGCAAATAGATCGACAGTACAAGATTTTATGGACGTCAGCACTGTTTACGGCAGACACCCTTCTTGGCAAACTGACCACAAGTTCCAGGACAACAGAAGGTGATCTGTTTTTCCGTTTTGTGTTTAGTACAGTGACCAACGCTGGGGCAAACGCAGGAGTTTTCTCGGTTGAGTTTCCAAACAAAATTTTTGATATTAATAATCCCCATAAAATGACAACTCTAATGAAATCTCATCTTATTTTCTCTGTGAGTGTATGGCGCTGCTTGCCTTCTCTCTTCTGTCAGGGGGGATTTTGGGTACTCAGAATCCCCACCTGTTTGCACTACTGAACTGTTACACTGATGCTCCACCACCTCCATGCTTTACTGTATCTACTGTACACTTTGGCATCATACAGTATGTTCTCCTGCCAATCCCCAACCCCAAACACATCCATCTGAGCAAAAGTTTTATACCTTCATGAACACATCTGCTGCAGGAGCATACCATTTCACTTGCACAGGGGTATCACTTGTCTACATAGAGCGTTTATTGTTAGAAGTGATCAGCAAAACTAGTGTTAGTAGCTGCCAATCAAAACATGTGAATAATCAGAAGGACAACTGTGCACCACCACACAAATGAACTAAATTATGACAGGTAAGCAAAATTCACTTAAATTTAATATTTTTTTTCGAATGGTATCAATAAAAACTGTTATCTTAGGGGTTCCGTGCCAAAAAAAAGCTTCTACGCTAGGGCACAGTGATTCAAGAAGGTTTGAAACTACTGAGCAGTATACAGAATAAGGGGGATATTCAATCACGGCTGATATTTGCGACAGGGCAAATATTGGTATTTTAGTAATCAATCCTAATACGCCTGCTACAGACATGCCTCCCTATGGAAGCGAGTCTGTATTGTCAGAAACGGACATGGATTGTCAAATCCGCTTCTGTTATAGGTGGAAGAACGAAAAAAAATGGCTCGGGATTCCGACTGTTGGGATGTTCCACCAGTCAGAATCCCGGGTTGGATACCCCCCTAAAACTGAATATTGGATTGCTGCATATTAAAATTTTGTCCGTAGATAACTTCCACTAATAATTGTGGTAAGCTTATAATACAAGGGTAATGGTATGATGTAGCTACAGATATTAACCCTTTGAGTGCCAAGTAAATTTGAAAAAAAATGTAGTCATCATAATGACCTGTAATCTTTACCTTATATAGGAAATATATATATTTTTGTACACAACGTTTTTTATTTGTATTTATCTCTCACAGAGATGTTGGCACTCGAAGGGTTAAGTAACCTGTACAGTAAACAACATCCTACACAAAAAAAGAAAAAAAAGAAAAACCTGAATAGCTTTTGCTGTCGCGAATAGCTTATTAGTATGTATGGAAGAAACAGGCAGCACAGGCTCCACAGACCCTGAGACACTCATTTTCTCCTACCGCAGCTAAAGCAGATCCTGGGAACCTCTAGAACTCAGTAACCTCCTTCACACTACGTAGTCAGTCATTTCGTAACAGTATAGAAACCGCAACTTAGTGGTCAGCAACTGCTTAGGTAAAAAAAAGTTAAGGATCATAAAGCGCATATGTAACCAATAATGGGCCTTATGATCTCCTTTATGAAACATCAAAATAGTCTATTGCTTTAACCCCTTGAGTGGGGGGTTTTGCTGGGGCAGGACAAACCTACCAGAGCAGCTTTGTCCTGCCCCAGCAAAACCCAAAACCCACCACAGATCACAGGAGGCCCCCCCCCCTCACCTCTGGCATTAGTACGCTGGAGCTTCCCTGTCGCCAAAGTTTCCCTGCCGCCTGTCAGTCATCACTGACCAGACAGGCGGCAGGCTCGGTGTTGTTTCGCGCGCGGAGGCTCGGGAGGACTCTGGCCCCTGAACTCTCCCGAGTCCCCCCAAGCCGCCCCGAACATCCACGAGCCTGCCACGAAAATATCCTCGCATACCACCCAAGGGGTTAATCTCAACATATGAATTCTAAGTCTGTGATTAAAATTAGCAAACCTTTGTCATTAATCATAACACACAGATAAATCTATAATTAAAATTATGATTCAAACACTTAAAAAACCATATAGGACACATTTTTTATTGTTTTAATAAAACTATAGTATTTTATATTTAGGATTTGTTGCCAATTAATTGGGACTTTGAGTTCATGACATAACCTTTTTGCATGTTATACCACGACAGTCGGAATATGGGCCATTTTTAATTCCTTCCGACAGAAACCAGACAGTTAGTATACAAATCAGCGTAAATAGCCGCGGATTGTCCAAAACGTCCGTGAATTCGACTATCTGCAGCCGTCTCCGCCAAAACAGATTTGACTTGCTCTAACGTCAGATCTGCTTTGTCGGAAATGGCCTTCAATGCTGTCAGTAACGGCAGCATTGAATAGGCAAAAGACTATATTCCCCAACCCCCCCGACGGAAGTAGTGGCTGGGCTCTAATACCGCCCTTTATGTGTAGGCAGAGATTTACAATTGCCATACTGTATGCAGCTAAAAAATCTGCATGTTATTTTGATTGTGTTCTTTTGCATATTCCTTTTCCACACATATTATATTGTCCAAGTGGATTGAATAGATAATTAAGAAGCAAAGTGACAACCCAGGCAGGGAAGAGGAACTGCATGGGTTTTCAAGGATAGCGGGTGCTAGAATGAACACTATGTAGATTTCGTATAAGATACCTCACATGCATAAATACAGTTGTTCCCAAAATTTCTTGAATCAAGGTGCCCTAGAGTAACCGGTTATTTTTTTTTTGCTGGTTTTTTTAATGATAAATTATTAAATTAGGTACATTGTTTCTACCCGTCATCCTTAGGTTCAGTGATGGTGTATAGTTGTGCTTGAGATTGTGCACATATTGGAAGCCACTAGAACAGGTGTTGCCTATCACTTTGACCATAAATATGCCTAGGTAATCTGGGGCAGATGTATGAAGCAGTGATAAGGGAGGAGAAGTGGCCCCTGGCAACCACTCAAATGCTCTGTATTATTTTATATTATGCAAATATAGATGTAACTTCATTGGCGATTGGTTGCCATGGGCCACTTCTCCCCAGGCTCACTTCTCCTCCCTTATCACCGCTTCATACATCTACCCCTCAGTTTAGGAACCACTAATTATTACAATTATTCATTGATTTAATTCTTACAATTTCCCAATAATGCATGTTATTTTCTCTACTTACTTTATTGGATAGGTTTCATCTTTCCTTTTCTTGTTTTCTAAAACAGGAACAGTCTCCCATCCAAATGCTAACCCCCAGTCAAAGTTCCCTCGGTTACGGTTATTGCCGTATGGAGAAGGGTTGCTAAACTCAAAAGTGTTGAGTTCAATGGTGACGATGTCAGGGCTCACTACCGCTGTGTGATTCTCAGCAATTCTCGCCAGTAAGGGCTCCAGCCATCCATAGTAACACTCACCTAAAACATGGAGAATTAGTACAGGTTACATACAAAATAATGCATGCTCACATATCTTTCCTTCTCTGAGCAAGGTACGCTCTCAGGTAAGTGGTGTGTATTAGGATTATTAAATATACATAATTAGTGCCTTGTGTTCAAAATGCACTTTTATGAGATATAAAAGTGCCAAGCCTAGCATAACTTGCTCTCTATAATGATATCCCGATGAAAGAAGCAGCATTCAAGTGTCTGAAACGTTTATAAAGCAAACTTGTGTGTGTGTAAATGCTTTTTTAACCCATCTATATAATAGTGTGTGTTCCGAAATGCGATTCCCGAAGAGGTCACACACGTATATGCTGTGATTTAGTGCAGCGTCAGTCAGTATGCTGTGTTTTAACTAGAGATGTGCAGGTTCGTATTTACCCGGATCTCTAGCAGGATCTTATTGGCTATCCGGCTGTCACATGTTTTGGAGCCAAAACATGTGACAGCCGATAGCCAATAAGATCTGTGTAATTCCGGACCTGCACATTTCTAGTTTTAACCCAGCCATAGAAGTACAAGTAGCAGAAACTTATTGTAACAAAGCTTCATATACAGACAATGGAATTAGTTAATCAATGGGAGAATTATACCTAGGCCAATAAGTGTAACTGTGATTTTGTACTTACAGTGCGCATCTAAAAAAGTCAGTGTGTCTCCTGTTGCTACAGAGGCTCCGGCTAAGCGAGCAGCAATAAGTCCTTTTCTCTCTTTCTGTCGGACCACTTTCACGATCCCAAACTGTTTCACGTAGTCATCTAGTTTATCCTTCAAATACTCTGCCGATAAAAGAACCAAGTGTTTCCTGTAAACGGTCAGTGACATTGTACTTACTGCCTACTGCATTGTAATTATACAGTATGAGAGAAAGTGTCATTGTATCATGCCAAGTGATGTTACGGGTTATTATACTGTGCTAGTGTTTTCAAGCTGTATGGGTTAATGTCATGTGCCAAATGCGTAAAGAACGTAGAACGCTTGTACTTGTTTATTATATGGACACCAATTGAACTGGAGAAGAGACTACGACATGAACTCTGCCTGTGTTTTTAGGAAATTCAGTTATTTGGTTTGCAAAATGAAGGCCGAGGGAGTAAAAAAAAAAAAAAAAAAAAGCCTGTCTGTGAGGAAATATGGAAGCCAATGAAGTTCACATGGGGGGTAATCAATGCTCTAACGGCAAGCTATGACGGCGAGCAGTGCCGATAGCTCGTCGTCAGACTATTCGACTGCCTCCCCTTCGCATTTTCTTTTCAGTGAGGTGGAGACAGCGAGTGTGGCCATCAAAAGGTCGGGGCTCGCCACAAAATGCAGCAGACTCGCTTTAAGGGGAGCCTCGCCGTCCTCTGAGGGTGAAGATTCTGGCAAAACATTGAATATGGCGAGGGGGTTGGATGGCGAGGATGGCTTTTCCTCTCCGAAAATAAGATCCTCGCCGTGGCATTGAATACACCTCATGATGGGACCCTGCACAGCTCATACTCTATGGCCCTTATTCTTGTTCACTCGCAAAGACAAATACCTTCTCAAATGGACAAAACCATGTGCACTGCAAGTGGGGCAGATGTAACTTGTGCATAGAGAGTTAGATTTGGGTAAGTTATTTTGTTTCTGTGCAGAGAAAATATGGACTGCTTTATTTTTACACTGCAATAGAGACCTCACCCATATCTAACTCTCTCTGCACGTTCCATCAGCTCCCCTTGCAGTGTACATGGTTTTGTCCATTTGAGAAGGAATTTGCCTTTTGCGAGTGAACCAGAATAAGAGCCTATGTCAGGTGCAGCCACAAGAGTTCTACCATTCTACTAATGGAGTACTGTAGATCATTGTGAAACAGAATGATTTCCATCTGAAAAGACACCTAAGCCTTCTGCTGGTTACAAAGGTGTAAGTACATATGTTTGGAAGAAGTTCAACATTTAATGCTGTATAAAAAGCATCCCTGCAGGTAAGTGCAGCTACTGTTTACCTTTGGAGGCCTGCTCATATACAAACTTTCCATTGGCAGCAACACATAAAACTGCAATTGCATTAACCCTTTCAACGCCCCTTTTTATTTTTACAATACTGTATATCATTAAACTCGACTCCTTATATTCCCCATTTTACCATCTGTACTGGCATCGTCCACCATAATGATCTCCTTGAGGAGGATGGCAGGAGAGGTGTACATGACGCTGTATACAGTGCGGAGCAGAGTAGACCAGGCTTCATTGTGGAACACAGTTATGATGCTGGTTGTGGGCAGAGGTGGGCACCGCTTAAATTTTTGTTCAATGCACCTGGAAAAAAAGAATGGGCATAAATGACACAGACCTATACATAAAAATGTTTTTGCAGAAAAACACTGAAAATTTGATCTATACCGTAAAATGCCATTTTGGATAATACTACCAGGGAATCTGTGTTTTCAGGTGGCAGTATGATCATTCACCTGGCCCTCACATAAATAACGTAACATAGTAAAAATAAATTGACTCAGGGACAGATTCTCTGAACTATGGGTGACTTTTGGCCAAAGGGACATTAACTGAACCTTTTCTGTATTTTAATGGAGGGAATAAAAGGGAACACATAACACTTGCCGTAGATTTTGTGAACAAACCAAGGTGATGTGTCCACAACTTACCTGCTGTCCCATTACTGAACCCAACTACCCCCCATAGAGAAATCATTTCCAACCTCTGTGTTTTACATAGATCATCATTTGGCCATTCTTCCAGGCTTTTGTTTTATGAAGCCTTCTCAGTAACATTGGGCAGTATATAACACGGCCGGCGAGGGGGTTAAACGGCGGGTATCACCAAAAACAAGCAACACTCGCCGCTTAATGCCCGAGCGAGGTGAAGACAGCGTGTGCAATGAAGGGTCAGTTGTATACTGACCGTGCAAACTGTGACAGTGAGCAGTCAGCACTGCTCGCTGTCACAGCTCGCAAAAAGCATTGAATATACCCAATAAACAGGAGATGTCAGCAGATTAAACCAAGCCACCGTCGCCAGCGACCACAGGAGCGGCCATCTCCCGTAGTCACGGAGTTATCTAGGTGATGTAGGCAATCATCCCAAAAAGCTGCCCTACCTCCCTGATCTCTATATAAAGAAATGATATGCCATTGATGTAGTGTTCCTTTGAGGTGCATTAAAAACTGTATAGTTCTATTGTTTTAGATAGCTACAAACTGCAAACTTTACATTTTAAAGAAAATCTTCAGTAAAAAGACAATGGGCAAAACATCTAAAGATACATATAAAAAGAAAAAAAAACAAATATGATCTGGGCTCTATTTTTAGCCATTTGATTGCCATGGAACTTTGTCAACATTTGGTTTGAAAATGACCAAGCAAACCTGTTTATTAACCCTTGGAGTACCAACGTTGCTGTGGGAGATCCTCAAAATATCCTTTAAAAATGCCAGCGCCGCTCACAGCGACTGTTCTTTTTTGTTCTTTATTTAACTAATCTTCAATTAATGGACTTGGCTGTATTTGTATTTATGCTGCTGCTGCATTTGTATTTATTCATACTAAAAGAAGAAAAGTCGATGTGAGTGACGTTGGTATTTTTAGGAGTTATTGAGGGCCGCTCACAGCAGCATTGGCACACTGAGGGTTAATCTGTAAAATCTATGGGCAGAAGTCGGATTGCAAAAAGAAAATATTACCACATTAAAAGGAACAGACAAGTCTAGCAATGTTTTTGTATTCTTACAGGTGTGTAGATAGATATTACATCTGTCTTGTATAGGAATGACCGATGGCAAGCAATTGGTAGATTGTTAGTTGTTCCATTACTTTGTCATGTTTATCCCCTAGTCTGACAATGGAAGATTATGGTGTTTAACTATGTAACAAAACCAAGATATATACGTACTCTGGGGGCCTTGTATCAGGTCCAAGGTCTCGGTGTAACGAAATTCTATCACTAGCAAAAACATTAAAACAATGTTTCCTTTCTCCTTCTTCTCTCTCTTTCTCCTCCTCAGGTGTCAGCTTGTCCACTTTAAATGGTTTCCCAGATGCTCCTGGTGCATTAGGGTCCAGAGGTGGCCGATCAAGATAAGGCTTTAGTTCGGCGGCAGTATAATATCCTGGCAAACACCGTCTCTCATCTTTATCATCAAGCTGTCTTTCTGGTGCATTAATCTGCATTTTTGGCACAGCGTCTTTAATATTATTTACAGCCTCCATCACCATGTCCAACATTTTTTTTCTCTTCACGTATGAACCTCCCTGTGCCGCAAGCTCGTCCATCTCTCTGTCCACTACTTCTTTTTGTATTAAAAACACAAAACCCATAAAAATAAGAGTCACTGCCCCAAGTTTCCAGTGTATAAACCGCTGGCCTAAGACCAGCCTTTTAAAGTTTGTCATGTTGGTAAAGAAGCGTCTCAGCCAAACGAAACCCAAATGTACCTATGGAAAATATTCCATTTTGCTTATTGTAGCATCGTCCAAAATCTGGAAAACAAAGTTACTTAGCATGAGAATACAGCCGTAATGGATAATTGTTAATAAGGTTATCTGAAATTTTTTTTTTTTAAAGCGGTATTTTTGCCCAGTGGGTTCAATTTCCATAAAAATGTGAATTCTTTTATGGCTGCTAACACACTAGTAAAACATGAATTTCAAAGTCAGCACAGAGGGTTAATGATTTTCAAATATACAGCAAAAGTGTAAAAGCAACAGGACTGCTGGCTACTAAAAGACTTAGGGGGACGGGGCAAAATAGCGGCGGGGCTCTATTCAATGATGTCTTTCCTGGCAGCATTGAAAAAAGGATCCCGGCAGAACGGGCCCAATTTTAGTCTGTTCTGCCGAGAACAGTAGGAATTGTCGAGTTCCCAACCGCAGCTCAACAATCCATGGCCGTATCTCGTGGCCACGCCCCCTTTTCGGCGTTTGGAAGGCGGGACATTAAATCCCGCCCGCCAATTTCTCATTGAGCAGGCTGAGAATGGACAGAGTCACAGCTGTTGGGCCAACCCGACAGTCGTGGCCCAGGATTGAATATCCCCCATAAGCAAGGGACTAGTATTCTGGATACTGTAAGAACCATTTAGTTTGTCCTATTGATAAATATTCTAGTGTGTGCCCAGCTTTACACACAATTGTTGGGAGCCAATTAACCTACCTATACAATTGTTTTATGGGAAACAATAAAAACTACGCACAGCAAAGTGCACAATATCATCCTAATACAATTATAATCTACATATTTGTCCAATGAAAAAACGAATGCAATGGGATCCTGGTAATTGGGGCATTTTACAATATAGATGTTGTGTGTTGGCACTTCACAATAAAATACTTTTTAATTGCCCAGGTGCCCTCCAGGGAAATCCCGTTGTACAGTAGTGGAAAGAATTGCGGCACTCACAGGACTTCATATGAAAAATAATGACCAATGAGTCAGATCTTATCCACGTTTCAGTCTATGTTGGTGACAGGTTCATTTTAGGATGATTATCTATGTCCTGATGCACTGGGTGGCACAGTTGCCATATGATGAGACGGTACTTATATGTTAGTTGGGTGCCCACTATAGTTAGTGTGCTCATACCCCCACTATCCATGTCGGCATGGAGGGGATTTTATATAGTGTGGCGAGTGCAGCGAGCCACTGAGCCCGAAGCGTGGCAAGCCCCGCGAGGGGATGTGGAAAACTAAGCAAATAGCTTAGTGCGCGCCCAACTAACATATAAGTACCGATGAGACGAACCAATTTAACTACATACAGTATGAAAAGTCCAGAGAAAAAAAAAATAAGTCAGCCAGTAAAATAACTACAGTATGTGAACAAAGTCTAGCTGATTAATGACATTATCCACACACACACACACACACACACACACACACACACACACACACACACACACACAGATTATTAACGAACAACCATATCTATAATCTTACTAATCAACTCCCACCATGGTTCCATAAAACAGATACGATTCCTTATGCATAGCAACAAAGTAATTTTGGCCAGAAACAACCAAACTGGCTATTCATGAGTTGTCACATCAGTTCTACAGTTTCAGCATGTAACATTTGCCTCACAATGAGTTGTACAGCATTATATGCACTGTATTCAAAGGCAATTGTTTAAAAAAAGAAAAGGAAAACAAGTAAATGATCACACTGTCAACAGTCATTATATTAGACAGGTATACAAGGTTGACAGACGCAATGGAAACATTTTAAAAATGTTGATAACCAATATTAACCCTAAAGCCCCAGTTTTTGTGAAACTACAGGTCCCAGCATGCCTTGCTAGAGGTTTGCTATTACAGAATTCTAAAACTGTACAGCTGGAGAGCCACAGATTTCAAATGCCAATATCAATTGTTAACAATTTCCCTTGAACTCCCCAACAAATTATATACTGCATACACACTGAACGATATTGCAATATTGTTCAGTGGCATTATCTGTTCCCCTGCCGAACATGTAGTCATTGACCACAGTCAAGGTTAAACTGCATATACAGACAATGGGGGTTCATTAACAGCGTGCATTGTTAACGATTATGAGCGTGCAAACAATATCGATAGCGTGCATTGTTTACGATATTATATAGCTCAGAAGAGCCAAAATGAGAGATTTCGTTTGAAATATTGTTTAGTATGTATGAGGCTTAACCCCTAAAAATTATATTGGCAATATTGTGGCATTGTGACATTCAACATTACGGCATCGGCACTTGTGCTGTTGACATTGCAATATGATGACCAGCACATGCTGACTTTTGCAGCTAAACTGATACTTGTAGCAATCTACTTATAAATTGCTTCTGTGAGGCATGTCTTCGTCTGTCTGATAGGCCTCAGGCCGTCAAGATAGGTGACCAGGTTTCCACTACACTTGTAGTTAATACTGGAGTCCCTCAGGGGTGTGTTTTGAGCCCCTTATTGTATTCATTATTTACGTTTGACTGTTTCTCCAGCTCAGATTCCGTCCGTCTTATTAAATTTGCAGACGACATCGCCATTGTGGGTCTTATCACCAATGATGATGAGTCGGCTTACAGATCAGAAGTTTTGAAATTAGAGTCCTGGAGCAGTGGGAATTGTTTGATCCTTAACGTGAGCAAGACAAAAGAAATGATTTTAGATTTTAGGAGGTACAAAAAGACTATGTGTTGTCCGTTGGTTTTAAATGGTCAACCGGTGGAGATTGTTGATACCTTCAAGTTTCTGGGTATCAATATTGCTAATGACCTTTCATGGAATACCCATATTAACATCATTATTAAGAAGGCCAACCAGCGCATGTATTTCCTGAGGAAACTGCGACTGGCTGGTCTGAGTGAGAAGACCCTGACTAATTTTTATTCTTGTGAAATTGAGAGCATCCTCACTTATGGGTTATTGGCCTGGTTTGGTCCCTGCTCGGCTGCGGATCGAAAGTCCCTTCAGAGGGTTGTGTCAACTGCGGGTAGGGCAGTGGGTGTTGTTCTGCCAAACCTGCATGACATCTTTCTGAGTCGACTTTCTTTGAAGACAAAATGTATTCTGAGTGATTTTACCCACCCATATAATGACTTTTTCTCCTTATTACCATCTCATAGGTGTTATCGTTCAGTTTTATGTAAGACAAAGAGATTTAGAGAGAGTTTTTTTCCAATAGCTGTTCGGATTTTAAATAACTGTAAATCCTGGGGTTGAATAATGTAGGCATGTACGATTTGGTTGTCTGCTATCACTGTCTTTTTTATGCTTTTGTTGTATATATGTGCTGTATGCTCTTTTATTTTCGTTTAATGTTCACTGCATGTGGCCATTTTATGACAAATAAAGATTCTGATTCTGATACCAAGAATAAGCACAACAGTCCAAAATAAAATTTGTAGGAATAGTTTTACAGTAGTAAAAGCAATTGGATTCAAATATCTATATAAATAGCTGTTATTATTTGTATGATTTAACAAAGATACCTAACCTTGAATGGGCTAAGTCACAATTCCACATTCTAAGTAATTTTCCTTGGAAATGTTTTACTTTTAGTGATTCACTTTACAAAATAAATAAAAAGAAGACTAACCACAGTTTCCTGTGTGACAGACACTTTAAAGTCTATTACTGTATGTACAAACTGAGTATGTTGGTTAAACAGGTGTGACCATCACAGATGTTTGACAAGAACTATCATGTTGAATGTTTTAAAGGTCTAAAACACTTTGTGCAATTGCTGAATTGAAACAAGGATTTGTTTGCGCCTATCAATTTAATAAGGAGTCTAAACATGAGATGCATTCAGCATCCTGGCGTTTCAAATACCTGCACTGGCATCCCAACTACTACCAGGAGACAGTTGGCGGAAATCCAACATCAATGAGGATGTTTGTGCCGGAATCATGACAGCTGGGATTCCGAACATAAGCGGGCAGGTGTTTGAGGGTGAGATGTACTAAGCCTTGAAAAGGGATAAAATGGAGAGTGATAAACCATCAACCAATCAGCTCCATGAACAAAATATGCAGACCAATAGACAGAAATGTCACAAATATCCTCTGTACAGGATAAGCCACAGCACCCAATCAAATGTCAGAACAATGAGAGACAAGTAATCTTGTGACAAGTCTCTGATTAGTTTAGCCATTAGTCAACATCTGCCCCAGTATTATATGAGCATCCGTGTTTTTCTTGTTTAAACGTAATCCCGGATCTCCTATTCCTCGCTGGCTGTTTATACAGCCCTGTGTTATCAGGAATAGTCTCAGAAGGCTATCAGTGTTGCTTGCACTTACTTTAAGTAGGCAAATAAAAACCACTGAAAGTCCAAGAAAACTTCCAGTCTCTACTACCAAACATCTTTGTGCCCTGTACTAGTCGGACCATTTCAGAATTACCTGGCTTGCTTTGTCTTTTCAATTCTTGTTGCATTAAAAGAGCCATCACAGTGACACTTTATTAATTTAATACTGTCCGACTGTTGTAATACTAACGCCCATATTATGTGCTGACAACAAGTTCTGCTTGCAGGAACATGTCATTTTCTTAATTCTCTATAAATGTGTTCTAATTACAACTGTGAGGTTCTAAATGTTACTTTAGGAGGTGAAAGCAAAAAAAAAAAAAAAAAAACAATGTACATTTTCATTTAAAAATGAAGTCGTTTTGATTAAATTACAACAACCAATTACTGATAATAAAAACATCTCATTACTTTGAAAAATAAGTTTCCACTGGAAAAAAAAGTTATTGCAGTCAAACCTCACGCCACGCCAAATAATATTCTATATATTGGTTTAAAGAACATTGCCATTTGCTTTTGTAAGTTGTAACTCTGCCGAGATGTTGATTTATTAAGCCATATGGCTATGGAACTCTAATACGGGTAAATGAAGTCTCAACTCATTCTGTGAAGTAGGTTTTCTTTTATTGCAATATTATTTGTTACAATCTATAGGACTACACTTCGAGAACACATACCGTATTCTTTCAATTTACAGTCAAAAGAAAGTCCTAGAAGCCCAAAAATATGTAGACTGAAAGGGTAAAATGGATGGTAAAGAATTGAGCAGGGGCAGATTGGGATGGAAAAACCTGAAATTTCTAAAAGTAGTGATAATTGGGCGGGGTCTGTTAAGGGTGTGTGATCTATCACTGGGGACCGAATCGCACTCTCATAGGGCCTAATTTTGAGTTGGAGGAAGATGTGACCTTCATTGCATTTTTTGTTGTAGTGGCATCTGCGGCTTTATGCTAATGCCACTACAATGGCCTTTCCTGGTGTACATCCAAATTTATTATTATTATTATTATTAACAGTTTCTTATATAGCGCACACAGATTCCGCAGCGCTTTACAAAGCATAATTAGGAGCAAAAACATATATCAAATTACAGTACAAGACAGTTTAGGACAAGTACATGGTTAATATGGATAGTTGCATCAGTGGACAGGACACTGAAGCAATCATCAGGGTGGCAGAGGTTTATATATTCTAAGAAAGGCACAAGAGGAGAGAGGGCCCTGCCCGTGAGAGCTTACATTCTAAAAGGGGAGGGATAGACAGACAGGGGTGACACAAAGGGGAAAGAAGTGGGCATAAACAGTAGGTTAGGATGAGAGATGGTCAGGTTTTATGCTGGAGGGTGGGAAGAGGTCAGCTTAGTCTTTGATATTTTAAGTCTAAAAAAGAGCTGGGTCATCCAGGAGTAGACAGCAGAGAGACAGTTAGAGATATGAGTGAGGATGGAAGGAGAGAGATCAGGAAAGGAGCGGTAGATTTTAGTATTATCAGCATAGAGGTGGTAGTGGAAGTTAAGTGAGCAAATAAGCTCACCCAGAGAGGACATATAGAGATAGAGAAGAAGAGGACCAAGAATAAAATTATGGGGGACACCTACTATCAATGGAAGAGCAGAAGTGGTGAAGTCATTAGAGGTACAGCTGGGCATTTTCAAAACAGACAGTGCAAATACAAGCATTAACAGTGATACTCAAAGTTTTAGCAGTTGCAGAAATGGTGATAAGCTGGATGAACAGTCAGATAGCCAGGAGTAGTATGTTGTGAGTATGAAGTGAGCTCACTCAAAGCAGTCCCTTGGTTTTCTGAGTTGCTGTAGTTTCTGTTTTTCTGAATCACTTTGATTTCAAGATGTTAAGTTGGTTGGCAGTTTCTGTCCAGTTTAAGTCCAGAATAAGTCCAATCTTTAATCTATGTAACTTTTTTTCCCTACTTAAAATCTTCCTACTTTAAAAGCTGACAAAATATCAATAGTCAGCTTTCAATAGTCAGCCAGGCTGTGTCAGCCTAGTATTCTCACTAAATACTAAAAGCTGTTTCTAAGTTAATTGATTAAGACCCCACCCAAGACATTACAATCATGCCATGAGCTTCTTTAG
Source organism: Crinia signifera (assembly GCF_055691185.1). NCBI lineage: Eukaryota > Metazoa > Chordata > Amphibia > Anura > Myobatrachidae > Crinia > Crinia signifera. The sequence continues at coordinate 146,067,904 of NC_139223.1, read as the reverse complement.
ATGCCACCATCGGTAGCACCATTATAAATTTCACCAGCCTTATGCTAGGGGCAGATTATCCATCTGAGTATGGCCTTCAAAGTGAGCAATTGTGTGTCCTATATGCAACCACTTTCAATAAGTAATTGCAGCTGTACAGTATATAGCAGTGATTTTCAACCTTTTCACCTTGCGACACAATAAATACGATTTTAAAATTGCCAAGGCACACCATGAGATCCCAACAGGACAAAACGCATCGGCCCCCACAGGAAAAAACCCAAACCTATTGGCCCCCATATAAAAAAAAACAATCACACTGGTCCCCACAGGTAACAAAAATAAAATACAGTGGCTCTTTACATGAAAAGAAGAGACCAGTGAATAACAGTTGAACTGGTGGTGGCTGTAAATGCTGATTTGGGCATCTCTAGATCTGGGGGCACACTTGAGAACAGTTCAAGGCACACTAGTGTGCCATGGCTAAGCAGTTGAAAAACACTGGTATATAGGCACATGCACAATGTGTCTGATGCATGCTAAGTCCACCAAGCATCTGCGGTACTCTTTACTTAGTTGGGCGCCCGTCGCGGGCATCGCGGGTACATTTATGTCTGGCCGCGACGCGACCGACGCGATGCCCGCGATTTCCCATTGAAACCCATGTTAAACATGGAAATCGTGTCGGTCGCGTCGCGGCCGGCCATAAATGTACCCGCGATGCCCGCGACGCTCCCGATTTGCCATAGGAATCAATGTTAAAAGGCCCGATGGACACGATTTTACTGTTAAATGCCTCAATGGACCCGATTTGCCCATAGGAATCAATGTTAAATGGGCCACAGAGCCCAAATAAGCACAATTAACCCTTAAATGTCCCCCCCAATTTTTAACGCCACCCCACGATCCACGCCAACCCGAAGCGTGGCGAGCGCAGCGAGCCCGCGAGGGGCGGCGGTACGCGTCCTCCGACCTTTTCATGCCCTACTATCCACTAGGGCGTGGAGTGAGAATAGAATAGTGTGGCGAGCGCAGCGAGCCACCGAGCCCGAAGCGTGGCGAGCCCCGCGAGGGGACGCGGATACCTTCACAGGTAGACGCGTCCCCTCGCGGGCTTCACAGGTGTCCGCGTCGCCACGGACACCTGTGAAGCCCGCGAGGGGACGCGTATAACTGTGAAGGTATCCGCGTCCCCTCGCCACGCTTCGGGCTCGGTGGCTCGCTGCGCTCGCCACACTATTCTATTCTCACTCCACGCCCTAGTGGATAGTAGGGCATGAAAAGGTCGGAGGACGCGTACCGCCGCCCCTCGCGGGCTCGCTGCGCTCGCCACGCTTCGGGTTGGCGTGGATCGTGGGGTGGCGTTAAAAATTGGGGGGGACATTTAAGGGTTAATTGTGCCTATTTGGGCTCTGTGGCCCATTTAACATTGATTCCTATGGCCAAATCGGGTCCATTGAGGCATTTAACAGTAAAATCGCGGTCAATCAGCCTTTTTAACATTGTTCCCTATGGGAAAATCGCTGTCATCGCGGGCATCCCGATTTACCCGCGATGCCCGCGATTTTTACCCCCGACGCCCGCGATTTCAATCGCTGGCGTCCATCTAGGTAAAGAGTACCGCATCTGCTATCACATCAAACATTGTATTAAGATTCCACTTACAAAAATGTGAAGCAATATAATTTATTGTTTAGCTTAAAAATAATACAGTATAGCGAGTTCCATGTCTTAAAAAAAACCAAATATATGCTCTGTAGCATTCATCCCTAGAGATGGAGGTTTCCATAGCAATGGGTACACTCAAATTCCTTGAAGACTTCTTCCTATCAATCTAATAGATACAACAAGTAATCTAGTCTATGTTTGATCTGTGATACTGCACATTAACTCGACATTAAAGACAAAATAGAGATTAAGTTACAAATACCAGCTTCATAAGAGAGACAAATTTATACTACTTCTGCTTTCCATATGTAACATTATATTAAGTCATCTACATTCTCCCTCTATGCTGGGATGGTAAAGTATGAACAAGTCTGTTTAAAAAAATAAAAAACACAACACACGAAAAACTCATGTCAACCGTTTCCATGTGTCAACAATTAGTCATTAGTGGTCGACCTATTGACACTTAACCTTTTGTTTGTCGACCTATCGACCGCATCACTGCTAGAATGATCACTGGAAAGGAGGCAACATCCTCAGAGACTAAATCGGACCTTCTGGTTTGTTGCACACACTATACACTGTGCACCAAATAGTTTGTATATAATAGATGATTTGTAGTTTCAATACGTGTATGCATGCGAGATAAGTGGGTGTGGTATGATCCTCAGACATTTGGGATGGTCATTAGTCATACATCGGAATCCCGACAGGGGAGGGCGAGTGCTAAGGCGCCCCTTACGAGATAGCTGCGTTCGCCACGCTGTGGGCTGTGTCTCCCTGTGCTCACCACACGTTCTATTCTCCCTCTATAGGGGTCATGGACCTCCACGAGAGAGAAAAGCTACTGTCAGTCAGGATCCCAACTGTCGGGCATTTAACAGTCAGGATTCCGATGTTGGAGTATGACCATTGGAATCCTGACTGTCGGAGCGTCATCAGGCACCCGAGATAAGGAATCTAGATTATAAGCTCCACTGGGGCGTGTAATGATGTGAATGGCCAATTATTCTCTGAACAGTAATAATAATAGTCCCAAGGGCCCAATCAGTTGTATACTAAAGTGGTAATAGTTTGGACATGTAATGTACAAACATATGGGTTATGAAAGTCTACCAAATCAAAATATAAAAAGGTTGGGGGACACTAGTACAAATTACCACCCAAAATTGAGCATTAACTGCGGGATGTACTAAAGGGAAAATGCGGTAAAACTGGGGTTTTACCACATTTTCCTATGTACCATTACCCATCCGCCGGACATGGTATACCCTATAGAAGCCTATGGGCTTCTATCGCCGCCCGCCGTCCGCGTGAGCCCCCCCTCCCGTCCTCCATCGATCTCCTCCTCCCCCAGCAGGTGTCACAGCCGGGAGGACATCCGGCTACAGGAAGGAGGAGCCGGGGACACTGACAGCCTCTGGGATGTGACGGACACCCCCGCAAACCACATAACAGGTATCGCGGGGGCCTCCGTCACTGCACCCCGATGCTAGCCGCATATGTTAGTACATATGCGGTAGCATCATGGCGGCTGGGCGGCGATGTATATTAATACATCCCGCCCTTATAGTTTTAATGTTGAGTGATAACCATATTATTAGTGTTGAATTTGCTTTTCTTATTTTAAAGTGTTTTTTTTTTTTTCTAAGAATATGTATGAATAGATCAAATGACTTCTGCAAAATCCTTTTAATTCTGAAAGCTCTCACATAAGACTTAATTTGACTCCTATTTCAATTATGCCAACTGGCGGCAATAGTACAAAAACTAGCAAGGAAAAAATCTCTGTTTTTAAATCTCTTTATTTTGGAATCCTATCTTGAGGGGGTGCATGAAGGTTATTTGAGGCTACACGGAACTCTGTTCAAGCAACTTTGTTTCTGCAACCGACAGAGTGACAAAGGCAGATGACTAGCACACAGTAACATAACATTTCTTTCTACAGTTACAAAGGAAGTAACGCAATAATTACAAACTGCCTCTTCCCACTTATTGTGTGTAATAGCCTTCTTCCTACCACAAATAACCAAGTGGTTTTACATTTTAACATATAATCTTGCAAGAAAAAACATTCAATGTGCTTGTATTAAAACGAATTTGCATGTAATTGATCAATTTATTCCAGCAATCCCCAAGGCCATCATCGATATCTTGTCTAAAGCTGGGTACACACCTTCAGATTTATCTGTCCAATCTGTGGTAGTTACAAAAAACTGGAAATGTATGGGAGCAAATGACAGTCAAAAATTTACTCCCAAATGCTGGAAAACAGACAATGGTCAGTCAGACAAAGGGCGGGATGCTGTAGCATCCGCGCCTCCTGTCCGCCGCACATCGCCGGCTACCGCAGACCTAATTATCGCATATGCTGTAACATATGCCATAATTATGGCAAAGGACAGCTCTTGCGTTAAGAGCTGTCCTTTGCGATCTTTCCGGTGATGTGCTGCGGGTCCTGGCGGCTCCCCCCTCCCTCCATTACGTGGGGCTGCTGCTGCTGCCAGGTGGCCTCTCCTCCTCCTCCCTGCACCCGGAATAGGATACAGTGCAGGGAGGAGGTCACAGGTCCAGTCAGCACACACTGTGCTGCCTGGACACAGCAGGTGAGGGGGTCGGCGCGAGGTGGCGGGGGTCCGTTCGGGGCGGCGTGGGTAACGTTAAGAAGCCCATAGGCTTCTATGGGGTATTGCCAGCTTTTGCTGGTGATACTCCTCACAGCGAGGGTTTTTCTGCATATCAAAATGCGGTAAAAAACACAGATAGCAGGGTTTTTACCGCATTCTTGCTTTAGAGAATCTCCCCCAAATTGTTTAAATCATTTTGATATAACAAATTTCTCCAAGCAATACAGATGGTACTGTAAGCCCGCTCCAAGCAAATGCTTTGAAAGCTAGTAGATGTAGTTTCACTTGCTGACAACAGACGGCAGTGTGTCAGAGTCACACGGACACTAGACTATATATCTATATCTATATCTGGGGGGTGGACCAGTCACTCAGGACTTAATGTGTAAGAATAAAAACTTGCTCCAGTGCCCTCAGAGTGCTCCTGGATATAGGTAGAGAAATAAAGCGGCACTCCGAGATTCTGTACTGGGTGAATACGATCTGTCTATTTTTAGGGCCTTTAAAAGAAAATGGAATAATTAATAAAATATTGTATATAAAAAATCCTGCAAAACCTGAATCACTCCAGATCTACTATGGTGCTCCATTATGGAAAACCCCTGACAGACCATAGGAGCCCTATTGTCAAAAGCAGGTCTTCAATGTCAATGTGAAGATATCACTGGGGCACACTGACCAGACAAATAACAATGGATGTTTTCTTCATCGCAGATAAAGCCCAAATAATTCTACAACAATGCCTGCAGGCTCCGAAAACTAATATGATTAACTGCCAAATCTCTGCAACACCGCAATGGCGAGCGAGAAAACCTGCCACCAATTTAGAAGCCAAAGTTCATGATCCACATTAACCATAAGGAGGTAAATTACATAAATACTTGATACTGACTATTAATATGTGGTGCTTTATTAATTATTAATAGTGTGCAAAAAAAAGAAACCACAAAACTGTTACATTTAATTCTATTGCTGAGATAAAAGAAGAGATGTTGGCCACTTACAGAAATTGGCAGCTAATAAACCTGTGGCTCAATTTCACTTTTAATCGTTCACTTTAAAAAAATAAATAAAAATTGTATCTGTCAAGGAGACAATATGATACATATAGTATACAGTAACGTGCTATATAGTGTATATACACAATATAATGTAGTGTGCTATATATAGTGTATACACAATATAATGTAATGTGCTATATATGGTATATCAAGTATACCGTAATGTGCTATATAGTATCCCATAATGTGCTACATAGCATATACACAATATAATGTAGTGTGCTATATAGCATATACACAATATAATGTAGTGTGCTATATAGCATATACACAATATAATGTAATGTGCTATATATAGTATATCAAGTATACCATAATGTGCTATATAGTATGTACAGTACACCATAATGTGCTATAAGTATAATGCAATGTGCTCCATAGTATATACAATATACCGCAATGTGCTATATAGTATATGCAGTATTGTGTAGTGTACTGTAGTATATAGTATATACAGTATACCACAATGTGCTATATAGTATGTACAGTACACCATAATGTGCTATAAGTATAATGCAATGTGCTCCATAGTATATACAATATACCGCAATGTGCTATATAGTATATACAGTATTATTTAGTGTACTGTAGTATATAGTATATAGAGTATACCACAATGTGCTATATAGTATATACAGTATTATGTAGTGTGGTAGATAAAATATACAGTATACTGCAATGTGCTATATAGTATATACAGTATTGTGTAGTATATAGTATATACAGTATACACAATGTGCTATATAGTATATACAGTATTATGTAGTGTGGTATATTATATATACAGTATACCACAATGTGCTATATAGTATATACTGTATACCGTAAAGTGCTATATAGTGTATACAGTATACCACAATGTGCTATATAGTATATACAATATTTTCTTTTATATAATTTTTTATTAATGAAAAGTCAATGAATATATATAAAGTATATACAGTATTATGCAGTGTGGTATAGATTATATACAGTATACTGCAATGTTCTATATAATATATACAGTATACCATTATGTGCTATATAGTATATACAGTATACTGCAATGTGTTATATTCTGTAGTATATATATATATAGTATATACAGTATAATGCATTGTTCTATATAGTATATACAGTATAGTCAGTGCAATGTGCTATGTAATCTATGTGATCTCAGAAGGGGACACAGGAAGAGTTAATATAGAGTGAATCTATAGAGACGCAGGGAGAGCCTGCAGTGAGTGCCCTGCACAGCCAGGTAGACAGGATCGTCCTGTACTGTCACATCCTCACACACACCTCCCTGGAGGCTCTCCTACTGCGTGATTGCCCATGCAATGTACATTACCCTCTATGCTGCTCATCTCCCGGATGGGACTGACACACTGCATTAGAGGAAGAGAGTTTAGGAAGTTTCCTACTTACAGTGATGGGGAGGCTGAGAGAGGGCTCCTCCCCGCCCCGGCCGCGTCCTGATGCCTGGCTGCCGCTGCTGGGACTCCCCTCCGGGATGCTGGGCAGCGGGACAGGTGATGATGGTGACAGCTCAGGAGAAGTCGCTGCTGATCCTACTTCCGCTGTGCTGGACCCAGCTGCAGGTGAGACGGGTCTGCAACGTAGCCAAGGCGAGGTCACCGGGACGCATGCGCGGTTCTACCTCACCTGCCCAACGCCCTTACCTGACACACAGGTGGGCAACCCGGAAGTGCCGGCCAGGAAGACGGCGGCCGCCTCACTACACTGAGCAGCAGTGAGTGCTCCCATACGCATACATTATATTTGTGTATATACTATAGTCCAGTCTTTATTCATTCAACATAGATGGAAGAAGTCAGCAACTATTATTCATTTATGCAAAGATTGTAACAAACACTAATCCAATAAGTCACAATACATTCTTACAATTTTTGAATGGGTGCCCACCAACACCTTCCATTCCTGTGTGCATTCTCCTAATATCTAATTGTTTCCTTTCATGGATCCACAAAGTTGACATTGACAAAAGATTGACATGCACAAGGTCCACGAGGAAAATGTTGACATGTTTTTTTTTTCACTTTTCTTAGTGTGAATGTTGATACCTGAGCACACGGACCCCCAATTAGTGCAGACCCTCGTGTGGCGGTTCGCTTGCCATGCTTTGGATTAGGTGCCTCAAAACCACAAGACTCAGCACATTTTACCATTACCAATCAGAGTCAACATTGATGTTCAAGTATGAAAAAGTCCCAAAAATTAGATAAAAAAATCACAAAAAAAAGCATGTCGACAATTGCCATGTCAACATTTTGCTTCTATCAACCTTTTGTCAATGTCGTCCTCGTGCATGATGACTTTTTTGGTGTCAACATTTTGAATGGCAACATATATAACATGTATATTGTCAAAAATGTGACTCATCCTAAGCATTTTTAAGGGATTCAGTATGAAATCCCGGCGTTCAAAATCCCGACGCCGGAATCCCGACCGCCGGAATCCCGACAAGGGGAGGATGTGGATCGCCCCCCCTTGCGGGCTCGCTGTGCTCGCCACGCAGCGGGCCCAGTGCCTCGCTACGCTCAGCACGCTAATTTATTCTCCCTCCAGGGGTGTCGTGGACACCCACGGAGGGAGAAACTGTCGAGATTTCGGCGGTCGGGATTCCGGCGTCGGGATTCTGAACGCCGGGATTTAAACTGCATCCCTTTTTAAGTATATGTTTAATGACTATGAGTGGCCGTAACTATCGGCAAGTATCATGTACAGTACTGCTGCAATCGCCACATTGCTATTGTTATTTTAGGATGGTGATAGTAAAGTTACAAAGGAAAATAAAGCTTTTTTACTAAAAGGAAAAGGTTTTTTTAAGGTTGTTTTAACATTTTTTTTTTTTACTTATTCATCTAATTAATTTCCACAAAGCCCAAGACCAGGCTTCCACTTTCACAGAGCACGTGTTAGCAAGAGGGAGATTTACCAAACGTCCACTTTGGTCGATTTTTTTGGTCATTTTCAAATTGATTAAGATCAATCTTTATAGATGTTGGTCTACCAGATTAGTGATTATACCAGATATACATTGGAACTAGCCCAGGAATGTGTGTTCTAGCCTTTTGTTCTAGCCCTGGAAAGCCAACATCGGTTAAGATCGATACTACGCGATTCAAAATTGATTAAAATATCATGATCGACCTTTAGAAAATATACACATACACAAAAGTCCGGCGCGCCAAAATTTCCGGGGGGGGTTGGCCTAATTTGGGGGCGTGGCCTATACTCGCGGCTCCCCCGCGAGGCCACGCCCCCATTTTGCCGCTATAGGGGCATGACCCAGAGGCTCTGTGAGCCTCTAGCCATGCCCCCAGCCCCCTGGCTGCGGGAATAGACATGCATGCATGCGCACAGCGTTTATTCCCCGCTGCTTAGCATCTGACGGGGGGACTCCCAACAGCCCCCCCACACCGCGGGACACTGCCGCCCGCGGGTGGGACAGCGGGACAGGCCCTGACAATCGGGACTGTCCCGATAAAATCAGGACTGTTGGGAGGTATGGCTACAGGGCTGCAGCATCCCCAGCTAAAATCCGCCACTCCAGAATGCCACTGCCTGTTTGAATATCGAGGAATACCAAGTATTTCCAGAGGGCACCTGTGGCAGCTGACCTGTAATAGCGGAAGTGCTGGGCTGACTCGCACTGTGTATATATATATATAGAGAGAGAGAGAGAGAGAGAGAGAGAAGGAAGAAGGCGGCACTCGGCAGTCTGCAGTTAAAATGTCCTGTATTCTGCAGACTGCCGAGTGCCGCCTTCTTCCTTCTCTGTACCTGTTTGCCCATCTACTTGGACTTACATCTCGAGGGCACTGCAGCATTTGTTATCTTTTGTTATCTTTTTATGACTCCAGTAAGTCAGCATTACTTTTTTGAGTGCCGGATCTTCTCCCTGTATATATATATATATATATAATTTTCGATAAGGTCCGCACTCATATATTTCATCAAAGATGAGGGGGGTGCTCCTACAGATGACTGAACATCAAGGCATATCGGAAATGAAAAAGGGCACTCACCATTTTAAAAGCAATTTTTAGATTTTTATTCCATCACAATAGCAAAAGCTGACGTACCATCGACGTGATGTGACGTTTCGGTCTTGCAAAAGACCATCTTTAGGATTCCATACAGCTTATATACAGCAACTGTCAGACAAGCAACCTGGCATCCATCCCTGGGGAGGACACACCTGTACTGCCTCACCGGGCCAGTTTAAATACCTATATGCAGGAAGTGACATCATCTCCCATGCATTTCCACATCCCACTCATTCAGTCTCTAAAACAGGGTTTAAATTGCTAATAGTGGTCACCAACAGGGCCGTTTCTAGAGGCGGACAAGCCGTGCAGCAGCCCGGGGCGCAGCACGGCTTGTCCGCCTCTGTTGAATAGCCGGGGCGCCCGGCAGCTCCCCCCACGCCGCTGCCCCCACCTTACTCCGCCTCTCCCCGGCTTCCGACACTGTTGGATAGCCGGGGCGCCCGGCAGCTCCCCCCACGCCGCTGCCCCCCCTTCCTCCGCCTCTCCCCGGCGTACGTACGCCGCGGCCACACCAGCAACAGATGATTTGAAAGGGGAGGAGAGGAGCGCATAGCGCGTCTCTGCCTTCCCCTGTCTGTGTCACTGGGCTGTTAGCGAATCATCTCGCGGGCCGGCAGCCAATCAGGAGCCAGCCCGCGAGTTATGATTGGCATAGTGAAGGGGAAGGAGAGATGCGCTAGAATGCGCTCCCCTGATCCCCTCCCCTCCCCTGGGAACTGATGAAGCAGCAACAGCAGCAGCAGGAGACCCGGACTCTGCTTTCCCCAGCAGCAGCAATGGTGAGTTGTGCTGCTGCTGGGATATAATATTCTAGCACTGTGGGGGCATATAGGTCTTGCACTGAGGGGGGCATATGTGTGGCACTGTGGTGGCATATATGGCACTGTGTGGGCATATGTGTAGCACTGTGGGGGCATATGTGTGGCACTGTGGGGGCATATATGTGGCACTGTTCGGGCATATTTGGCACTGTGGGGGCATATATGTGTGGCATTGTGGGGGCATAGCTGTCACTGTGGGGGCATAGCTGTCACTGTAGGGGCATGTTTGGCACTGTGGGGGCATATTTGGCATCGTGGGGGCATATATGTGTGGCACTGTGCGGGCATAGCTGTCACTGTGGGGGCATATATGTATGGCACTGTAGGGGCATATATGTGTGGCACTGAGGGGGCATATCTGCCACTGTGGGGGCATATATATGTGGCACTGTGGGGGCATATATGTGGCACTGTGGGGACATATTTGGCACTATGGGGGCATATATGTATGGCATTGTGGGGGCATATATATGTGGCACTGTGGGGGCATATATATGTGGCACTGTGGGGGCATATATGTATGGCACTGTGGGGGCATATCTGCCACTGTGGGGGCATATTAGTAAACAGCATCAGTTGTATGGCAGCGGCGTGTGGGGCATAATGTGTAATAGGCATTACGTTGTGGGGAGTATTGTGTAATTGCCATCATGGTGTGCGGCATAATATGTAATTGTCATCACAGTGTGCGTAATGTGTAATTGTCATCACAGTGTGCGTAATGTGTAATTGTCATCACAGTGTGCGGCGTAATGTGTGATTGTCATCACAGTGTGCGACATAATGTGTAATTGTCATCATGGTGTGCGGCGTAATATGTCATTGTCATCACAGTGTGCGGCGTAATGTGTAATTGGCATCACGGGTAAAAAGTGTATAATGAATTAAGTAGCCAGTCATTGTTTGGCCTTGATCTGTGAGGCGTACTAGGTAACTGTGTGGGCCTTTATATTTTTATGTCACTGTGTGGCCTTCAGCCCGCCAACTTAAGTGCGGGAGGACAATGTCTAGACGTGCAGGTTGCAAAAGTGAGATGTAAGGTAATTGTTTCCTGATAGACCACGCCCTTATATTAAGCCACGCCCCCTTTAAAATAAACCACACCCCCTATTTCGGCACGCGCCTTCGGCGCGCGCAATTTCTTCTATACCATGTTATGTGTTGGGGGGGGGGGGGGGCGCATTTTTATTTCTTTGCCCTGGGAGCTAAATTGTCTAGAAACGGCCCTGGTCACCAAACAAAAGACACTGATACCAGAATCAAAACCGCCATTCATAACTTTATATAAATGCGGCTACATGTGTAAAAAAAGAGTTACCACGCTAACACCCGCCGGACCGGAAGTACGTCGGACCGGAAGTGTTCTGCGTGTCACTCGTATCTAGTGGAACCTGGTTGGTGCGTTCCACAGCCGTCCGTCTGCCCGGAAGTTAGCTGTTAGCTTTTTTTACACATGTAGCCGCATTTATATAAAGTTATGAATGGCGGTTTTGATTCTGGTATCAGTGTCTTTTGTTTGGTGACCACTATTAGCAATTTAAACCCTCTTTTAGAGACTGAATGAGTGGGATGTGGAAATGCATTGGAGATGATGTCACTTCCTGCATATAGGTATTTAAACTGGCCCGGTAAAGCAGTACAGGTGTGTCCTCCCCAGGGATGGATGCCAGGTTGCTTGTCTGACAGTTGCTGTATATAAGCTGTATGGAATCCTGATGATGGTCTTTTGCAAGACCGAAACGTCACGTTGATGGTACATCAGCTTTTGCTATTGTGATGGAATAAAAATCTAAAAATTGCTTTTAATTGATGAGTGTCCTTTTTCACTTCCGATATATATATATATATATATATATATATATATATATATATATATATATATATATATATATATATATATATATATAAATATATATATATAAAGGAGATTGACTCTTACTGATTTACTCATCACGGAATGCCTGAAACCACAAGGCCTACAATCTTGAAACTTGGCAGTATCTTCTCCTTGGGTCCTAGGTGCTTGCTAAGAACCGGTTTTACACTGTCCATCCATGGAAATCACAAAAAATTCATGTGTGTATAGTATGTATGTATCTACTGTATGTATACAGAATGTATACGAATATGTATGTTCCAGCACAACTCCCAAATGCCTGCAGCAATTTACACCAAACTTGGTACACATATGACTTACAATCTGGCAAAAAAAACACCTTGGGAGTAACACAAGCCTAGCACCCCAAAGGGCTGGGACAGCAGCACAGAGTATATCAGGAAATGCATGATATGTAAGTCACAACAGGGCTGCATGTGACAGGAGCAGTGACATGATGTGAGGAGGGGAATGGAGGTAGCACGAACCCACACACAGAGTTATATAGTGTCAGTAGCAGAGTCCTCCAGCAGCACAGAGTATATCAGGAGATGCATAATGTGCTGTGCAATATAAGAACTGTAAATAATTAGATCATTTCACAGGGGCACTGTTCTAATTTACTGCCCTTGTCCTGTAGCGAAGCATGAGCATTCAGCTAATGATGAATAGATACCATCATTTGTTATTGCAGATTTTATTTGAGTCATCTCTGTCGGCAAAATCTCCTTACATAATTACTATAGTCAAGACAATGTCGGCACATCACTTGTTCCTAAGTTAATATTCTAACATTGCTTCCTTGTAATTACAGACGTCATTGGGATCTTATAAATATGGCCAAGTAGCTTTGGCTAATTAAGAATCAGTCAGTTGCTTAATATGACAGAATTTCCAAAACTGAGTCATCTGCAAACAGTCCTGGCTGAGCCCGAAATGAAATACAGCACAAAACCTCAAGCAAACCACACACCAGTCAGTGCTCAGTGGTTCTTTGAAATAAGCCATGATTACCATCCTCCAGCAAGTATACAGGGTTTGCAGTGCTTGTGAATGTATTTTCAAAGGCTTTGACACAGATGTAGGGCAAAAGCATATTTTGGTATACTTAAATCGCATACGTGTACTTTGTACATTTATATTTCTTTACCAGTGGTGGATTTTGCATTTCAACTCAATCAATTTTGCACCGAAGTAAGATCTGTCACCCATAGGGATTGCCTAGTAGTGGGAGTGTCTATGTTCCCTGCTATTAACAGCCAGACAGGCACAGGCTCGGACTGGCCTGGCGGGGCACCGGGAGATTCCCCGGTGGGCCCCATTCAATCGTAACCCCTCCCACTTTTCAAAGGGGGAGGGGCCGCCTGCCGTCTGCTGCTGTGGCCGGGCAGAACTTGAAGCTACTGATGTCTACGCGGTCGCGCGGCATGTTGTGGGTGGCGCTGAGGCGCAGGGCGGGCTGAGCCTGCCCTGCGGTGATTGACAGCCAGGTCACGTCACAGCAGGCGGCAGCTGCTGCCGCTCGCTGGGCTGGGCATCATCGGCGGACGGCGCCGGCGGAGTAGAGCACAGACAGTGCGTCACGTGACGCCGCCCAGCCCCCAGACGTCCACACTCCGCAGCCGCCCCGCCCGCATCATCAAGTCAGGTCACAGGACAGCTGAGCGACGGCTCAGCTGTCCAGTGGTTTAAGAAGATGCAGCCTGCCGGGCCTGCGGCTCAGGGATTGGCTGAAGCTGAGCGCGCAGGCTGCAGGGAAGGAGGCGGGATTCTGGTGCCTCAGCACTGAAATGGAAAACCCGCCCGCATGGTCACCGGCTGCAGGATAACACTCTGGGGCTGCGGGGGTAGATGTCCTGGCTGGTGGCGAGGAAGCTGCTTTTGGACCCCCTCTGCAAACTGGTAGGTAACCATGTGCTGCATTAACTTTTTTTTTTATATTCTTTTTGTGTGTGTGTGTGTGTGTGTGGGTGGGGGGGGGGGGACGACCTATGTGCCATACTATCTGGGTAGAGAGGATCTATGGGATATATTATATGTGGGGGTACATCTGTGCGGTATTATGAGTGGGGGGACCTATGTAATGTACTATATGGGGGGGGGGCTATGTGCTGTACTATTTGAGTGGGAGGACCTATGTGCTGTATTATATGTGGGGGGACCTACGTGCTGTACTAATATCTGTTTGTGGAGGACCTATGTAAAGTATTATATGTGGGGGTACATACTGTATGTGCGGTATTATGAGTGGGGGGGCCTATGTAATGTATCTAGGGTGGCCAATCTCGGGATCGGCGGGATCCCGGGATTTGGCCCCCAAAACGCCTGGATTTCAATCCTGGGATTGGAGTTTCCAATCCCGGGATTTCGGGATTAGACTGCGCATGCACGCAGTCTAATGCCGGGCAGCGTCTGAGCATCGCAGCACTGTGTGCAGCGTGACCTCTCAGCGTGAGATGAGGTCACGCTGTGCAGGCAGAGGTCGCGCCCGGCATTGTAATGCCGCGCCGCCCAGCCAGCGTGCCCACCCGCCCAGCACAAGCGTATACCGAGCCAGCCTGCGCGCCCACCCGCTCACCCAGCCAGCATGCCAGCGGCATGGACGACCAGACCCCCACCAGGCAACCATCAAATGTAAGAAATTACATTGTAATTACTGGGGCAGTAATTGTGGGGCAGTCTTTTTACTAGGAAAGCCAATCCCGGGATTGAGCATTTTTCAATCCCGAATCCCGGGATTGAAAAAATGCCCTAGGATTGGCTTCCCTAAATGTATCATATATAGTGTTCCCGCTAGGCTTCTTTCACAGGGCGCTGCGCCCTGCCCCTTTGAAAGCCACCGACTTTCGCCCTGCCCGGCTTTTGCCGCCCTGCACAGTAAATATCTGCCGCTGACAAAGTAAGGTCTGTGGGTCCCTGGGAGGCAGGTGGTACCTGGGCAGCAGGGTCCGGGCATGGGGGTGCCTGCGGCGTATAGACAATCTCGGCGAGGTCCCTGTGGTGTATGGACAATCAGTGGCGGGGTCCCTACGGCATATGGGAACTAGTTCAGTTCCCATCCACCGCAGGGACGCCGCCGTTGATTGTCCATACGCTGCAGGGAACTCAAGCCCGCCTGCGCTTCCTGGACCCCGCTTCCCAGGTTACCACCTGCCTCCCAGGGACCCACAGACCTTAATTTGTCAGGGGACCCTTCCCAAACCCCCCTTACACCTATTCATGTGCCACGTGAATCTGAGCTGTGCACTGCTGCCGGCAGCAGTGTTCAGTCACAGGTTTCACAAGCAATGCACCCAGCACTGCGGTCCCACCACCCCCCTCCTCTGCCCCGGCATCTGAGCTGCACAAGCAGCTGGGTACAGGGCAGCTGAACAAGTAAAGTGCCCAGCACGGCGCCGCAGTCCCGTCCCCCCTCCTCTCCTGCTGCGGGCAGGCTGCACAAGCAGCGTACCCAGTGCTGGGGTCCGCCACCCCCCTCCTCTGCCGTGGCATCTGAACTGTGCACAGGCAGCTGGGTACCGGGCTGCTGAACAAGTAAAGTGCCCAGCACCGGAGTCCCGTCTTCCTCCTCTCCTGCTGCGGGCGGCTGGGTACAGTCACAGGCTGCACAAGCAGCGCTCCCAGTGCTGTGGTCCAGCTTCCCTTCCTCCTTTGGCCCAAGTTCTGAGCTTTACTCTGAAGCAGGCAGCTGGGTACAGGCTCAACTAGCAAAGTGCCCAGCGTCTCTGTACACCTCAGCGGGCAGCAAAGGTGCAAGATGAAGAAGGTGCCCAGTGTGTGTAGTATGTATGAATGAGGGTGGCAGTGTGTAGTATGTATGTATGTATGACGGCGTCAGTGTGTGGAGTTTGTATAAATGACGGTGGCAGTGTGTATAGTATGAATGAGGGCGACAGTGTGTGTAGTATGTATGAATGAGAGCGGCAGTGAGTGTAGTATGTATGAATGAGAGCGTCAGTGTGTGTAGTATGTATGAATGAGAGCGGCAGTGGGTGTAGTATGTATGAATGAGAGCGGCAGTGGGTGTAGTATGTATGTATGAATGAGAACGACAGTGTGTGTAGTATGTATGAATGAGAGCGACAGTGTGTGTAGTATGTATGAATGAGAGCGACAGTGTGTGGAGTATGTATGAATGAGAGTGGCAGTGGGTGTAGTATGTATGAATGTAGAAGATGCTGGTACCTGGTAGAAGATGCTGCTATTGGGTCCTAGGGGAGAGGGAATGTAAAATGAAGGTAGATTCTACCTCCATTTTACATTTTAATTTGATTTGATTGCTCTGCATCGGATTAAACATTCCAAAGTGCACTAGTGGAGGGGGGCCTTTACACTTGAAAAAAGACCCCCTCCCACCTCATAACATTTTGCATCATTCAGTGAGGAGCATACAGCGAGGAGCCCTAGAAGACAGAAGGAGAAGAAAAGAGAAAGACAGAAGGAGAAGAAAGAAGACCAAGAACATGGTAAGTAAAAGAAAGATCATTATCTTGGCAGTCAGTGGTTGTTTTAGGGTAGGGCAGTGCACCAACACCAACACCAACACCTGTCATTAAACACTAGTGAAAAACATAATAATGTGTATGGGTGGAGGCAGAAGCAGCCTGATCTGTGTCCCACACAGGGACGTAACTATCTGTGTGCCAGTTGTGCCATGCCCACAGTGCATTTGCACTGTATAATGGACTCATTATACATTTGCCACACACAATGATGCTCAATATACATATGTGGCTCTCTCTGTGTCCTCGCTGTCACTCTCTGTCTGCTGTCACTCTCTCTGTTGTTGCCGGGGACATAGCCAGCAGCTCAGAGCCACTAGCCATGCCCCACAGCGCCAAAAATGGGGGCGTGGTCTCATTGAAATAGGCCACACCCCCATATTGATAGGCCACGCCCCCCAAAAATGGGCGCCCCTACGGCGCGCAGCACGCCCCTTGGTGGG
This sequence comes from Crinia signifera, assembly GCF_055691185.1. Classification (NCBI taxonomy): domain Eukaryota; kingdom Metazoa; phylum Chordata; class Amphibia; order Anura; family Myobatrachidae; genus Crinia; species Crinia signifera. Next base: position 146,050,872 of record NC_139223.1, on the reverse strand, counting down.
CCCCTGTGAGTGATTTCCCTGGTGGGCCCTTCATGCCCCAGTCCGACACTGGACAGGCAGAACCCTTGGCTAGACAGGTAACGAGTCACCACTGTTTATGGCTCTTTAACCCCTTCACGACATTTGACGTATATATACGTCATGGCCGGGAAGTACTTCCCGACCGTTGACGTATATATACGTCATGGCTTAAAACTGTCACTGCGTCTAGAGACGCAGTGACAGAGGGACGATGTCTGCTGTCCCTGACAGCAGACATGTCCGTGCATGCCCAGGGGGGGCTGCGATGCCGCCCCCCCGTCGGCGATCGCTGTGATTGGCTGTTCAGTGTGAACAGCCATTCACAGCGTTTTCTGTGTCACCGGCGAATAACGTTCGCCGGTGACACGGGATCGGAGGTGATTGGTGCTGTAAAGTACAGCACCAATCACCGCGGGGTGTAAGGGTGACACTGGTGTCACCCCACCTCACCCCGCCCGCCCCCAAAGGCCGTGATTGGTCCGTCGGACCGACGGACCAATCACAGCCAAGGAGGGGGGTTTAAACTAACGGTGACTGCACTGCAGACGCCATTCCGGTCTGGAATAGCGTGCAGTGCGGTCACCGTGCCCAGCTGCCGCCAATACTGACCAGAACCCATCCAAATACTTACCTGATCACTGCCTAGATATTGCTTATTCTTGTGACATCTTGTGACATCCTGTGACATCTTGTGCTGCTGCGAGTTATTAGATAGAGAGAGAGATAGAGAGAGATAGAGAGAGATAGAGAGGCCTAGTGCTATATTTTGTGCTGCTGCAGTGTGATAGAGCTATAGATAGAGAGATAGAGAGAGATAGAGAGAGAGAGATAGAGAGAGAGATAGTGACAGATTGTGCTATATATTTTTTATATAACTGAAAGAGATATAGAGAGATAGAGAGAGATAGAGAGGCCTAGTGCTATATTTTGTGCTGCTGCAGTGTGATAGAGCTATAGATAGAGAGATAGAGAGAGATAGAGAGAGATAGAGAGAGAGAGATAGTGACAGATTGTGCTATATATTTTTTATATAACTGAAAGAGATAGAGAGAGATAGAGAGAGATAGAGAGGCCTAGTGCTATATTTTGTGCTGCTGCAGTGTGATAGAGCTATAGATAGATAGAGAGAGATAGAGAGAGAGAGATAGAGAGAGATAGAGAGATAGTGACAGATTGTGCTATATATTTTTTATATAACTGACTGCTGCCCCCCCTTTTGTGCTGATCAGTATAAATTAACTGATCAGCAACTTTTTGGGGGCGCAGTTTTTTTTTTATATATAGATATACCTGTCAGTGCTGCTGCTGCAGTGTCATAGAGTGATAGATAGTGAGAGATAGAGAGATAGAGAGAGATAGTGATAGAGAGTGCTAAATTTTGTGTCTGCTGCCCCCGCCTTTTGTGCTGATCACTATATCTGAGGTGATCAGCAACTTTTTGGGGGTACAGAGGTTTTTTTTTTTTATATATACCTGTCAGTTGCTGCCAGTTGCACTGTCAGTTGCACCAAAGGTTGTGCACCTGCTGCCCCTCACTGGTAATCAGTGTCGCATCACTGATCACCTTTTTTTATTTTTTGTGAGTGCTGTGGGGTCTTTTTTAAAAAAAAATTTTACACACACTGTGATTTTGTGTGTGTCCTGTGGCCACTGTGCGCTGATCAGTGACGTACATCACTGATCAGCTTTTTCGGCACAGGGTTGATCTATTTTTTTTTTTTTTTGATCAAATTCCTGTTGCCTTTGAGCGCTGTTCAGTGACGGACGTTACTGACCAACATCTGTGCTCAATTTTTGGCGCAGGACCTTTTTTTTTTTTTTTAACCCCTTCCATTTTTTTTTTTTTAACCCCTTCCATTTTTTTTTTTTTAACCCTTCAATTTTTTTTTTTTTGTATTTTTTTTTTCTGCACTACATACACACCACACACTACATACCCCCCGGGTTGAAATAAAGTTTGTACCCCCCCCCCTACACTATACACGTGTTGAAACATTTCACTACCAGTAACACAAAAATATAAATGGCATCCCAAATGTCATCCCAAATGTCGTCCCAGTCATCCAGGAGAATGTATTCAGTGGAGGAGGCATATGCCATGCTTGCCTCTGACTCTGACACAGCCAGTGAGGCAAGCGGGGAATTTGAAGGATTCGTCTTAAGCTCTTCTTCCTCCTCTGGTGATGAGGGACCCCCTCAAAGACGCCCCCGTAGAGCAGCTGAGACCCCCCCCCCCCAATAATTGATCTCGTATGGACCCCACCACCAGACAATTTTGAGCCCCAGGTTCCTGAGTTTTTGGCCATCCCAGGAATCCAATTTGAACAGGTCTCAGAGAAATTGACTTTTTCAAATTATTTTTCTCTGATGATTTTATAAATTTAATGGTGGACCAAACTAATTTATATGCCCAGCAGTTTATTGCTCAAAACCCCACGTCATCATTTGCTAGGTGGACCCCTGTAGATGCAGTAGAGATGATGACGTTTTGGGGTCTGGTGTTACACATGGGCATAGTAAAAAAGCCACAAATTAGGCAATATTGGAGTACAGATGTTCTGTACAGCACCCCATTTCACCGTATGGCCATGCCCCGGGCTCGTTTTGAGGCAATCCATAAATTTATACATTACACCGATAATGCACAGTGCCCACCCAGAGATGATCCCACCTTTGACAGGCTATTCAAAGTCAGGCCGGTCATTGATCATTTCAGTGCCAAATTTGCAGAGCTATACATCCCTGATAAATGTATTAGTATCGACGAGTCCCTTATACATTTTAAAGGAAGGGTTAAATTCCGCCAGTACCTTCCCAGTAAGAGGGCAAGGTATGGCATAAAAATGTATAAGCTGTGTGAAAGCACCACAGGGTACACCCACAAGTTTAGGGTATATGAAGGGAAGGATTCAAGAATTGAACCACCAGAATGCCCCCCCTCCCTCGTAGGTGTTAGTGGAAAAATTGTCTGGGATTTAATGCACCCCTTCCTGGATAAGGGTTATCACCTCTATGTGGATAACTTTTACACCAGCATCCCCCTGTTTAAGGCCCTTGGTTCAAGAGGTACAGCAGCTTGCGGTACTGTGCGCAAGAACCAAAGAGGCCTCCCCAAAACGCACATTGCCCAAGTAATGAGAAGGGGTGAAAGCAGGGGAATATGCACCGAAAATATGTTGTTGGTCAAATATAAGGACAAGAGGGATGTCCTTATACTGACAACAATTCATGGAGACAGTACCACCTCCATCCCTGTACGAGGTACCAGTACCCACACCTCAAAACCAAATTGTATCCTAGATTACAATAAGTACATGGGCGGAGTGGATCTTTCAGATCAGGTACTGAAGCCGTACAGTGCCCTGCGGAAAACAAATATCTGGTACAAGAAGCTGGCCGTGTATATCATCCAGATGGCACTGTATAACGCTTACGTGCTATTCCGTTCTACCGGCCAGAGGGGGACATTTATGCACTTTCAAGAGGAAGTCATAAAGAGCCTAATATTTGGGAATCAGCAGGCAGAGGGCCCCAGTACTTCTAGTACTGGCCCCCATATTGTACCAGGGCAGCATTTTCCCAACGAAATCCCCTCCACTGCAAGAAAGGGCAGGACACAAAAAAGGTGCAAAGTTTGCTATAAAAAGGGAATAAGAAAGGATACTATTTTCCACTGTGAAACTTGCCCCGACAAACCCGGCCTATGTATAAAGGAGTGTTTCAAAATATACCACACATCTATGGATTATTAGGTTCATCATTTCACCGTGCTTCGGGGGTCTTGCTAATGCCACATAGCACCCACCATTCATTCCACCAGAATCTGAGCTGCAAAATCCAAAAATCACTCATTCCCTTCTGAGTCCTGCCATGCACCCAACTGGTATTTTTGGTCACATGTGAGGCATTGCCGTACTCTGGAGAAATGGGGGCACAGATTTTGGGGTGCTTTGTCTCCTTCATTCCTTGTGAAAATGAAAAATTTTGAGCCAGAAGTACATTTTTGTGTAAAAAAATGTATTTTTTTCATTTTCACTGCCCAGTTGTACCAAAATTGATGAAACCCCTGGGGGTTTGAAATGTACACTATACCCCTAGATGAATTCCCTGAGGGGTGTAGTTTGCAAAATGGGGTCACTTGTGGGGGGGTTCCACTGTATTGGTAATGCAACATAGCACCCACCATTCATTCCACCAAAATCTGTGCTCCAAAATCCAAAAATCACTCCTTCCCTTCTGAGTCCTGCCATGCACCCAACTGGTATTTTTTGGTCACATGTGAGGCATTGCCGTACTCTGGAGAAATGGGGGCACAGATTTTGGGGTGCTTTGTCTCCTTCATTCCTTGTGAAAATGAAAAATTTTGAGCCAGAAGTACATTTTTGTGTAAAAAAATGTATTTTTTTCATTTTCACTGCCCAGTTGTACCAAAATTGATGAAACCCCTGGGGGTTTGAAATGTACACTATACCCCTAGATGAATTCCCTGAGGGGTGTAGTTTGCAAAATGGGGTCACTTGTGGGGGGGTTCCACTGTATTGGTAATGCAACATAGCACCCACCATTCATTCCACCAAAATCTGTGCTCCAAAATCCAAAAATCACTCCTTCCCTTCTGAGTCCTGCCATGCACCCAACTGGTATTTTTTGGTCACATGTGAGGCATTGCCGTACTCTGGAGAAATGGGGGCACAGATTTTGGGGTGCTTTGTCTCCTTCATTCCTTGTGAAAATGAAAAATTTTGAGCCAGAAGTACATTTTTGTGTAAAAAAATGTATTTTTTTCATTTTCACTGCCCAGTTGTACCAAAATTGATGAAACCCCTGGGGGTTTGAAATGTACACTATACCCCTAGATGAATTCCCTGAGGGGTGTAGTTTGCAAAATGGGGTCACTTGTGGGGGGGTTCCACTGTATTGGTAATGCAACATAGCACCCACCATTCATTCCACCAAAATCTGTGCTCCAAAATCCAAAAATCACTCCTTCCCTTCTGAGTCCTGCCATGCACCCAACTGGTATTTTTTGGTCACATGTGAGGCATTGCCATACTCTGGAGAAATGGGGGCACAGATTTTGGGGTGCTTTGTCTCCTTCATTCCTTGTGAAAATGAAAAATTTTGAGCCAGAAGTACATTTTTGTGTAAAAAAATTTATTTTTTTCATTTTCACTGCCCAGTTGTACCAAAATTGATGAAACCCCTGGGGGTTTGAAATGTACACTATACCCCTAGATGAATTCCCTGAGGGGTGTAGTTTGCAAAATGGGGTCACTTGTGGGGGGGTTCCACTGTATTGGTGCTTGGGGGGTCTTGCTAATGCGACATAGCACCCACCAAAATTCCACCAGAATCTGAGCTGCAAAATCCAAAAATCACTCCTTCCCTTCTAAGTCCTGCCATGCACCCAACTGGTATTTTTTGGTCACATGTGAGGCATTGCCGTACTCGGGAGAAATTGGGGCACAGATTTTGGGGTGCTTTGTCTCCTTCATTCCTTGTGAAAATGAAAAATTTTGAGCCAGAACTGCATGTTTGTGTAAAAAAATGTAATTTTCCATTTTCACATCCCAGTTGTACCAAAATTGGTGAAACCCCTGGGGGTTTGAAATGTACACTATACCCCTAGATGAATTCCCTGAGGGGTGTAGTTTGCAAAATGGGGTCACTTGTGGGGGGGTTCCACTGTATTGGTGCTTGGGGGGTCTTGCTAATGCGACATAGCACCCACCAAAATTCCACCAGAATCTGAGCTGCAAAATCCAAAAATCACTCCTTCCCTTCTAAGTCCTGCCATGCACCCAACTGGTATTTTTTGGTCACATGTGAGGCATTGCCGTACTCGGGAGAAATTGGGGCACAGATTTTGGGGTGCTTTGTCTCCTTCATTCCTTGTGAAAATGAAAAATTTTGAGCCAGAACTGCATGTTTGTGTAAAAAAATGTAATTTTCCATTTTCACATCCCAGTTGTACCAAAATTGGTGAAACCCCTGGGGGTTTGAAATGTACACTATACCCCTAGATGAATTCCCTGAGGGGTGTAGTTTGCAAAATGGGGTCACTTGTGGGGGGGTTCCACTGTATTGGTGCTTGGGGGGTCTTGCTAATGCGACATAGCACCCACCAAAATTCCACCAGAATCTGAGCTGCAAAATCCAAAAATCACTCCTTCCCTTCTAAGTCCTGCCATGCACCCAACTGGTATTTTTTGGTCACATGTGAGGCATTGCCGTACTCGGGAGAAATTGGGGCACAGATTTTGGGGTGCTTTGTCTCCTTCATTCCTTGTGAAAATGAAAAATTTTGAGCCAGAACTGCATGTTTGTGTAAAAAAATGTAATTTTCCATTTTCACATCCCAGTTGTACCAAAATTGGTGAAACCCCTGGGGGTTTGAAATATACACTATACCCCTAGATGAATTCCCTGAGGGGTGTAGTTTGCAAAATGGGGTCACTTGTGGGGGGGTTCCACTGTATTGGTGCTTGGGGGGTCTTGCTAATGCGACATAGCACCCACCAAAATTCCACCAGAATCTGAGCTGCAAAATCCAAAAATCACTCCTTCCCTTCTAAGTCCTGCCATGCACCCAACTGGTATTTTTTGGTCACATGTGAGGCATTGCCGTACTCGGGAGAAATTGGGGCACAGATTTTGGGGTGCTTTGTCTCCTTCATTCCTTGTGAAAATGAAAAATTTTGAGCCAGAACTGCATGTTTGTGTAAAAAAATGTAATTTTCCATTTTCACATCCCAGTTGTATCAAAATTGATGAAACCCCTGGGGGTTTGAAATGTACACTATACCCCTAGATGAATTCCCTGAGGGGTGTACTTTGCAAAATGGGGTGACTTGTGGGGGGGTTCCACTGTATTGGTGCTTTGGGAGTCTTGCTAATGCAACATAGTACCCACCATTCATTCCACCAAAATCTTTGCTGCAAAATCCAAAAATCACTCCTTTCCTTCTGAGTCCTGCCATGCACCCAACTGGTATTTTTTGGTCACATGTGAGGCATTGCCGTACTCGGGAGAAATTGGGGCACAGATTTTGGGGTGCTTTGTCTCCTTCATTCCTTGTGAAAATGAAAAATTTTGAGCCAGAACTGCATGTTTGTGTAAAAAAATGTAATTTTTCATTTTCACATCCCAGTTGTACCAAAATTGGTGAAACCCCTGGGGGTTTGAAATGTACACTATACCCCTAGATGAATTCCCTGAGGGGTGTAGATTGCAAAATGGGGTGACTTGTGGGGGAGGTTCCTAACTTTTAGCACTTATGGTGCCTAGAAACCTACATGGTGCCTAAAAAAAAATCTCATAAAAAGGAGGCTCCAAAATCAAGTAGGTGCTCCTTCTATTATGAAGCCTGTGGTTTGGTCAACGTGCACACTAGGGCCACAGATAGGATATTTTTGAAAACAAAAGAATTGGGGGAATCAATTTTTAGTCACATTTCTCTAGTAAAATCTACTGTATTCGTTAGAAAAATGTATTAAAATTGAAACTCTGCAAAAAAAAAGAAATTTTGAAATTTCACCTACACTTTGTTTTAATTCCTGTGAAACACCTAAAGGGTTAACAAACTTCCAAAATGCTGTTTTGAATACTGTGAGGGGTGCAGTTTTTGAAATGGCATCATTTATGGGGGTGTCTCACATACAAGTCCCTCAAAGTCACATCAGAACTGAACTGGTCCCTAAAAAAATCAGTGTTTGAAATTTTCATGAAAATTTGAGAATTTGCTATTCATATTGTAAGCCTCCTAGTGTCCCAAAAAATTAAAAGGAAGTTGAAATAATGATGGAAACATAAAGTAGACATATGGTCTATGTTAGTTATTAACTATTTTGAGTGGTATGATTATTTGTCTCACAAGCAGAAAATTTAACATTTTGCAAATTGCTAAATTTTCCATTTTTTCACGATATTTTGGTATTTTTCACAAAAAAACACAGACTGTATCGACCCAAATTTACCACTAATTTGAAGTACAATGTGTCACGAGAAAACAATCTCAAAATCACTGGGATAAGTAAAAGCAAAAAAAAGTTATCCCCACTTAAGTGAGACATGTCAGATTTGAAAAAAAGGGCTCTGTCATGAAGGCACAAACTGGCTCTGTCATGAAGGGGTTAAAAAAAAAAGAAAAGGTGAATGATTGAAAGTAATGCTATGGTCAAATATACTTACGCACAATCAAAACTTGCACTTACCCTATGCTAGGAGCAGATTCTCCATCACATTATAGCTTTTTGGAAGTGATTAAGCATCTGAGTTTGCAACCAATTATGCGACACCCCCGCAAGTTAGTCGCATCCCCACTTGAAAGACATTGGGTGAGATGTACTAAGCCATGAAAAGTGATGAAATGGAGAGTAAAGGTGCGTACACGCGGGGGAGATATATAACTCAGCAATATATTGCTAGCAATATACGCCACCCGTACTATCAACGCCAACCCAAAGCGTGGCGAGCACAGCGAGCCCGCGAGGGGCGGCGGTACGCGTCCTCCGACCTTTTCATACCCCCACTATCCACGTCGGCGTGGAGTTGAGTGTATATAGTGTGGCGAGCGCAGCGAGCCACCGAGACCAAAGCGTGGCGAGGGGACGTGGAATACATGTGAAGTAATGTGTGTCCCCTCGCGGGGCTTGCTGCGCTCGCTACACTTCGGGCTCGGTGGCTCGCTGCGCTTGCCAAACTATATAAAATCAACTCCATGCCGACGTGTATAGTGGGGGTATAAAAAGGTCGGAGGACGCGTACCGCCGCCCCTCGCGGGCTCGCTGCACTCGCCACGCTTCGGGGTGGCGTGGGGGTGCATTTAACATTAAGCCTATTAAGGTGCTTATACAATTAAAAATCGTATAGGGGGACCATTTAACATTGAAAAAACCCATTAGGGTGCTTATACAATTAAAAAACGCATCGCATTGCATTGTACGCCATTGTATGCCATATACAATGGTATACAATTTTAAATTGAATACAATGCCATATGACTGAATATCGTGGGTGCCGTGCTAGGAAACAAGTACCCTTTCTGCATTTGTAACCCAATTTCCAAAAGCGCAATTGAAGGCTGACACTGAGCCAATGTATCCTGATATTTTAAGATCATTTAATAATTGAAGAACCCCTGGTACAGATAACGTGAACCAAGTAATGGCAGATTTACTGTAACTCAGCTGTCCCAGTAGCATTTTAAGGCCCTGACTATGAGGCAAATGTACTAGGCCTTGGAGAGTGAAAAGTGGAGAGAGATAAACTATCAACAAATCTGCTCCTAGCTCATTATTCAAATGCAGCCTTAACATGGCAGTTAGGGTCTGATTAGTACTTTATTTATTTTTAAATTACCACTCTCCAAGGCTTAGTACATTTCCCCCTTTATATAAATAAGCAATATAATCCTAACAATTTAGTGGATGTTGTTTTACCCTCGTTGCTAACTGTGATACATGTAGTTGGGAATAGCTACACTAACTAATTGGGAATGAGAAGAACACCATATACTTCTACACATAAAATAAAAAGTACAGGTGGACACACGAACACAAGAAAATACTCCTCAATCTTACTGTAAACTAGTAGTCCACATATACACTAGGGGACATAACCTTCATCTTATTCTAAAAATGCTTGTTATCTCTGAGATCATGATACAGTACAGGTTGAGTATCCCTTATCCAAAATGCTCGGGACCAGAAGAATTTTGGATAAAGGATTATTCCATATTTTGGAATATTTTTATATTTGAATGAGGAATCTTGAGGTATCTTGCATTTATGTCGCACAAAGACATCAAACACATGAAACAAACACAAATATATTTTATTTGTGCATGAAACAAGTTTTTAAAACATGAAACAGAGTTTGTGTACAATCCCAGGCACTGAATTTGAATGCCAACCAATCATGTCCTTGCACATATTTAGTGCCAGTTTCATGTTACTTCCCCAGTAGTGCCAGTTATATGTTATTATCACAGTAGTGCCAGTTACAGATGTAGCCAGTAGCTTTTTAGCAAAAAATAAAAGTAAATTTTGTAGTCTATGGTTTTCGGAATAATTTGGATAAGGGATACTCAACCTGTATTAGATTCCAATTAGCAGCAATCAGTATGCCAGTACACATTTCTGTGCTACAATACAAGCGTAGTTGTGTCATAATAAAGGGGTTGGGTGTGACATCTCAGCAGTCACAATCCCGATGGACAGAATTCCAGCAGCGGCATCCAAACACTACGAATGCTCACGGATCCCAGTAACTTTTTATCTCTAATCCTACCCAGTGGAGAAGTAGCTCATGGCAACCAATAGTATAATTTACAGATTGCACTTGGGGCCTTATTTTGGTTCATTCTTTCTGACAAAATCCTTCTTAGATGGACAAAACCATGTGCACTGCAGGGGGGGCAGATGTAACATGTGCAGAGAGAATTAGATTTGGGTGAGTAATTTTGTTTCTGTGCAGGGAAAATACTGACTGCTTTATTTTTACACTGCAATATAAATCTCACTTTGAAGTAAAACCCCACCCAAATCTAATTCTCTCTGCACAAGTAACACCTGCCCCCCTGCAGTGCACATGGTTTTGCCCATCTAAGAAGGATTTTGTCAGAAAGAATGAACCAAAATAAGGCCCCTGATAACTGTTACTTCAAACCTGGCTGGTTGCCATGGGCAACTTCTCTATCGGCACACTTCTCTAGTCTTTTCACTTCTCTAGTCTTTTCCCTGCCTGCAGCAGCCACAGGAATGCATTTGATTTAGGCAGAGTTGTATTTATGTTTCAAAACATCTGTTCCAGCTTCATTACTGACAATTCAGAGCTGCCAGTCCCGGTGTCTATTCTTCCTGCTCCCTTCAGTCTAAAGGTTGGAACAGTAGGAATCTGTTGCATAGTCTTTCACTATTGTGTCTTCATTGTGGCAACATGAGCATTTATTCCCAACTACTGTCGTATTTCTGTATGCTGTATATCACACTGACAGCAAAACCTACCTTTAGTTTATGAACAGTAAACTAGAAAATGACTAGTACAACACAATCAAAGATGTGACGAAGTTACACACACAAATCTCAATCTAAATATATTCTAAAAAAACATTAAAAAGATAATATGTTCTTTGAAATATTATTAAATGAATACAATAATACAAAGATGAAGTACAGTAAACCATTCTTCTTAGCTTATTCGGCTTTTACAGAATCGTGTAGCAGAGGAGCTTCCATATCTTTTTTTTAGAATAAAACAAAGGATAATCTCATATGAATTCACAAAGAGACAAGAAGGCCGTTATCTACTAACCAGTGTTATTAGGATAGAGAGATAAGGAAGTCTTGGTTACTGTTATGAATATAGGTGCATGGTAAGAAGGTGAGGTATTTATTTATTTTTACCTTCATTGTTGTGATATACTGTAGTAAGCTAAAAAATGCATTAATATTAGATTGATGAGATTAGTCCTTTATCCTGCCAAACCACACCCTCTTTTAGCGGCACATATGGGGTCTTCAAACTGCACCAGGTTCACAAGGTACCTGAAGCTCATGGGGACAAGCACTTGATTTCTAGAGGGTCTTTCCTAATATTTGATTTTAGAATGTCCAGCTCAATAGCCAAGCAAATTCTGGTCAAAGAAAATATTGATATGTTTTAGATTTCTCTTCTGTTCACTCACTTTGCATTTTGTTAATTAGTAATACTTAGCTTCATATCCCCCTGCCTGGCTAAAGGTGGATCGGGCCAAGAAATCAAGTGAAATCAGCCCAAATCACATGTGTATGACATCTGATCCAGTGCCCGGACATTAGACAGGAGTCAGAAGTTGGACTTGCTGCACATAAGATATATCGTATTTTAAGCCATCAGTGGTACTCCATGGCTACTTATCTGCAGAGTGAAGATGCCCCGGGCAGGAGAGGAGCTCTGTCCTTCTTTGCATCCCCTGCAGTATCCGGCGGCAAGCAGATTTATAAACTCCCATACAAAACAATGGGTAGCTCTCTGAGCCAATCAGTGGCCGCCCATTCTTTTGTATGCTTTTTAAAAAAAAAATGTATTCCCCGCATTCAGCTTCCTGGAAGTTACACATGATTTATCGCAAGCGATTTATCACATGTAAAAATGCCACATCATGGGCCAAATCATATGTGAGCCTGCACAGGGACCTCATGGAAAGTCGGGTCTGACTTGCCCTTAGGACACATATATGCAATTTCATATTCCATTTTATATACAATTATGTATCCCATAAAAATAGTGATAAAACCCCCTCTATTTGTCAAGTCCTGATCAATAATCAATAGTGCATGTGTAGCAGAGCACAAATATTATGGCCTGTTCCTAATTTAAGGTGTGGACTATTAGAGAGACAGTGTCTAGATCAGGCATGTCCAAACTATGGCCCTCCAGCTGTTGTGGAACTACGAGTTCCATCATACCTTGCCACAGTTTTGCTATTAGGGAATGCTAAAACTATGGCAAGGCATGCTGGGATGTGTAGTTTCACAACAGCTGGAGGGCCACAGTTTGGACATGCCTGGTCTAGATAGACAGTCAATAGGTCAACCCCAAAAGATGTACATGCAAGGGCAACATGAAAAGGACAACAATGTTTTGGGGTATCAATGTCCACAACTGTCAACATGGACCCCTTATTAGTGTAACGTGTACCCTCACCATGCTTCAGGCTCGGTGCCTTGCTATGATTGGCACACTATTATATTCTCCCTTTATGCCAACATGGATGGTGAAGAAAGAACCAAGCTGTTTCAAAAAAATAAAATAATGAAAAACTGATCTCAACCTAGTCACCTGTACCTTTTTCATCTCAACCTTTTTGATGTTGACCTTTTGACCCATCAACCTATTGTATGTCAACCTTTTGGCGTGGATCTATTGGCTTTCTATCTAGATACTGTAGATATTTCACCCGGAACCACTTATTTTAACCCACAGTCAATGACCCATGATATAGTCAATAATATGGCACTTCTTTTACATGGATAGAAGGTTGTCCAGCAATGTAATAATTACCACATATGTGTCTGTTTGTTGGGGTCCTTTCAGTGGAATATGATCATGCACAGCATTGGTGGCAATGATGTGTACTTGATGGTAGTGATGTGTTCCGCTGGATATGTCCTGAATGTCAGGATCCAATGCACAGTAATGGCAATGACATCCAGAGGTTTGGATCAGGCAACCAGTACAGCAATGCCAGTCCCATGGGGTTGGAGGAACAGAGAGGAAGATTTTGCTTTGAGTACCACAGCTTTTTCAAAGGTGGTTATAGCCTGACCATGGTCATTAGCACCCCTGAGCAGTGATCTATTCTATCTGTGTAGTATAGTTAGAAACCACATTACACACAAACATACATATATATACACATACCCATGGCTTAGAGGAGACTGGCGGCCACTGGATTATGTGAGGAGAGGATGGAGGAAGCTGCTGCAGCACAGCAGTCAGACCAGAGCTCCCTGTTGCGATAGCTTTGGTCACAGCTTGTGCTGAGCAAGAGACACAGTTGTAACAGTCTTCTATATAATAAGTTGAACACTGTGTGTGTGTGTGTGTTTGTCGCATTGTGGAGACTCCGAAGCACTTAGAGCCACCAAATTCAGCAACAAGGTACCTCTGGACCCCGTGGTGTGCACCTCAAAACCGTTTTAAGGAAATTGCACTTAAAAATTGAAAAAACACCAAGGTTCACACCGGATTTCATTGCTGTCATTGAGTATAAATGCAACACACATTCTATCATTATGGTGCAGTCTTTAAACAATTAGGAATACTACACTACACACATGTATATGTAGCGTACCTCACACATTTACACAGTTGACAGATACACAGAACACACACATACATAATACACCACATGTAGTACAACACCCACATACATTACAACACACACCCAAAAATAGTACAACACACACAAACACACAGAACATACACACTTGAACATTGTACAGATACACCCTGCACATTACACACACTTACACATTGGACAGATACACACAACACACACACCACTCATAGTACAACACACACCCACATTCACTACAACACACACCCAAAAACAGTACAACACACAAACACACTGAATACACACACACACATACACGTAAACATTGCACAGATACACAAACACACAACACACACATATATACGTAGCACACCTCACATACACATTGTACAGATACACACAACACGTACACAAACACATACATAACCGACCACACACGCCTACATACACTACACACACATACACTACAACACACACACAAAAAATAAATGCATCATAGGTGCTAAATCTCAGGAGTGGTTGTGGAATGCATCAATACACACAAGTTATCAAGTCAGGAGCAGTGAGTGTCAAACAACAACACCACACCTGATTTCATTACTGTCATTGAGCACCAATGCAAACACATTCTAACATTATTATGGAGGTTTTATCAAATTACAATCTTGGGCCTATGGCACAGCATAAGATGAAATTTTACATCAATTTTGGAAATTGAAAAACCCCAAAGGTTTTCCCAGGCAACATCGAGCGGGTCAGCTAGTTGAAAATAAAATGTGGCCAATCAGGGGGGCGGTGGGCCTGTGTCCTCAGAAAACACCCTGCAAACACCACTGCTCTCTAGTGCTAATTCAACAATGAAATCCGGTGTACCTTTAAAAAATGGAGTCTTGTACTAAAACCACTCTAGTTAGCTTCTATTTTTTGATTCCCTGAAGGATAGTCAGCCTGTGTTTTACACACAGCCAACATTCCTAACAAAGTAACATTGTGAAGTGTTCCCCCAAGTTTATGTATGATTATCTTCATGTGTATTAGATGTTAATAATCAGGAGTACTTTGGCCAGATCTCAAATGTACCAGAATGCTCACTTACCGTATATAGTGTACGCTCTATCCCTGATAGCTGGGAACATTTTCCAATACTTGGCAAGTGTTCTGTGGATTATCCAGGATTATGTAGATTTTTAAATGTGTCATCTTTATCGAACAATGCCAGTGTAAAATAGAGAAGATTTTGTGACCAGACCCTTTCAATAGCACTGAATAGAGCATCATTATGAAAGACAAATGCAAAGCCCCCGTGCTTAGAGCCAGGGCCGCCGACAGGGGGTTGCCCTGGGTACAGCTGTCCCGGGCCCCGGGCTCTGGAGGCGCCTGGGCAGCTGCCCACAGACCCCCGCAACCTCACCCAGCCACCCCCACCCGGCACCGGCGGCCAGGCACGCACAATACACAGTGCATCCTGCAGAGCGCCTAGCCTAGGACACAGAGTGGCTCAGCGCTCTCCAGGCTGCACTGTGCAGTGTGCACTCCGGACCTGACTGTGGACACCGAAGGAGCCGGAGGATGATGCGCGCCGTGGGTGATGGTAAGTAATGGGGACGGGGTAGGGGGAGGCGGGCGGGCATGTGGGGGGGGGGGGCAGCTGGATGTATGGCGCTGTGCCGCTGGGGGCCCGGACTGTAGGTCAGTCCCGGGCCCCAACATTTCTAGTGCTTAGAGCTCACGTCATGTAAAAGGAGCCCAATCCTGGAAAAAAAGTTGGGAAGTATGATAATTTACTGTATATCTATATGTATCTAGCAAATTAAATAGATAGGATTTTGATTAAAACATTTAAGCTTGTAGCTCATGGTCAAGGCACCGAAATTCTCTACAAAATGCTAGCATTTATCCCCTACACACGATTAAATTGCAGGTAATGCACTCACCTCTCCGTAAGAGGGTAACAGTTATACAGGGCAGGCATGTAGGCCACACCGAACCAGGCTTTTATAGCCTTGATTAAACAACCTGCTGCTACATTTTTGGATACATTATTCCAACCTTTGATCCGAGTTGAATCTTCTTTCCTTTTGGATACCACCTCTTTACTCCGTGACTTTGCTAGGATGACTACATTACCTGATGAATGTTGCTTAGCAACCATTGATGTAGTTAATTTATATACTACTATCCCTCATGATATGGGTTTGAGAGCTGTAAAAATGTTTCTGGAATCAAAAAGTTCATTCAATGCGGATAAAATACAGTTTATTTTGTGTTTACTGGAATTAATTCTAACCAACAATTTTTTTGTTTACAATAACAAATTTTATTTGCAGGTCCGTGGCTGTGCCATGGGATCTTCGGTGGCACCAGCCTATGCTAATATTTACATGTTTTCTATTGAGTTTGAATTATTCTTTTCCAATTCATTACTTACTTCCAACATTTATTTCTTTAAAAGGTATATTGATGACCTCTTGGTCATATGGTGTGGTGACAGTGACATCCTTGCAGCAGCAATTATGGCATATAATGCCACTGACAGTCCAACCAAATTTACTTTTGAAATTAGTAAACAACAGGTGAATTTGCTCATGTAAATGTATGTATTTATTTACTTACTTACAGTGCTAGATCATTACTGCTATGTGTTGTTGTGTCGCTGTGTATATACTTATTATTGCTATTTGTTTTGTTGTTATGGTGATGTCACGCTAGGAGTACCTTGTGGATCTGTCTGAGGCCTGGAGGTCGGGGGTTCACGGCTTGAAGGAGACTGGAGAACAGCAGGTTAAATATAACTCTTTATTGTAGCACCAACACTGGAAGGCAAGACCATTTATGGAAACTGCAGTACGAAGATCCCAGTGGAATACCTGGGCAACAAGGGAAAGGCCACAATAACAGGGAATGTCCAAGAGTCTCTGTCAGATTACCGAGATGGATACTGAGGGCTGACCGCAGGTGCGGACGGCAGATGGCAGCGGGGTTTAAGTGTCAACGGACATCGATGACTGGCAGCAGGTGCAGATGGCCAACAGCTGGAGTGGAGAAGTGTCAGCAGGCACGGATGACCGACAGCGGGTGCAGCTGGTCGACAGCAGGAGTGGAGATGTGTCAACTGGCACGGAGTGCTGGCAGCAGGTGCAGCTGGTCGACAGCAGGAGTGGAGATGTGTCAACAGGCACGGAGGACTGGCAGCGGGTGCAGCTGGTCGACAGCAGGAGTGGAGATGTATCAACAGGCACAGGGGACTGGCAGCGGGTGCAGCTGGTCGACAGCAGGAGTGGAGATGTGTCAACAGGCACGGAGGGCTGGCAGCAGGTGCAGCTGTTCGACAGCAGGAGTGGAGATGTGTCAACAGGCACGGAGGGCTGGCAGCAGGTGCAGCTGGTCGACAGCAGGAGTGGAGACGACTGGAACAAACCTGAGAGAGCTGGAAGCAGGATGCAATTGCAAAGTCCAGGAAACAGGTGTTGAACTGTGAGGACTGGAGGCAGAATGCAAATGCAAGGATCCAGGTAACAGGTGCGGATTGAAAGATAATGAATATATAGGATACAGGTGTGGACTGCAGGCAAGGAACACTGGAATCAAGGACTTCACAGAGCAAGGGCAGGAGCTCAGGCTGAAGCTTCCTCCCAAGGGATTGACAACAAAGCACTGGCGATTGTATGCCCCAGAGGGCTCTGCTTTATCCCCCAGGGCAGATCCTGATTGGAGGAGCTGAACTGGGGATCCGGACCATTGGCTGACTACAACAACATGGCGGCGCACGGATTGGAGACAAACCACCTTGGCCCTTATTCTGATCGGTGCGGATATATCCGCGTGCGTTCGGCCCGCCGATGTTTTGTGTCTGCGCATGTGCAGAGGCGTCTCTGCGCATGTGCGAGCGGGGCGTACGGCCAAATTCCGCATGATATGTGAACACTCCGAACAGGGGGTGGAGAGGGGCGTGAAGGGCTATTTGGGCTCATTACCATATGCATACGCCCCGCGTTTCATGGGAGTTCCCATGAAAACGCTGGGCGTACGTATGGTAATGCGGCCGTGACGCACGTGTAGGGGGCGGACATATGACATCGCCGGATATCAGCTGCCCGCCCAGATCTCTGCTTTTGCACGGAAAAATGTCCGTGTGGTCTGAGGTTGCGGGTGCTGGTGGAGCACTCGGTCCTGCATTCGATGGTCTGCGACCATCGAATGATGGGGGAGGTTCCCTTAGATGCAGGAGGCGTATTCCGTGAAAAATACACGTGCGGTCCGTTCGGACAGCTTCTTACCGCATACGGACGGAGTTGGCGATCCGTATGGAAGGCGGGGTTTCGCACGCACGGTCCTGGCCGCATAATCGGCTCCGGCCGCACCGATCAGAATAAGGGCCCTTGGCTGGTTTCCGTGCTGGATGCGCACGCCACAGGTCCCAGGAAGATGGTCGCAGCCGGGAGACCCAGACGCCGCGCTCCCCGTCCTGCACCCGGACGGATGGCCCGCAGGCCCCGCCGCCAGAGATGAACAGGTGAGCGGCACGTCTTAGCAGCGGCCATGACAGCACCCTCCCCTTTTGAAGTGGACTCCGGACACTTCCATGGTTTTCTTGGATACTGTTGATGAAACTTCCGGACCAGAGTGGGAGCATCGACACGAGCAGCATCCACCCAGGATCGTTCCTCTGGACCGTAGCCTTTCCAATCTACCAGATATTGAACTTGCCCCGAACGGATTCTTGAGTCCACCACTTTTTTGATTTCGAAACACACATCATGATGAGCCTGAGGCTGAGAACACTTGGGTACTTTATTCTGGAATAGATTTAATACCAATGGTCTCAATAACGAAATATGGAAAGTATTTGAAATTTTCAAAGAACGAGCAATTGTAACTTGTAAGCCAAAGGAGAGATTACCGTAGTAACTGTATATGGCCCAATGAATCGAGGCACAAACTTCATAGACGGGACTCGGAGTCTAATATTTTTGGTGGAGAGCCAAACTCTGTCCCCTACCTTGAGTTTCGGAGCTGCCCGTCTGTGTCGATCAGAGAATTTTTTGTAACGTTGGGAGGCTTTTTCTAATGAAGCATGAACATTCTTCCAGATGTTCGAGAAAAACTGGACAGACAAGTTAACTGCCGGCAAATCAAAAACAGGAAGATTTTGGAATTCTGGAACACGTGGATTACGGCCATACACAATAAAGAAGGAAGTCTTTTCAGTGGAGGAGTGGTAAGAGTTATTATGTGCAAATTCGGCCCAAGGCAGAAGCTCCTTCCAATTATCTTGCGAAGAGGAAAGGTAGAAGCGTAGAAAGGCCTCCAAATCTTGATTTACTCTCTCTGTTTGGCCATTGGATTGTGAGTGATAGGACGAGGAAAAGTTCAGCTTCACCTGTAAAGCACTACACAACGCTCTCCAAAACTTTGATACAAATTGTACCCCTCTGTCAGATACAATCTCTCTCGGAAGACCATGTAACCGGAATATTTCAGCTATGAATGTTTGAGCCAGTTTAGGAGCAGATGGAAGGCCTTTAAGTGGAACAAAATGAGCCTTCTTGGAGAAGCGGTCAATGACGACCCAGATTGTGTTGAACCCTTGAGAGAGAGGCAGATCGGTGATCGATATGTGTGACCAGGGTGACTCGGGTATAGATAATGGTTGAAGGAAGCCGGCTGGAGTTTGACGAGAAGACTTGTGACGAGAACACTGATGCAAGAAGCTATGAAGTCAGTGACATCTTTTCTCATGGAAGGCCACCAGTATGCTCTTTTAATGAATTCTAAGCTTTTCTTTATCCCACAGTGACCAGAAAAACTAGAGGAGTGAGCCCACTGTAACAAGGATGGCCTAAGTCCAGTATCAACGAAAGTCTTCCCTCTAGGAATGGGCAATACAGAAGTCTTTGCAAACACTGTGGGACTTAAAACTGGACTTATGGTACGATCTTCTGTGGAGGATGTTAATGACCTGGAGAGTGCGTCCGCTTTGCCATTTTGAGATCCAGGACGAAAAGACAAAACAAAAAAAACTCGAACCTCGTAAAGAATAAGGCCCATCGGGCTAGCCTGGGATTCAGACACTGGGCGTTCTGCAGGTATAACAATTTCTTATGATCAGTAATGACAGATATAGGAAACTTAGTCCCTTCCAACAGATAATGCCATTCTTCAAAGGCCAATTTAATGGCTAGCAATTCCTGTTCACCGATGGGATAGTTCATTTCGGCTGGCAGAAACTTCCTGGAGAAGAACCCACATGGGTGTAGGAGACCGTCCTCAGACTTCTGTGAAAGTACAGCTCCCACCCCAACGGAAGAGGCATCTACCTCCTGGATAAATGGACGTGAACAATCGGGCTGCTGAAGTAAATACGAGTTTTAATTGCTGAAATGCTGCCACCGCTTCGGAAGACCACTTGGCAGGATTGGCTCATTTGTGAGTCAAGGCTGTGATGGGACAAATGATGGAAGATAAATTTTTGATGAACTTCCTATAATAATTGGAAAAACCGATGAAGCGTTGGACAGCCCTTAGTGTATTAGGTTGTGGCCAATCAAGGACTGCTTGAACTTTAGAAGGATCCATGCTTATTCCGGGTTCCCGAAATGATGTAACCAAGGAAGGGAACTGAAGGTTTCTTAAACTCACATTTCTCCAGCTTGCAATATAGTTGGTTGGATCGTAACCGCTGTAACACCTCTTTTACATGCTGACGGTGTTCCGGAATGTTCGTAGAAAAGATGAGAATGTCATCGAGATAGACAACCACAGAATAATACATTAAGTCACAAAATAATTAATTCATGAATTCTTGGAATACTGCTGGTGTGTTACTGAGGCCAAACGGCATAACAAGGTACTCGTAATGGCCGTCTCGAGTATTGAAGGCTGTTTTCCATTCATCGCCCGCTCGGATACGGATAAGGTTATAAGCCCCTCTGAGGTCCAATTTGGTGAATACTTTAGCCCCTTTAATTCAGTCAAACAACTCAGTCACCAAGGGCAATGGGTACTTGTTTTTGATGGTGATGTTATTCAATCCCCTATAGTCAATACAGGGCCTCACACCTCCATCCTTCTTTTTAAGTACTTGGAGAGCAAAGGATCATTTCTCTCCCAGAGTGGGGAGACCCAGTCTAATGCGGAGTCCGACAATAAGGAGACAATATAGGCCACCTTAACACGATCAGAAGGAAAGTTCATTGGTTGCAGGGAGAAATGCACATCACATTGGTTGATAAACCCCCGGCAGGCACGGGGTGTACCATTATACTTAGAAGGGGTAGACAACCGTAAGGAGGAGTTGAGGCGTGCCGTTGAGAAATACCTTGGAGTGCTTGGGTAACTTGCTGCTGGGATTCCTCCAGTGCTCGCAGCCGAGCAACCACATTTTGAAAGAACTCCTGGCTGGCGGACGGATCCATTGGGCCAGTGCTTACTGTCACGCTAGGGGTACCTTGTGGATCTGTCTGAGGCCTGGAGGTTGGGGGTTCACGGCTTGAAGGAGACTGGAGAACAGCAGGTTTAATATAACTCTTTATTGTAGCACCAACACTGAAAGGCAAGACCATTTAGGGAAACTGCAGTAGGAAGAACCCAGTGGAATACCTGGGCAACAAGGGAAAGTCCACAATAACAGGGAATGTCCAAGAGTCCCTGTCAGATTACCGAGATGGATACTGAGGGCTGACCGCAGGTGCGGACGGCAGATGGCAGCGGGGTTTAAGTGTCAACGGTGACTGGCAGCAGGTGCAGATGGCCGACAGCTGGAGTGGAGAAGTGTCAGCAGGCACGGATGACCGACAGCGGGTGCAGCTGGTCGACAACAGGAGTGGAGATGTGTCAACAGGCACGGAGGACTGGCAGCAGGTGCAGCTGGTCGACAGCAGGAGTGGAGATGTGTCAACTGGCACGGAGGGCTGGCAGCAGGTGCAGCTGGTCGACAGCAGGAGTGGAGATGTGTCAACAGGCACGGAGGACTGGCAGCAGGTGCAGCTGGTCAACAGCAGGAGTGGAGATGTGTCAACAGGCACGGAGGACTGGCAGCAGGTGCAGCTGGTCGACAGCAGGAGTGGAGATGTGTCAACAGGCACGGAGGGCTGGCAGCAGGTGCAGCTGGTCGACAGCAGGAGTGGAGATGTGTCAACAGGCACGGAGGGCTGGCAGCAGGTGCAGCTGGTCGACAGCAGGAGTGGAGATGTGTCAACAGGCACGGAGGGCTGGCAGCAGGTGCAGCTGGTAAACAGCATGAGTGGAGATGACTGGAACAAACCTGAGAGAGCTGGAAGCAGGATGCAATTGCAAAGTCCAGGAAACAGGTGTTGAACTGTGAGGACTGGAGGCAGAATGCAAATGCAAGGATCCAGGTAACAGGTACGGATTGAAAGATAACGAATACAGGATACAGGTGTGGACTGCAGGTTAACTGGGGATCCGGACCATTGGCTGACTACAACAACATGGCGGCGCACAAATTGGAGACAAACCACCTTGGCTGGTTCCTGTGCTGGATGCGCACGCCACAGGCCCCAGGAAGATGGTCGCGGCTGGGAGACCCAGACGTCGCACTCCCCGTCCTGCACCCGGACGGATGGCCCGCAGGCCCCGCCGCCGGAGATGAACAGGTGAGCAGCGGCTGTGACAGGGGACAGCTTTGGTGATCGGGCTGCGCCGTAGGGCTGCGGGTGCTGCCTGATGACGTCACTCTCCTTCGGCACGTGGACGGGTGCGTGGTCCCGCTCCTGCACGCTGTCTTCTTGTGTGGTGTACACTATAAAGGTATGTTCGATTGTTTATATGTTTATACCCTGAAGACAAATGTAAATTTGAAACGTTGATATACAACACTGCGTCCCTGCGTGTTTATTTTGCCAAGTTACTACAGGTTGGAGTGCCGCACCCTCTGTCTCTGTATCCCCGTTTTGTGAGGGCACCTGCCGTGGCTAAAGTTGTTATTGGGAGTGCCTATCCCTCCAAGTATATATATATATATATATATATATATATATATATATATATATATATAAATAAATTCTAAAAGGTGATTTTTTTTGTGATACTCACTTTTTCTCCCTCCAACCAAAATCGATACATGAGGTCCCATTATAAAGATTATGTTCTCCCCTTCGAATAAATTGTTAATTTACAATTGCACATAGTACTATTTGTTTACAAATCAACGGTAATTATAGTGTTGGGGTACCAAATAACATCCCGCTGGAATTATGCATGTCTTCATGCATTGCATAACATGAGGAAACAATAAAACTATAACAACATTTAAAAACAGTTTTATACCTCTTTCACGCTGCCAAAAGTTCAAAGAACCGGTATTTTTAAACTGTATTTAAAACAGGTCTGAACCTTTACATTGCAGTAGATTACCGTTTTAAATACCGTTTAAGTACCATTCACATCAGTCAACCCGTTTAATCCCCTGAACACGTTTCAAGGCAGAATGCAGGGGTCAGCCTATCACAGGTCTGGAATCTGTTGTTTTTACTAAATACCGTTTCAGAGCCATTCTCACTGCATAAAAACCGGCTCTGAAACGTGTAGGACTCTGCTTTTTAAACGTGTTGAAAGACCGGTTAGCTTTAACCGGTAAATCAACTCTGGCGCTTTCCCACTGCAGCTTTAAACATTTAGAAATGGGAAAAAACGGCAATATACCGTTTAGCAAGTGCAGTGTGAAAGGGGTTTTAGATTTCACATTCACACAAATGAACTGGTTCTTCATTCATTCTACACATTAGAGTGCAATCTATAATCTCCCTGAAACTCCTTTTTATATGGAAACAATTATGTCATAAATATGTTCCGCTAGAAAGGAAAAAGGCAAATATTATTAAGAACATAACTGCTAACATTGTCACTTGTAATTGTGGTTGTTACACAAGTTGCCCCAAGCTTATTTAAATATAAACAAAAGAATTCCATCACCTCCGGATAAACCATGTCGCTCTACAAGAGGTAAAATGCACTATTATGTTTACTTGCATGGAGAATAATCCCTGCACTTGTATCTGTACATAGCACAATACTGGGCAGCTTATTTTTAACACTGCAATTTACAATTTAACTGATTTCCCCCCATCTAACGCTGTCTGTGTGTACAGATCATCATATCCCGCCTTCCCCCTGCAGCACTACATGGTTATGCCAAGATACAAATGACACCTTCCAGCTGGATTCTGGCAGTTTTTACTCTTTATTCTTAATGAGGCACAAACTATTCTTCCAGGTCACATCAGGTGCTAAATCCAATGCCAGAGAGAGAACAATTTAATGTCCTCTAGCTGAACAAATCCCTTTAGCAAACAGAGAAGTATCCTTTTCTAGCAATATGCCAAAGTATTACAACTAGAGATTATTATAGTGCGTATCCACTTGCCCTAAATCAAATATTAAGTTATCTACTTGAATGCTTGGCTAAATGACAAGGCACTGGAGAACTAGCCTTAACTGAACATGTACAGTTGTGCTCATAAGTTTACATAACCTAGCAGAATTTATGATTTTCTGGCCATTTGTCAGAGAATATGAAGGATAACTCACAAACTTTTCTTTCACTCATGGTTAGTGGTTGGGTGAAGCCATTTATTGTCAAACAACTGTGTTTACTCTTTTTAAACATAATGACAACAGAAACGACCCAAATGACCCTGATCAAAAGTCTACATACCCGAGTTCTCAATACCGTGTATTGCCCCCTTTAACATCAATGACAGCTTGAAGTCTTTTGTGGTAGTTGTGGATGAGGCTCTTTATTTTCTCAGATGGTAAAGCTGCCCATTCTTCTTGACAAAAAGCCTTCAGTTCCTGTAAATTCTTGGGCTGTCTTGCATGAATTGCACATTTGAGATCTCCCCAGAGTGGCTCAATGATATTGAGGTCAGGAGACTAAAGTGGCTATACATAACAAAGACATTGCACCCAATCATACAATCTCAATGGATTGTATGCAGATGTGCACACAATCATACAATACGGGAGATTGGAGGATTGGTCCTCTGATCTGACGTGCTGCACGTCAAATCAGTTGGGATTGGGAGCAGATTGCATGTGCTTTTAAACACATGCAATTTGTCTTTAGATGGCTCATACAACCAGAGTCATGTGACACTCCCTCCCTGACTAGCAGAGAAGAGAGGTTCAGCTTCCGGGACGGCCCGTGGTAGTGAATACGCTGGGAGCCGCAGAAGTTTCTAAGCGGCAGATGGGCGGGCGGCTGAAGAGAGCGGTGGATGTCCTTTTGCACAACTCTGTCACTACTCTGAAAACAGTTTTCAGTTTTCAGAGGATTGCTTCATAAGGGCTATTTAATAATGGCATAACAGCAGATGTGAGCAGATTGGTAGTTGCTGGCAACCTGTAATTAAAAAAATAAACAAAAAAAAAAAGGATTTTTGGTACTTCTATCCTTTTGATCCTAGTAGGCCAGCCCCCTATTTAAATTAAGCTTCAATCATACAATCATGCAGCAGATGGATTGTATGGCAGATTGTATGAAAGATTGTGAGTACAAAAACCACCAAGGACTGCCGGGGAGTTGAAGGGAAATTGGACACAATCATGATTGAGACCGGTCTTTCTGATATATGGCCTCCTTAAGATGACCACTCCAGGCCCTTTACTTTATTCTGCTGTAGCCAATGACTTGACCTTGTGTTTTGGATCATTGTCATGTTGGAACGTCCAAGGACGTCCCATGAGCAGGTTCCGGGTTGATGAGTGCAAAATTTCCTCCAGTATTTTCTGATAACATGCTTCATTCATCTTGCCATTAATTTTGACCAAGTTTCCAGTGCCTTTGTAGCTCACACATCCCCAAAACATCAGCAATCCACCTCCGTGTTTAACAGTAGGAATGGTGTACCTTTTATCATAGGACTTGTTGACTCCTCTGCAAAAGTAATGTTTATGGTTGTGGCTAAAAACTAAAATTTTGGTCTCATCACTCCAAATGACTTTGTTCCAGAAGTTTTGAGGCTTGTCTCTGTGCTGTGGAGTAAGTGGGATGCTCTTTGGCATTAGCGTAGTAATAGCTTTCTTCCGGAGAATCAACCTGCATGGTCAATTCTTATTCAAATGCCTCCTTATTGTGCATCTTGAAACAACCACGCCACCTTTTTTCAGAGAGTCTTGTATTTCAGCTGAAGTTATTTGTGGATTTTTCTTTGCATCCCGAACAATTTTCCTGGCAGTTGTGTCTGAAATTTGTGTTGGTCTACCTGAACGTGATTTGGTTTCCAGAGAATCCCCCATTTTCCATTTCTTAATTACAGTTTGAACAATGCTGATTGGCATTCTCAATTGCTTGGATATCTTTTGATATCTCTTTCCTGTTTTATACAGTTCAATTACCTTTTTCTGCAGATCTTTCACAATACTTTTGCTTTCCCCATGACTCAGAATCCAGACATGACAGTGCAGCACTGGATGAAAGATGCAAGGGTCTTTCAGGAGACCAGAAACTCACTCACACACACTGATTGCAAGCAAACAGATCAAGGTGAGGATGGTTACCTTTAGTAGCCATTCAAACCCGTTTTTGTCAACTTGTGTGCATGTTATCGGGCCATGATTGAGGCTTCCTGAGTCATTCAGTCAAAATCGTTGTGTCCCATTTTAGTCACAGAAAGAACAGAGTCCATCAAATACATTACATGAGTTACTTTTGTGACACATACAGTGGGCTTATCTGCTAATGTGGTCAGATATTCAATTTATTACACTTCTCGCTTGTTCTTTTCTCTGATTCTGAGACGGGTGCGGAGGCATCTGTATCTTGTGCTGCAGTTGCACTTGCAACTTTATGCTAATTAGTAGTGTAAGCTCCTCCCTGGTTTACATCCTTGTACCTTAATGGGCAAGAACTGAGAAACCCACTTTGTGCTTCCTTAGGCTGGTACACAATATGTAGTTTTCTGGCCATATTGGAATGACACATCGGCTGTATTGTACAGTGTGTATGCCCGATTGTGTGATCCTGACATTCGTACACAATATCTTGTGTATGATGCTATGCTGCCAAGTGCTGCATGACATGGAACATTGTGCTATCGTACCATTGCATTGTGCACTATGGGCCTTATTCTAGTTCACTCTTAGAGGCAAATTCCTTCTCAGACGGACAAAACCATGTGCACTGTAGGGGGGCAGATGTAACAGGTGCAGATAGAATTAGATTTGGGTGAGTTATTTTGTTTCTGTGCAGGGAAAATACTGACTGCTTTATTTTTACACTGCAATATAGATCTCACTTTGAAGAAAAACCCCACCCAAATATAAATCTCTCTGCACATGTTTTATCTGCCCCACCTGCAGTGCACATGGTTTTGTCCAATTTAGAAGGAATTTGCCTCTAAGAGTGAACTAGAATAAGGCCCTATATACGGCTCGTTATATCATCTTGTGTGCCGGAGAGTTGGTCAGGAACACAGCGTTCTGATCTGTTCCCGGCCATACATATTACTATCCTGCTTGGAGCGTCTTTAGACCATTGGAAGAACCACTGAAACTTGCACCAATCCCATGCTCAGTGCAGAAACTCTTTCAGTGTTTCACCTCCAGTGTAAGGGATTAAGATGAGAGTTCTGTTGAAAATGGGATGTTGTCCATAGCAACCAATCAGAAGGTGCTAAATAAATAAGAAGTAGACTGGTTGCTATGGGCAACATCCCATCTTCAATAGAACTTCTAACTCAGTAAATTTACCCCGAAGTGTCTGAGTCTATAATCAACTGACACTACCACAGATGGCGCATCTTCATACTCCAAGTCATCACTCAGGAACGCTCAGTACATTCCTGACACTGGGCTTCCCAATCCATCCCATAACTGATGTATGTACTGTCACACCATGGGGTGCATGCCCTGTGCAACATTTTACAGACTTAGACACAAGTTATATAATATCAACTATATGTGTGAATATCGTCCAATACAGGATCAGACCCTTTTTTTGGCCATATTTATTCTTTTAAACATATCTTTGAAAGTCTTTTCCACAATCTATCTATCATGTGCTGGTACAGAGCCATCTTAACATATAGGACACTGCCCAGGGTCCCACACTTCTAGGAACATCCTAGCACAGGGTTGTCGACACTCCCGGAATGTCTGTGAGACTCCCAGACTCCCGGAAGAGGGCCCCTCTCTCCCGCGACTGCCACTTAGCTTCTGCGATTTGTACTGCGCATGCAAGTTGGTGGGGTCATCACGTCATTGCTGCCAGACGGAGGATAGAAGTTGAGCTGGCACCAGGGAGAGACCGTTGCCAGGTGGCCGCATGATGGAGGAGATGCTGCACGCACGTGTAGCCGCCACGCTGCTGGAGGGGGGCACTGGGGAGCTGCAACCCCAAACAGTACTGCCCGAGGCTGGGGAGACCACTGATCAGCTGCACATTGGAGTCCTTCAAGAGGTGAGAGCTTCCCAGGGGGGTACACGCTGTGTACCCTGTACAGCAGCACGCGGGGGCTGGATGTGTGGGAGGTGCTCACTCTCACTCTATACACATAATATGCTCACGCTATACACCCACATAATGTGCCCAGACACACTCTATACTAGGGTTGGTTGTCGACTCTCCTGGAATGTCCGTGAGACTCCCGGTAACCTGGTACACTGACTCCCAGAAGAGGACCCCTTTCTCCCACAGCTGCCAATTTGCTTCCACAATGTGTACTGTGCATGCGCTAGATAACGGCAATGACACCGCCAACACCCCCTGGCGATGCAAGGCCCGCCCCCTGGCAATGCAAGGCCCGCCCCCTGACTTATACTTTTTCCCTGAAATTATATTTCAAAAGTACACAATCCTGACCTAGCACGGTCGGGTGATGGTCACACAATCAGAGCAGCAAGGCAACATTATTTACCTGCCTCGCAGCCTGCAGATAGACAGTGAATGCTGTAGCTATAAGTTTGCTTATTGGTGGATGGCCGGAGCTATCCGCCAATGAAAGTGCTGACAGGCATCCACTGTATGGAACCATGTGGGGAGATGGCGCAGGACTGCTGGAGGTGTAAGTTAGGATTTTCTATAATCGGTTCCAGTGAATGGATGCATTGCTTTGCCCAAGTCCTACAATGCTGTTTAGACAGCCCTAGGGGGAGATTCTCTAAGAATCTCCACCCCCCCTTTGCTGCCCATCGCATATTTAATTATCGCATATGTTGTAACATATGCGATAATTAAGGCAAAGGACAGCTCTTGCGTTAAGAGCTGTCCTTTGCGGTGAGAGTCGCCGGGTCCCAGCAGGTCCCGGCGGCTCCCCCCTCCCTCACACACCCGGCGCTGCTGCTGCTGCGCAGGGCTCTCCTCCTCCCTGCACCCGGAAGAGGATCAGTGCAGGGAGGATGTCACAGGTCCGGGCAGCACAGCTCTGTGCTGCCCGGAAACAGGTGAGGGGGGAGGGGGCGATGCGGGGCGGCGGGGGGGCGGCGCGGGCGGCGGAGGGTTGCGGTAGAAGCCCATTGGCTTCTATGGGGCATTACCAGATTTTTCTGGCGATGCCCCCCCGCCGCGGTAACCCGGCGGGGGATGCTTACAGCATCCCAAAATGCGGTAAAAACCCCGATAACGGGGTTTTTACCGCATTTTTCGCTTAGAGAATCTCCCCCCTAATCTGGTATGTGCTGTAGAGGTAGTGATTTGTAAAATAATTAACATTAGAAGGCAGTTACTGTGAGTACAGAGTAATATATCCAGCACGTACATTGCTTACACCTGGCTGTGCCGTTTCATTAAACTGGAAAATGTGACATTATGGAATGAATGACATGTCTGCCTTATTATATGATGTTCTATTCTCTATAGAAACAATGCAGTCTGGCATTTTCTTCAGCTTCAGGATAGAATATACACTGTGGGTGTTATTGATTAACAAATGTAAAAACTATAACTGTGCAGAACTCCATCACATACCTCTCAATTGGTTCCAGTTGATAGATCTACAGCCAGTAGGTCTACCCCAAAAGGTCAACATGCAATAGGTCGACAGGGTCAAAAGGTCAACAGGGTCAAAACGTAAACAAATGAAAAGGTAGATGAGTTTTTCATGATTTTTTTAAACCGGCTTGTTCTTACTTCACCATCCATGTCGACGCAGAAGGAGAATATAATAGTGTGCTGATGATAGCGAGGCCCCGTGCCCGAAGCATGGCTAACCCAGGCAGCCATCCGATAATATGCGTTACAGTAATTGAGGGTCTATGTCAACAGTTGACATTGAGAAAAAAAAAAGAAACCTCATGTCTACCTATTTATATGTCTACCTTTTTTATGTCAACATTTTGACTCTGTCGACCTATCACATGTTGACATTTTGACCCTGTCAACCTTTTGGGGTAGACCTACTGACTATCAAGACACTGTCTATCTAATAATCCGTAACCCCTCTCAATTTTTTGGAATAAAAAATGTGGGAGTGAAAACTGTCTGTTATATGCAGCAATTTCACGCCAAAATACAAACCACACATCTCTGCAGCTCAACGCCCGTGTCATCCCCCCTCCACCCCCCCCCCCCCCTGCACAGGTCAGTTTAGAGCCTGACTGGGCCCCGGTACTTTCCATTCACACCTTGTATTCCACACAGTGTTATCAGTATATATACATATACAGTCCTAAATATTAAATTGGTGTTTTTTTTATTTCCCTATTTTGAATAATATCCTGAGCCTGGATATTCTCCAAAAACTACGATATCAAAACAGATCAGAAAACCACAAAGAAACCTTGATATGCATGTAAATCTCCATAGCAGTGAGATTTGAATACGCACATTGCCATGTTCAAACATTCAAATAAACCGTTATGTGTTTTTCTACCCCACATTTATTGTGAGCACATTATAATCTGGGTGCCCCTCTGAGAAGGTGGAGGCTTTTTTTCTTTGAAGCTTAAAAAGAAACCTTTATACACTTATACCGGGTATGTGCACTCGCAAAGGCAAATTCCTTCTCAAACGGACACAACCATGTGCACTGCAGGGGGGAAGATGTAACATGTGCAGAGAGAATTAGATTTGAGAATTAAAATGAGCCAATCATAGCTTGCGTACTGGCAGCCAGTCTGATTGGCTGCTGGGCCGCGAGCCCCGATTGGTATATTTTAAATGGCCTCAAGCGTCTAGAGGTGAAGAAGCCTGTGCTTCGGGAGAAATGGGCTTCGTTCAGTGCAGGCAGCACAGGGGCAGAGGGAAGCCTGCACTTCACTCTCCTCCCCCCTCCTCAAGCAGAGCCAGTGTATAAGTAAAAGGGGGGGGCAGGTTTGTAAGAGAAGGGAGGGATGGGCTGGAATAGATACCAGTCCCGGGTCCCCAATTTCTAGTGGTAGCCCTGGTCTCTGGGAATAGATGCAAACAGTGTCTATTCACCGCTGCTCTGCTCAGCACCCACCACCATGGGACACTGCCGGCCCCAGGTGGAATATGGGACCATCCCAAAAAAACAGGATTGTCTGGTGAAAATTGGGACAGTTTTGAGGTATGCCCATAGTGCATAGTTTCTGAAGAAAGTGTTGTAAAAATGTCACTTGTGGCAACAAGGTAAATATATTCTTGGGTGCCGGGTGAGCGATATGGACCGCCCTTGATGCATACACAAGTAACCGAACTACCTCTTGGAGATTGGGGGTTATTCTGATTCACTCAGAAAGGCACAATCACTCTCTAGTGGACAAAACCATATGCACTGCAGGTGGGGCTTATGTAACATGTGCAGAGAGAGTTAGTTTTATTGTTTCTGTGCAGGGTAAATACTGGCTGCTTTATTTTTGCAATATAGATATCAGTTTGAAGTACACCCACAACCCAAATCTAACTCTCTCTGCACGTTACATCAGCCCCACCTGCAGTGCATATGGTTTTGTCCATTAGAGAGTGATTGTGCCTTTCCAAGTGAATCAGAATAACCCCCATTGTGCTTTGTCAGTGACAAGACATACAGCTCCTCTATTGTGCAATATGTTTGTAACAGGATATGAAAGTTAGTCTTGTGTAATTCCAGAAAATCAGGACAGTGTAGATTTTAACCATGCTCTTGTTGAATTGAAAGAAATAATCCACTAGGATTCCAGACATTATTGAACATCGCCACAGGGAGACACAGACAAATATATACGGGAACAAATTGCTTCTGTACTGCTAGTGAAAGGAAATGCACACAAAGTGCTGTTAGCAGGTTGCAGAGTGCGTTCATAATGCCTAGCAAAGCTCATTATCACCAAGGCTCCCTGGAGCACAAGCCTAGGCAGGTATACTGGTACCAGTGACAATAGACACACTGTTGTGTGCTCTGTGCAGACATTTATACATTAAGATGGGACAAAGTACCTGTATACATGATAAAGAAGTAAAATTACTAGCAATTAAAAGTGACAGTAGGGTATTCATATTAACCCTTTGCGTGCCAACATCACATCCGTTAAAAATGCCAGCGTCGCTCACATTTGTTATATAGATTCAAATAAAAAATTTTGTGCAAAAAAAATTATATTTCCTATATAAGGTAAAAATTAAAGGTCATTATGATGAATAAAAATCTTTGCTTGGCACCTTTTACACCTATTAAATTGGCACTAAAAAAGGTTAATTGTGACAAAATATGGTTAGGCAGTCAGCAGACTAGTCTTCTGAGGCCATTTAACAATGAACTTTTTGGTAGTTTAACAATAGATTTTATTAAAATAATATTCAGCATATGAGTGCTGATCAATAACAGAGGGCTCATGTAATCCAATCCACAAAGTTACTTATTTTTTAACTTTACTTCGTACTCAATCAGTCCCATAATATGCAAATACTCTTACTGTAGAACCACAAATCATGGCTGCCTACATTTCTGCCTCCAGTCTGGTCATCCCATGGGGGTGTGGCCAGTGTTAAGACTGGCTGTGCAGGATGGTATGGTGGCAATGGGGCAGGGTTGCCTACCCTCCCAGAATGGCCGGGAGGCTCCCAAAAATCGGGTCCCCCTCCCAACCCCCCCACATCTCCCCCGAGGCAGCATTCATTTCCCACAATTCGCAGCTTTTCAGGAAGCAGGGCTAACGATGAAAAAAGCGTCATTTAGCTTAATGTCTACATCAGGCCTCACCCACCAGTAGCGCACACAGGGGGGGTTTCTGAGTACCCAGAAACCCCCCCCAGGAGTCTAGGGGCCCTAGGCACAAAGCTGAGGGTCCCCTCTTTCCATGGGTACAAGAATTTAAAAAATCGGCCCTTGGGAACCAGAGATATCTGACTTCAAAGCAGTGGTCCCCATCCAAGCTTGTTAATTGCTCTTCCCAGTCAGATATTTCAGGTTCTGTCTGACTTAGAGTTTTTCTGAGGGTATATTCCAAAAGCTGGGACTCTCCCCCTTTGATGGACACTAGTAGCTTGTCTCTACTATTCCCAGAACCAGAGTTATCAGCCTTCCAGCAGCTGGTTACTGCTCCAGCTTCACACACCTGGTATGTAGTTTTATATACTTGTTGGTAGATTGCTCTGCCTCCTGAACTCTGATCCCCTAGTCCCCAATACCATTTGGTAGGTGGGATTCTCTAGTTTTTAATTCCATTAAAAGCTAAGAAATCTATTTCTGGGAACTGGAGATAGCTGCAGTCAAACAAGCTGTCCTCCCACCAGAAAATTATGAATAATAAGCCCACTCCACTATACACCCCTCCTCTGCATATTTAACATCCTCTACCACCCTGGAAGTTATGTATCAGGGCCCCTTCATTCAGCCCAATGTCCCCTTCTCCCACCCCATCTCCCACCATCTGTGCAGTAAAGGGGTAATTAGTGGAAATTACTGATCCAGGCCCTACATGCTGAGCGGTAGATATAATACCCCCCACCACCCGCGGGACATCAAAGCTTCCCCCACCCCTACCGCTGGAGGATCGGTAGGGGCCCCAATACATTGCTATACCCAGGGGTCTACACTGCTGTTGACGCCCCTGTGTGTGTGTGTGTGTGTATATATATATATATATATATATGTGTGTGTGTGTGTATATAGGTATATATTTTATTATTATTAATATACATTTGGTCTATCTATAATACTTTAACTGACCCGGCATATACTGGGTCACCTAAGTGTCCATCTCCGTGCTTAGCTCCGCCCCTCTGGAAACCCCCTTCTGAAAATCCTGCGTTTGCCACTGCCCACCTCCCGAAGTGCTCCTGACAGTCTTCTGTCTGGGGAGGAGACTTTAAAAGTAGACAACCCTGCAATGGGGTCATCATAGTTACACCCCAGCTATACAGTGCTGAACAAACCGGCATTGTATAGCAGGGGGAGGAGATATGATCATTCAATTCAGCATGAATCACACCAAATGACAAACACTTATGGCTAAATAACGATGGAAGAGAGCCAATGGTTCGCTGCCATTGATGGCTTAATGGAAAAAATAGTCCCCCCGCAGGCACAGAGTTAAGCCTAGCCCCCATTTTTGATTGGCCCACAGTCAAACCAGTACCTTCCAGTGGTGCTGCATGGTTCACCATGGAAGATTAATTTGCCATTGATGGATATTGCTGCTGGCACCATGGTTGCAAACTATATATGATCAGCCCATCTTTGAAGGAGTACCTGCTGTGCAGCAGCCATACCAGTGGCGTAACTATAGCTCCGCAGCCCCCGCGGTGGCGGGGGGGCGCAGAGAAATTGGGGGCGCCGCCGGGGGGGCTGCGGGGCTATAGTTACCCGCGGTCTGCGTCTCGCCCGGCTCTCTGTCGGGACCTTCCTGACGTCATGGTCCCGGCCGGCTCCTGCTGCAATGAAAACTGACAATTAGAAAATGGCTGCCCCCATAATGCAGACAGTTTTCAGTGCACACATGTCCAGCACTGTATACCCTGCATTCTCATACCTCCCAACTGCTCTGCTTTTCACAGGACCATCCATTTTTTTGGGATGGTTCCTCGTCCTGCCCACGACCGGCAGTGTTCTGCGTTGGAAGTGGCGGTTGGGTTTCATCCCTGCCCCAAGCTGCATAGTGGGGAATAGACGCTTTGTGCATGTGCACAGTGTCTACTTAGAGAGGCAAAGGGGCTGGGGGCACGGCCAGCAGCTTACACAGCACTGAGTGTCCCAATTTCTTAAATGGAAATGTTGGGAGGTATGCATTCTATATATAATTATCTCCAACATGCAGGTCCTTCCAGATGCCACCTCCCATGGCTCTATCTTCAGAAAGACATCATCAGATATATGGAGGTGTGCATTGAAAGCAAAGCCTCTGGCACTGTGTCAGAGTAATTGCTCCCTTGTGTGCTATGTGAGGTGGAGAGACTAGCTTGCCAGCACAAGGTAAAATATGATGTGGGGGCATGTGCCGCACATGGGTCCCCTTGGGTGATAATTTGCCACTGCCTGGTTTTGTTTGTCTTTCCTATCCATGCTGACAGTGTTGCCTGTCATAACTTAATATAACGTCAGGGCTTGGAGCATGGAGGCAGGCATCTCCATTGTCTCTGTGGGATATGCCTCTGATAATTATTTATCAAAAATTAGTTGTTTTTTTTGTCTGAGGCTTCCACTAATCTGCAATTGAGACAGGTTGGACTTGGTCATCGGAGATGTCACAGACCCTCCTCAAAAACGCCTGGGCACACCATCGTTTATTTTAAACATACCCAGAAAACATTTGGTGTACACCACGCCAACTTCCTGTCAGTTATGCTCTGGACACATTGTTTTCATGATCTTTAAGCATTTTTAATCGCCATTGGTAAGGCATGCATGCGTAGTCATTTAATAATTGCTCAGTTTGTGGATTCTCTAACGAGCGATCCAGGCTGAATTATTCCCTGTATTTGTAACCTTTAGTCAGTATTTTAAGAACTTTACCCAACACAGCACATTCGTTTTGCAGTATGATATAAACTATGAAAATTAAAACACAAACCTTAATTTTCACAGACATAAGATGATCACAGTCCATTTCTTTTCAATGAAACTATTGATAACCATGTCAGCTAGTGAGTCATTAGAGTCATTTCTTTAAACAGCCATCTTTATGCTGAATGGTTACATGTTAATCTCCTCATGCATAATCTCTCCTTGTTGGCAGCAAACCATAGAAGTCGGCCAAGGATAAATCTCATGTGCTTATCTGAGCAGATCTACTGTATTTTTACTTTAGAAAGACTAGAGAAAACTTCATTTTGGAGTATCACCAATTTTAAATATAAGGACTTAAACCTTACAGTATATAACTTTTTAAGATCGCTGTTGTGCGATATCACACAAGAGTACAACCTATAGGGATATTAGGACGCATACATAAGGATAGAATTCCATAGCATGGCAGTCCCACCAGATTGCAAGACAGTCCTGATGGGATGCAACGAGAAATGAATGCTACTAGAGGTTGTGTGGGGGTTCCGGAATATGATAGGCTTGCCTGAAGAGGTTAGCTTTCAGGGAACACTTGAAAGTTTGGAGGCTAGAGGAGAGTCTTAATGTAGGTGAAAGGGCATTCCATATGGTGGGTGCTGCCCGACAAAAATCCTGCAAGCGTAAGTGGGAGCAAGTAATGAGTGTGGATGAGAAAGGCAGATCTTGTGTAGAGCGGAGAGGTCTGGCGGGGATATATTTTGAGATCAGCGAAGAGACATATGTTGGTGTAGTCAGAGTAATGGCTTTGTATGGACGTGTAGGTATTTTATACTGAATGCGGTGTATTTATATTAATATACCGGCAACCAATGGAGGGACTGACAGAGCGGATCAGCAGATGTTGAACGTCTAACCAGGAAGATCAGCCTCGCAGCTGCATTCAAAATGGATTATAGTGGTGAGTCTTTTGTTAGGAAGACCGGTAAGGATGCTATTGCAATAATCAATGCATGATATAATGAGTGCATGGATTAGAGTTTTTGCAGTGTCTTGTGTAAGGTATGGACACATTTTGGATATGTTTTTAGATACATATAGGTTGGTAAATACTCTTGGCAGGTGGAAATATAATTAATTCTGTTTTGGAAATGTTGAGTTTGAGGTAGCGAGATGACATCCAAGAAGAAATGGCAGAAAGGCATTCAAAGAAACAGAGCAATGCTGATGGTGACAATTCAGGGGAGGATAGATACTGTAGATTTGAGTATCATCAGCATACAGATGATACTGAAATCTCAAGGAGTTTATTAGTTTGCCAAGAGAGGAGGTATAGATTGAGAAAAGCAGCGGACCTAAGACTGAGCCTTGTGGTACTCCAACTGACAGAGGTAGTGAAGAGAAGGTAGAATCAGAGAAGCGAACACTGAAAGAGCGATTAGATAGGTAGGATGAGAACCAAGAAAGGGCTGTGTTCTGAAGATCGAGAGATTGTAGTGTTTGTAGGAGAATAGGGTGGTCAACAGTGTCAAAGGCAGCTGAGAGATCTATAAGAATAAGTGAGAAATGGCCTTTAGATTTAGCAGTTGCCAGATCATTGACTGCTTTAGTGAGTGCTGTCTCTGTGGAGTGTTGAGGGCGAAAGCCAGACAGAAGTGGGTCCAAAAACTTGTATGAGTTAAGAAAGTGTGTGCGGTGAGTGTAGGAAAGTCTCTCAAGTAGCTTAGAGAGGCAAGGGAGCTGAGAGATAGGACGATAGTTAGAGAGACAGTTTGGATCAGAATTGTGTTGTTTTTTTTTAGAATGGGAGTAATAAGTGCATGCTTGAACAGAGAAGGAAAAGTACCAAAAGAGAGAGAAAGATTACAGATTTCAGTTAAGTTTTGGATTCGCACAGGAGACAGAGCTTAACTGACTTGCAAGGGTATAGCACCAAGAGGAGAGTTAGTGAAGTAGGAGGATGACAAAAGTGTGGATACTTCATCCTCACTTGTGGGGTCAAATGAAGAGAAAGTGGCAAAGGGCTCAGGAAAATAAGTAAGAAAGTCACTATAGAGGAAGAGCATGCAATTTCATCTTGGATTTTATCAATCTTTTCCTTGAAGAAGCAAGTTCTTGTGCACTGATAGTAGCTGGTGGGGTGGCTGAGGGAAGAAGAAGTGATTTAAAATGTATTAAAACGTTGCTTGGGGTTAGTGGTATTGAAAAGAGATGAGAGATAGAAAATATTTCTGTTTAGCAGTGTCCAGAACATTACTATAGTGTGAGTGGTAGGTAGTCTTAAATGTGACAAAGTCACTTGGATTTTGAGATTTACACCACTGACATTCAAATCTATGTGATAGTTTTTGTAGGTGTCTTGTTAATTTAAAGTGCCGCGATTGGCAATCTACATGGATTGTGAGGAGTTGCTGTTTGTAGAGTCTGGTTCAGGTGAGATGCAGCTGTCTCAGGACAGGCAAGTGTAGAAATGGGTGAGAGCAGTTGCAAGGTAGAAAGTTGTTGGAAATCAATAGCGTTAGTAATTCTGCGGGTTAGAAAAGGCATGACTGGTTTTGGTATTATAGAGTTTGGAGAAATAAAGGAGGTTGAGAAGATGATAAGGTTGTGATCAGAGAGAGGGAATGGAGTGTAAGCGAATTCAGATACAGAACATAGCCTGGTTTATACAAGATCAAGGCAGTGGCCCTCCTTGTGAGTAGAGGAGTCAGACCATTGGGGGAGGCCTAGAGAGGCAGTTTGAGAGAGGAGTTTAGAGGCATGAGGAGAAAGTGGGTTATCAATAGCAATATTGAAATCACCCATGATGATGGTGGAGACGTCAGAAGATAAGAAGTGTTGTGGCTAGCCAGAGAAATCTTTTTTTTCCCGAAATTGTTGTTTGGGAAGCCCAGGTGGGCAATAGATTCTTACAACACACAGAGATAAAGGAATGTGAATGTGAGTGATGGAACCAATGGTAGCACTGTGTATGTGCACAATTGGGACAGTAGTATTCCAACACCCCCTCCTTTATGGTGATAGGAGACATGTGATATTTATGAGATTAGGTAGATTTCAATATTGTTTTGACTGATTTGTGAATGTTTTGTGTGGTGGCAAGTTGTGGATGTTAAAGTACATGTGGGGAAGTAAGTATAAAGCGCATGAGTGTTAAGAAGAGGGGAGTGAATAATGGAAGCAGAAATGTGCACAGAGGGGATAGTTGTAGGGGTAGTGTAGGATGAGTAGATTTTGAAAAGAATTCCATGACATGATATGAAAAAGAGTAGATAATGATTTTATTTACTAAAGTGTAGGATTTCAGAAATGGAGATGTTACCACTAGCAACCAATCTGATTCTACTGTACGTATCATTCATCTAGTACCTTCTAGAAGAAAATAGATATAATTTGATTGGTTTCTTTGGTCAACAACTCCATCTTTGCAAAGCCGCACATTGGCCCTTATTCAGATCTGATCGGAGTACAATTTTGTTCTCAAAATGGGCAAAACCATGTGCACTGCAGGTGGTGCAGAGAGAGTTAGATTTGGGTAAGTTATTTTGTTTCTGTACACCCCACCCAAATTTAACTCTCTCTCTCTCTTTACATGTTACATCTGCCCCACCTGCAGTGCACATGGTTTTGCCCATTTTGAGAACAAATTTGTACTGCAAACAGATCTAAATAAGGGCCATTATTATATATACCTCTAAAGCTGGATACACACCTACAGATTTATCTGTCAAATCTATCTGCTGGGAACAAAAACCTGGAAATATATGGGAGCAAAGAACATTTAAAAATGAGCTCCCAGATGCTGGAAACCAGACAATGGTCAATCAGACAAACTGATTAAATCAATCTGATATAACACATTTTTCTAAGTAATTGCTTTTGTCTGTTTTTCAGTATTTGGCACCAAATGTTGATTGTAATTTGCTCATATACATTTCCAGATTTTTGTTCCCACCAGACAAATTGGACAGATAAATCTTTGTGTGTGTATCCAGCTTTAGAGTCAGGGGTCCCAAAGACAATTGCCCATAATACAAAAAGAATAACAATGAAATTAAAAAAACATAAGCACTAACAATTTCAGAATTTAATTGAGTAATAGGCTATGCAGCCTTATGGGGTTTCACTTCTGCTCATAACACAGACAAAATTAATAATTTGATTTGCAAAGCGCATTAACCATGCACCCCACATTAATACTTGCCATCCAGTAGCAGAATAATGGGATGGAATGAAAAGAGCCAGAATTGTGAATGTCATTATTATTATTATTATTTGTAAACGTTATTGTGGCAATTTCAGTAAACAGATATCCATTATTTCCAATAAAAAAGCCAGTGAAAGACAATGTTATTTTAGGCAACGCCATGTACAAAACAGCCTTTCAAAGCAATGAATGTTGGTATTTGCAGAATCACAATGCTTACATTGTGTCAGGACTTTTATATACTGGAAGTAGAAAATGGATCACTGAACCAGGTTTTCCCTTAAATAGCTAAGAGAGTTGAAGCTTCACTTGATTTTTGACATTGTTAAAAGTAAAACATTGGCACACAACACCCATTTTCTCTGCCAGTAGCTGAGTGTTCCTGGAATATACTTGAAAATGATGAGAATATAGCAGAGCCTTGAAGGACAACTACCCAGACACATCTTACAGCAGTTTTGTGCACTATGAAAACAAAAATAAAGTTTTTCATGTTTTGTATTATTACTTGATCAACTGTGCATAAGCAATTATATACAATTGACTTGCAGAACCAAGTTGCAATGAAGTATCTTCCTTGGAAACAATGTGGGAAATTTAATAAGGTGACCCAATCACGGCCGAGCTGCTGTACAAATCAGTACGAACAGCTATGATCGTGTTCAGCCATATTTTCAGTCTGAGAGCTTGGGCTGAGACCAGCCACAGAGGTACAGCCATGGCCGTGGGACCATTAACTAAAGTGTCCCCGTCTGTGGCATTACCCTGATGGCTGTTGGATCCCAGTGCTGGCAAAAAAAATATTGGGGACCTAAAAAAGACTAGGGGCCCCCTGTATTTTTATAACCAGCACCAGACTCCAATAGCCATCAATGTAATGCTACAGCTGGGGGACACTATTTATACCTCTCCTAGCTAAAAACACTGACTGGCCAATAAAGGGGTCCCTACCAGGCCACCACCGGCCTGGGCTAAGGCCCGTGACTATCCCTGGCACCCCTGGGCGGTGGGTGCCGGGTTGATAGAAGTTAGGGTACTTGTATATTTTAGCGGCGCCCCCGATGTTGGTCGTGCAATGTTTTTATCGCAGCGCATCGCATGCCATACACCCGATGGCATACGATGCGACGCGATTTTACACCACTATTCGATTAAAAATTGTACAAGCACCCTAATGGGTGGTTTTAAGCACCCTAATGGGTACTTAAAATGTAAAATGCACCCCCACGCCACCCCCCACTATAAACGTGAACAAGAAGCGTGGCGAGCCTGCGAGGGGCGGCGGTACGCGTCCTACGACCTTTTCATACCCCCACTATCCACGTCGGCATGGAGTTGATTTTATATAGTGTGGCGAGCGCAGCGAGCCCCGCGAGGGGACACGTATACCTGTGAAGTTATGCGCGTCCCCTTGCGGGGCTCGCTACGCTCGCCATGCTTCGGGCTCGGTGACTCGCTGTGCTCGCCACACTTTATAAATTCAACTCCACGCCGACGTGGATAGTGGGGGTATGAAAAGGTCGTAGGACGCGTACCGCCACCCCTCGCGGGCTCGCTGCGCTCGCCACGCTTCAGGTTCACGTTTATAGTGGGGGGTGACGTGGGGGTGCATTCAACATTGTAAGCACCCATTAGGGTGCATTTAACATTGTAAACACCCATTAGGGTGCTTATACAATTTTTAATCGCATCCCATCGCATTGTATGGCATTGTATGCCATATACGTCATACAATTTTAAAATTGTATGCCATTGTACAACATCGCGCAATATCGCATCGCATCGCATACCATCGTATGCCTTATGGTATGCGATGCGATGGGCGCCGCTATAATACACAAGTACCGAAGTTAGTATTGGGTTCTGCTGTGGAACAAGTCCCAGCAAGCCACCCTCACATGCAGGGACTTGGAGAACCATAAGTCCCACCATTCTGGGCAATAATGGACCTGCTGGGACTTTTAGTCCCAAAGCAAAACCAATACCCCAATAAAAACAACCACAATGTTTAAAGTAAAAATGTATTAACATACATGCACACAACTTGCATACATACATACATACATGGCGGACCTGTGAAAAAAAATTATACTTACCACCTCCAGTGTAGATTGGTTCTCAT
This sequence comes from Crinia signifera, assembly GCF_055691185.1. Lineage (NCBI taxonomy): Eukaryota > Metazoa > Chordata > Amphibia > Anura > Myobatrachidae > Crinia > Crinia signifera. The sequence continues at coordinate 146,008,863 of NC_139223.1, read as the reverse complement.
CGGTCTAAAGTAACCCATCCTGGGGTTAAAAATAAAAATAAATGCAAAGTACCCATTACCAGCAAACATGTGGAGCTGCATGTTTAAACATGTAGCTCCTTCCTGAGACTGAGGGAAAGAGCTACATCAGTCAATGGGACTCCCCTCAGCCTATCAGAAGTGAGCTCCGCACCTGATGGGCTATGCGCTCCTCCATAGATGCACAAGTTATGAATTTAACATGTGCATCTATGGCTGGTTCTCACATTGACATCTATATTAAGATATTAAGACTTTAACATCTATGGTTTATGGTTGTAACCGCAAAATCAGCCTAACTTTTGTGGTTGACCCCAATTGACTTTGCGGATAGTTGAGTGTGTATGTATGTTGTATGTAAGGTGTGTGCATGTATGTTAATACATTTTTACTTTACACGGTGTGGGTGTTTTTATTGGGGTATTGGTTCTACTGTGGCTCATTAATGTATGCCTCAATAAGTATAACCAGCCCTGGGCTATTTGAGCCAGTTCTGGTTTCAGAAATACAGTGCCGTAGTAGGAGCTGGCAAAAACAAGGAGGAGGATGAGCTAATAAGAAGAGGGTTCATGGATGCTCATCGGCTGAGCTGAAGAAGACAGACTCTATTACAATATGGGCAGGAGTGTAATTACTGTATGTCCCAGCATCATAGTAGGAGCTGGCAAAGATGATGAGGAGGAGCTGAGGAAGAATGGATGCTCATTGGCTGAGCTGAAGAAGATAGATAGTCAGGAATCCTGGAGCATCGCTAGAGATAGGATGAGCAGAGTGATTTATTTTAATTTTATTTATTTAGTTTCTTATATAGAAGGAATTGTCCTTGGGACCTCCCACCTTATGTTGTATAAACAGGACAAGCACAGTATAACAAACAAACCAATCATTTCAGTGACAGCGACTGCCACACTTGGGGTTAAAATTATTGCTTTGTTTGGGCCTCCACCAAAAAAGAAGCAATTAATCTCTCCTAGCACAAACTGGCTCTACAGAGGCAAAATGTCATCCTCACCCCTTCAGTATGTGCATCCTATCTCACACACTATTTATTCGTCCCCGCTGGAATACACCAACACAGGTCCCTCTGTACTTTCTGGAGGCAATTGCTGGTAATGGTCTTCCTGGTGGAATTTGTAATTCATTTTGATGAACATCATCTTCAGAACATTTTGTTGAAGCAACCTACTACGCCGATCACTGACAAGGTTCCCGGCTGCACTAAAAACTCTTTCGTAGTACACACTGGAGGTGGGCAAATCAGGTAAAACAAGGAGGGTTTGTTCAATGGTCTCTAAATTGGCTCTTTTTCCCCCAGTATAGATATGGAATGACTGACATGCCTACTTGGATGCTGGCACACTTAGCAGCACCCATGGACTGATATGGCACACGTAGCAGCAGCCCTAGAATTATAGGGCACACTTAATAAAAAAAAAAGGGCAGCAACCCTGGACTGATATGGCACACAGGACAGCATCCTTGTAATTATACAGCACACTTAGCAGCACCCCTAGAATTATATGGCACACATGGCAGATCCCCAAGCATTATACGGCACACTGAGCAGCACCCCTAAAATTATATGGCACACTAAACAGCACCCTTGGACTGATATAGCACACTGAACAGTACCCTTGGACTGATACGGCACACTGAACAGCACCCTTGGACTGATACAGCACACTGAACAGCACCCTTGGACTGAGACGGCACACTGAGCAGCACCCCAGGAATTATATGGCACATGGCAGCACCAATGAAATTATATGGCACACGTGGCAGCACCCCTGGAATTATACAGCACACATGGCAGCACCCCCAGAATTATATGGCACAAATTGCAACACCCTTGGGCTTTTTAAATAAAGTCCCCCACAGCAGCCCCGTTTCAAGTGCTCCTTAGCAGTGCCCCATAGTAGCCCCACATAGTTGTCCCCATAGCAGCCGCATAGCAAGCCCAACCGCAGCAGACATCACGGACACGTCCATGCTGTCTGAAATCCTCAACCAAAATTAAGATGGCGCCGATCACCGGGACTTATATAAAGACCAAAACTCACCAAAATCAAAATTCAGCACCATAGACAGCTCTATCCATTTAGATGTATGAATTGATTCTGACAGTCTCAGCTATCAATATATATTGGTCCTCATTCAGACCTGATGAATTAGCAAACTGTACGATTATCGATAGACTGCGCCTGCGGTATGCCTGCACATGGCTGTCCTGTGATGAAAGCCTGCTACTTATCTTTAATCGCTAGCCATTTGCAAGGTGATTGACAGAAAGTTGCCATTTGAAGGTGGTAACAGGCACTTTTCAGGGAGTGTCAGGCATTTGGAGGGTGGATGTGTGATGTCAGCTCTGGCCGCAATTAGCCTGCTTCTATTGAAGCCATCGAGTAAGTCCAGGGCTAAGCACAGACTATGCAGACAAAAGACAGACCTGAGATTTCACTGTGGCTGGGTGCATACACCCGATTGCTGGGCTCTGAAAATTAGCAGCCTTGCAATCAGGTCTGAATCAGGCCCATTATGACACAAGTAGAATAAAGTAGACATTACATTATTTTGTTACATGCGAAGGAACATCTTCGAGACTGCCCACCATTATTCTGCTATATAGGTTGGTGTTCTTTTTTTTTTTTTGCTTTAATACTTTTTAAACAAAGAATTTCCTTTACTTATATTTCAAATCGCTGAGGTCCAAACTTGGTTTTTCATTTATTTTCTTTTAGTAAATGATTTAGTATTTAGGAAAATTTATTTGAGTGTGTGTTAGCTAATGAAACGTACTGTACATGAATGTAGATTGTGTCATTTTTGCAGATTGGTTTGTTAAAATGTGATGTGTGATTATATAAAGAGGGATGCAGCCAAAATCTAGACAGGGTCAAAATCCCGAATGGGTCATAATACCGACAAGGTCAAAATCCAGACAGGGTCAAAATCCCGAATGGGTCCTAATACCGACAAGGACAAAATCCCGACAAGGTCAAAATCCCGACATTTACAATCCCGACATGGACAAAATCCTGACATTTAAAATCCCGACATGGTCAAAATACCGACATATAGAATGTACAGGTGAAACAGTCAACATGACTTTCCATCGACAGGTCGCGAGGTCGACATGGGTTTTTTCACAGTTTTTTGACCCGACATGTTCTGACAGGCGGTATTTCATGCCCTACCATCCAGTAGGGCGTGGTGGGAGAATAAACTAGTGTGCCGAGTGCAGCGAGGCACCATGCCCGAAGCATCGCAAGCGAAGCGAGGGGCTGCGGTTCACCTCCAACTGTGTCTATGTCGACAGTGTCGACATTCGGGTAAAAAATTGAAAAAAACCATGTCGACCTCGCGACCTGTCGACGGAAAGTCATATTGACTGTTTCACCTGTACATTCTATATGTCGGTATTTTGACCATGTCGGGATTTTAAATGTCAGGATTTCGGGAATTTGTCCATGTCAGGATTTTAAATGTCAGGATTTTGACCTTGTCGGGATTTTGTCCTTGTCGGTATTATGATCCATTCTGGATTTTGACCGTCGGGATTTCATACCGAATCCTATAAAGATAATCCCCGGAAAGGTGGGCAACCCTCCCGGGTTTTTGGGGGACCCCCGGTCCCCCCCCCTTGATCGTGGATTCCTCCCCCTCACCTCGCCGTTTAAATAAGCAGATCAGCCGATCTCTGTGGAGGGGGCGGGCCAAAGTGTCATGATTGCGTCATGTTAGCCCCGCCCCTCCAAGGAAATCAGTAAATCGAGTCAGTTTCCATCATGGGGGCGGGCTTAATGATGTCACTCTTAAGCCCCACCCACCGAACTTGTGCTGAGAGTCTCCTCTCCTGGCTTCTCCCGGAGAGGAGATTACAAAAGTCGGAAAGGAGAGGTGGTGGAACTCCTTTCCCCAAACACCGCCCCCCCCCCCTCCTAGGCAGAGCCTAGACCAGTGCCAGGGAATTTGTGCCCTATTTCCCATAACGGGATAATGGTCCCACAAGGAATGGGTGTGCTCACACAATAGTAACACCAATTAAAATGACAGCACACAGTAGCACAATCATATACATATTTTAAACCGCATGTAGTGCCCTTGATTCATATTAAACCACACAGTAGTGTCCCTTATACACATAATGTCCACATTTGTGCTGCTTATACACATCTGTCTCTGCCACTCCATCAGCTCCCTGTCCATGTCCCTCAGCAGCTACATGCCCTGTGTCTCTCCAGCAGCTTCCCCACTTCTGTGTCCCTCCAGCTCACTCTCATCCTGTCTTCAGCAGGCACAGAGCTTGCTCCTCTAAGTGTGACTAATAAGGGAGCACATGTATTACAAAAGTAAGTAATGAAGCCAAGCATTACCAGAGAGAAGTAATCCACTGCTATAACGCAGCTATAGAAATGTAAGATGAAAGTATATTTCTGCACCTATGGAAGCTCTTGGTGAGAGAGACCACAGCTGGAATGCGCAGGGCAGTTCTGATCAAACATTTATAAAAAGGATACAGCACTAATGGAAAAAGTGCAGAGGCTAGAAACCAAATAAATACTGTAGATTCTAAACATTGAGGACGGAATGTCTAGTTAAGTCTGTTTAATGGAGAAAAGATTGACCAAAGAGCAAATTTTATTTCCTTGAACCTTTCGAATATCAGTATTAAATCTGTCTTCAAACTTTGCATTAAACAATACTTTTGGTACAGCTTTGAAAAAAGGAACATTATAGTAACTTAGGCAAAAAGAGGGTTGACAAGCAGTAAAGTGCACTTTTAAGCAGCAATGTCTCAGTGTCTTACTGTAAATTGAATGGGTTCATACAGAAAGGAATGCAAGAGCTCCAGTAATAATCATTTAACAAAAATAACTTGTGTCATCCTTTTTATGTTGACCTTTTCCATGTAGACCTAATGCACGCCGACCTAGTGACTGTTGACTTACAGGGGTTGACTTAAAGATTGTTGACTTAAATTCTGTCGTCCCTATAACCAATACAACTATATTTTCCCATCACAATCTGCCTGTCAACCCATCACTCACTGCTTCTCTCTGGCACCCATTCCCTAGCATTACCAACTGCTTACCCCTGGCACCCTCATCAGTATCACCCACTGCCTTCCCCTGGCACCCATTCACTGTTGTCACCCACTGCCTCCCCCTTTTACCCATTCTCTGGCATCTCCCACTGCCTCTCCCTGTCACCCATTCCCTTACATTGCCCACCACTTCTCCTTGGGCGAGATGTACTAAGCCTTGAAAAGTGATAAAATGGAGTGTGATAAACCACCAACCAATCAGCTCCTTCTTGTCATTTTTCAAACATAGCCTGTGACATGGCAGGCAGGAGCTGATTGGCTAATAGTTTATCACTCCCCATTTTATCACTTTTCAAGCTTAGTACATCTGGTCCCCTGTCTTTAGAAAAGCAGTCTTATATTGAGGTGAAGCGATGAGCAAAGCTGTTTGTGAGAAGAAGGGCCAGGAGGGGGGAGGAAGGGACTGTCATTCAAAGTCCAAAGCCTGGGAAGAAGAGCCTGGCAGAGATTGCTGAGAGAAGTGGGAGAGGACTGAAGAGGCAAAGTTGCATTGAGCTAATAACCTAACACAACGTTTCAAGTTTGTTTAACCTTGGGCAGCACGGATGGTGTAATGGTTAGCATTACTGCCTCACAGCACTGAGATCATGGGTTCAATTCCCACCATGACTCTAACTGTGCGGAGTTTGTATATTTACTCTGTAAAGCGCTGCGGAATATGTATGCGCTATATAAGAAACTGTAAATAAATAAATATTGGGTATAGCCCGGCACCACCTCAGCAAAACCACAGCTACTGTACTGTATATTGGATATCAGATTGGATACGGGTGCGCAATCCCTACTGCTAAATAACAAATAATATATGCCCACTCTCTGGTAAAATAAAAGTATTTTATTAACTTGTGCACAAAAACACAATGTTTAAAGGTGATATATAATTTATAAATTTGCAATTTCTTCCTGACGAAGCCTGTGTTACAGGTGAAACGCGTTGAAGGTTACAAAGAGGAATCGGACCCCAGACTGTCTTCAAGGCATCACAGCAGGAGTAAAGTCTGCCGGCAGACGTTTTTCGATTTGTTTTGTGGTCAGTGAGCATCTGGATACAAGGTAAACCCCTTCCAACCCTCCAAGACCCTCATACCAATTTCTATACAGCCGTTATCCTGATTGCAGGACCCTATTACCCTGATTGCAGGACTTTGTTCTTACCCAATTGGGCACAACTCTGGACTGTTTGCTATATCATCTGCCCCAATATCAGGTGTTGAATCAGGCCCCAGAGGACTTTTATGTTTTGTGTATGTTTGTCTTTTTCAAGTGTATTTTATAAATTATATATCGCCTTTAAACATTGTGTTTTTGTGCACAAGTTAATAAAATACTTTTATTTTACCAGAGAGTGGTCATATATTATTTGTTATTTAGCAGTAGGGATTGCGCACCCGTATCCAATCTGTTATCCCATGTCCTTTCTGTAAAGGTGATATTGTAGTGCACCTTAGGATATTTTGCAGCAGCCCTTCTTCATACTGCAGGTACAGCGCAGTCTTATATTATATGGATGATGGCTACTAGCAAATAAAAGGGAGCCCCTGTCAGTGGGCTTTGTATAAATGGGGGCAGAAATTTGATTATTAAGAAGGAAGATTTGCACATCTAGGAACAGAACACATTCCAAACGCGGAAGGTATGTACACATGATAGGGCAATAATATTGATTGGTCACTTCCAAGAAGGCAGCATGTCATATACTGTATATATCTCATATAGGGCGAAATTTACTAAAATGGAAGTTCTATTTCACATAGGATGTTGCTTTGGGCAACCAGTGAGCATCTACTGTACTTCATATTTATGTAGCACCTTCTACAAGAAGATTGATAGTATCTGATTGTTTGCCCAGAGAAACATCCCATCTTAACTAGAACACCCACCCGCCTTAGAATAAGATTTTATCTTTAGTATGACTTTCTATATAGTACATGTACAAATTAGCATACAAGAGTGTGACGTATGAGCCGTTTGCACACCCAGGACTCTCCATTGAAATGAAAGTCATTTTTGTATAGGGCTACAAGGATAAGAATTGTAAATATGAAACTTTATAAAATGGATTTTACATCAGCAAGTCTCAAATATTGGTTTTGATTTGCTTCTGAGAAGATAACTAACACCCCCCTCATACGCAGATTCCACCTCGCTCCGTTTTTTTGAGCGAGGAGGAATCAGCATATGCAGCTGCAGAAGCAGTGAGACCCATCACTAAATGCAGCGGGTTCGCTGCACTAGCCACGGGTCTTGCTGTTTGGGGGAATCCTCGCCGTCCTGTGACAGCGCGGATTCCCCAGAACGTTGAATAGGGCGAGCGGCCTATTCGGCCTGCGAGGGGGTAAACAGCAAGGATTGCTGGTTTTCTGTGATCCTCGTAGTTTAACCCCCTCGCCGGCCACTCACCGCGGCATTGAATATGGCACAAGGAATTCACCCAAAGATGGGGTAACCCTTCTGAAGTCACTCATGTAATCTGTTTGGGGCTGTTTATAATCAGGGTACTCTGTTTATGTGAGCTGTTTTTATCACATGTGTTTTTTCTGTATTATGCCTTGTAGTAAATGGTTTCACTTACAACATTCAGTGTCAGGCTGCCGATGCAATATACAGTACAAATTGTGAAAAAAGAATGGGTTCTACTACACGGTGTGACACTTGCAAAAATGATGTTAGAAGGGGGAATCAGCCACAGAAGCGATATCAACAGCTTTCAATTAACTGATTCAAACTCAAAGGTGAGAAGAGGTGCATGCTTTTGAGCAGGAGCCCGGTGGCAGATGACTCCATTGCCTCCCAGAGTTACACCTCTAACTGTAGAACAGTCCCTAAAAAAAGGGACTTTCATGCAAAAATCTGAAAAGTTGGGCAGTATGGACACCGGAATCTATATTCTAAGCCTTGGAGAGAGCTAAACTGGATGGAGATAATATTCCAACAAACCAGCTCTTAACTGTTATTTTTCAAATCCAGCTGGTAGCATAGGAGTTAGGACCTGAATGGCTGGGACTTTATCTCTGTCTAAGTTATCTCTCAAGAATTTGTATATAGATCCCGCAGTAATTAAGAAAACTGCATAGTATGGCCAGGATTACATCCGCCTCACTTTCATGATGCAGTGGGCGAGGCAGTCCCTTGGTCTGCAGGAGGCATTTAGAAGCACATTCATCTGACATTCCTCTGCATGCAGATCACAGCAGCCATGTGAGTCACTGCCAGTCTTGTGCTATACAGGTCCCATTCCCTTTGTGTTTGGAGCTGCTGGAAATTGTGAAAATTGCTGTTTGTTTCTGGTCAAAGTGACTCATTACATAGAAAGCTGTATTAGAGCAAGTAGCAAGAACATAACGATTTGTAATAACTGTAATTTGACGTCCCAGTGCGTTCTCTATTAACAATGATTCATTTATTTTTAACTTTGAATGGAGAAGAACACAATTTTCTTTTCTCTCAATTCTTATTTATATTCTCCGTTTTAATGTCTTAAGTGTACAAGTATAGTATGTCATTTTCTTCCAATTGCTTTTCATTTTTTAAAAACTAAACAGAAATGGCGCCAGGGACAAATGCAAGATCCTAAATTATATTGGGAGATAATGGGGGAGAATTAGCACCAATTGAATTAAACTGCAGATGGATGAGCCTCTAGCACTAGTTAATATGGCTATAATCTTCAAAGATATTACAGGTTGAGTGTCCCTTATACAAAATGCTCAGGACCAGAAGAATTTTGGATAATGGATTATTCCATATTTCAGAATATTTTTATATTTCAATGATGTATCTTGAGGTATCTTGCATTTATGTTGTACAAACACATCAAACACATGAAATACACACTAATATATTTTCTTTGTGCATCAAGCAAGGTTTCAAAACATAAAAAAAAGTTTGTGTACAGCAGGCATGTCCAAACGATGGCCCTCCAGCTGTTGTGAAACTACACATCCCAGCATGCCTTGCCATAGTTTTAGCATTCCCTTATAGCACAACTGTGGCAAGGCATGATGGGATTTGTAGTTTCACAACAGCTGGAGGGTCATAGTTTGGACATGCCTGGTGTACAGGTACTGACTTTGAATGCCAAGCAATAATTTTCTTGCAGATATTTAGTGCCAGTTACATAGCATGTCTTCAGTAGCGCTGTTACAATGTCCCCAGTAGGTTTTTAGCAAAAAAAACTTTTTTTCACTTTCTGGAATGTATAATTTTGGAAATAATTCAGATAAGTGATACTCAACCTGTATCTGCATACATATGGTTAATGGAGATCTGCCAAGACAGATGCATGCAAAATTTGAATGTGTACAGGTTGAGTATTTCTTATCCAAAATGCTCAGGACCACGAGCATTTAGCATACGGGATTTTTGCGGATTTCGGAATATATATACATTTGTTCCATACTTACCTGGTCCCCTAGCGGTGCCCCAATGGTCCACGATCCCCCCTGGCATCCACGGCGGCCATCGGAATCCTCTTCAGTGGCATCATAGGTCCCAAGGATGCATTGTACGGGTGAGCCGGTGAGTGACGCCACCGGCGCGCCCACACAATGTATCCTAGGGCCCAGGGATGCCGCTGAAGAGGATTCCAATGGCCGCCGTGGACGCCATAAGTATGAAAAAGGTGCAGGGGGGGGGGGGGGGACGACAAAAAACAAACAAACCCGAAATATTCTGAAATACCACAGTTTTTTTATTTGTGTTTTTGGATATATGGATAAAGGAGACTCAACCTGTTTAACAAATGTGAGTGATGCTGTCATTTTTAGCATATATTTTGCACATCACTCACAGAGACGTTGGCACTCAAAGGAAAGACTCATTTAAAAAAAGACAGTTTAAATAAATGCATATTCCTGACTCTGCATCTAGTGGAATTCTGTTACGGAAATGTTCGCCCACTGCCTTTGAACTCACGCACTGGTTTCGTTTTTACAAGTACAGTCTTGTTTTTCAATTGTCACACCTCATATTATTTGCTTAGAAATACCCTACATATTTGGTGCCATCATGGTCGGTCACCTGATATTATTCAGATGTGTTAAGCACTCTAGTAGAATTTGAAGCTTTTGAGGCGCTATCATGAGATCCAAGGAGAGTAGACAACCCAGTCCCCCATTCACTTCTGCTGTGAGGTGGGTGTAATGGGACATGATGACACAAAATGCTGTGAATCACATAATTGTACAGTAGTCCCACCTCCTACTTCCAAATGCCATGAATCACAGCACTTTGCTGACATTCATGACACGAGTCACAGTGCCACACCCCTGCAGTTGCCTCTACAACTTTCCCCTACAGAATCCCAAGTCAGAAACTGTACTGATATGTGAGGAAAAGGAAGAGGAGGGATGTTTACTAAAACTTTGGGGGCCATTTACATGCTACAGGTACTTACTCCACTCACATATTCCTATGTATTTAACTCAACAAATTGCATAAAAAAATGCAGAATTTACTACAGGTTGAGTATCCCTTATCCAAAATGCTCGTGACCAGGAGAATTTTGGATAATGGATTATTCCGTATTTCGGAATATTTTAATATTTCAATGATGTATCTTGAGGTATCTTGCATTTATGTTGTACATATACATCAAACACATGAAATAAACACAAATATATTTTATTTGTGCATAAAACAAGGTTTCAAAACATGAAACAAAGTTTGTGTACAATCTCAGGCACTGAATTTAAATGGCAAGCAATCATTGTCTTGCACATATATAGTGCCAGTTACATATCATATCCTCAGTAGTGCTGTTACAGATGTCCCCAGTAAGTTTTTAGCAAAAAAAAAAAAAAAATTTTTTTCACTTTCTGCAATGTATGGTTTTCGGAATAATTCGGATAACGGATATTCGGATACGGGATACTCAACCTGTACTGTACTTTTAAACTAGTTATACTTTCACTTTAAGAAATGGTGAGTTATGTATAATGAACACAGAACAGTTTAAAATAGAGCAGAACATACACAACAGAGCTCAGGCACACTGTACAGAATAGGAAGCGCCTGAGCACATTACATTAGGATTGTGTTACTATGGAAACACCACACTTGAGTTCTGAAACCACCAGTCCAAATAAATGAATGAACAGGAGAAAGGAATAGGCACTACTCCCTTTGCTCATTCAATGCAGAGATGGGTAGGTGGGTTGCTTAGCAACAGTGCTCCATAGACTGATGTTCTTAAAAATTAACAAAGCTTACATACTGTACTTGTGGTTTTCAGACTCCTACCTTTTGAAGATCCTTAGTCAGTGGAAAATAGGTGCAGAAGTACCAAGTATACAAAGAATAAATGAATGTTTAAAAATAAAAATACAGAAAGTGAAGAGAGATGTTTTTTTTTTTGTACTTTGCTTTACACTAAGGGCCTTATTTTGGTTTATTTGCTCGGACACATGCATGCACCCTTGCGAATGACCCAAACCCCGTTTTGGTTAGCCCGCACCACCCATTCGCACACTGAATTCGTTCGCAATGCAACGCAATGTTTCGAATGCCAGTGGGAATCTCCCCCATCTTTCAATGGTTGCCGACCATCGAATGATGGCGAAGGCGCACGCATATGTAAGGGTGGCCCAGACCATTCAAACATATGAGCGAAGAAATGCAGGGAATTGGGCAGGTAGCTCACATTCGGCTATGCCAGCTGTCCGCCCCCTGCACGTGTGTCATGACCGCATTACCATATGTACGCCCAGCATTTTAATGGGAACACCTATGAAATACAGGGTGTACACGTATGCTAATGCCCCAGCCCAGCACACTACGCCCCTCTCCAACCCCCGCTCACAAGGCTGGGAGCGTGCATTCAGCGACCAGACTTCTCTCCGAGTTCGCACGCACCCAGCGTATACACATGCGCAGAAATGCTGCTGCGCATATGCAAAACATTGGTCCCTGTTGCCAATTCGCGTCCGAGTGAATGAACCAGAATAACCCCCTTAATCATGCCCTACCAGGGCTAAGGGCTAGGGTGAAATTTTCCCCAGGCCTCAAACTGGCAGGAAGCCTTCAATTTTGCAAACTTACTGTTTTTGTGTTCCGTCCCACGGTGGGAGAGGCAGTTGGGAGACCCCGTTACTCGCTGCTCTGCTTGTATTCACGGGAGATGGAGGGGCTGGTGGCATGCCAGGAGTTCACTGAACGCTGGTCAAGCCCACATAGTGAGGAAAATTAGATCTTCACTGCACAGGTGTCCCGACTGACCTGGCTACAAGGTTTGCCAATAATAAAAATGCAGATAAACCTCAAAAAATTGCGTTTTCAGTGTTTTGGATGTTTGGCCCATATGTACTAAGTCTTATGTCACAATTCCCATCTGAGATGTATCCAGTTGGATCTCTTCCAGCACCCTTCACAGTGTGTGTGTCACTAGATGCATAAAGCCGGAAGTCCTATTATTGCAATGGTCAGCTTCTACTGCAAGAGTCCTTTACTAAAACCTTTGTGCATTCAGCACAGTGCATTCATAAACCAGGGTTGCCTACTCTCCCGGAACAGCCGGGAGGCTTCAGAAAATTGGGTTCCCTGGATAGGGGGCAACCCTCCTGGATACAGCCCCCCCCCCCCTCCCGGGGCAACGATAAATTACGGCAATTCGCATCTTTCCGGGGGGAGGGTGGAATATGATGCAAATTGCATAATTTTAGCCCCACCACTCTTCAAAGACCCACAAATTGCGGGATTTACGTACTGGTGGCAAGGCTTGATGAAATTTACATCAAGCCAGCCCCCCAGAAGTGCTGCTGACAATCTCCTTTCCGGGGGGGGGGTTCTCCCAGAGAATAGAATTTAAAAGAGGCAAGTATGTCATAAACCCTGATCTGCATGCGGTGAGTGACAGGATCTGTGATACACTTCTAAATTTGAAATTATCCAGGGAATTATTATTATATGTATACAATATTTTATTTGTAAGTATTAATAAGGTTGAGGTTTAAAACAATTTAAAATACATTTAAAGTGCAGTTTTTTAGTTTATCTGGGGTGTGCGGGTCTTCTTATAGTATGTGTTCCCCCGGGCCTCTATGATCTTCTAAAAGTGTTTGCACTTAAGCCATACCTCCCATCTTTTAGAATTTTAAAATTGTGACTTCAGCACCCACTGTGCAGCTCCTAAGAAGGGGCATGTCCTCAGCAAAGGGGCATGACTTTGTAGCAGTGATGCAATTAAGAGCCTTGCCTGTTTTCAATCACTGTTGGTGCATGGCCAGCACTCTGTAAGGTGCCGGACATGTCTCCAGTCCCTTTGTCTGCAGAAAGATGCCTGGAAAGGTGAAGCAGCTTGGTTCTTTTGAAATGTGGGTAAATGGGGGCATCGACAGCCTCTGCCTCATGATGGAAAACCCTGTGAATATTGGTTCCTTAAGGAGGGGCTAGAGCTAAAATGACAACGGTTTGTGTAATTTTAGCCATGCCCCCTTCATAAGGACCTGTGATTTTCCACTTTAACTAAATAGCCTACCTGCTTACCTAGGAAGTGGGTGGCATGAAGGAGGAGCACCCACTCTTACGGGGTTGTAGGGAACTACCCCAAAAACTGGGAGTCTACCGCAACTTCCAGGAGAGTATGTAAATATGTACAGTATATATCTGATATCAAATAACCACACACTGCTAGCAATGTGGTCTTTCCCCTGGACACAGAAACCATCTGATGTCTTGCAAAAGCCACTGGGTGTGTAGTAACTGTTCCAATACTTCTGTCTCCTCTATTATGTGGTTCTTCAATCGCCAATCTCCAAATGTAAAAATCAGCACGGTCGTCTATATTTAGCTCCAGCACAACTATGTAGACTCAACAACAAGCACTTCAAATGAGCCGGTTACTGTAACTGTCCACCAGCATGGGCAATGTCTGACTAGTTTCTCCCCCACTATAGAGGGCTTCATCAAACACCATAGTTGCCTACAGTGCAAAATTCAAAACAATTTGTTGCATTTTGGATCACCATTGACCAGCTAAAACCAAATATGTTTTTCTGCTACATTAGATGTCATTATTATCACCAACCATTACACTTATGGCCACCTGTGAATCTGTAGAATGTGTCAGTTGGGAATAAATGCACTACAATTGAAAATGAGAGTTAGTAATGACTACTCCTGTGCACCAGCAACGGGGGTCTGAAAAACATGAAGTGTTGGTACATCTTGTGGACTGGTTTGTCCACCCCTGCTATAGGCCATATTTCCATAATCTTCATAGGTTTCCAGGAGACTCTGGAAATTGGGGGAATTCTATCAGGGCAATAGACAGTGAAGTGGTTAGGGTAGGGAAAGGACAATGCTATTTGCTATTCGCTATTCCCACATGGACCTCCGAGCTCCTAGATTACAAACAGAAAAAAAAATTAAGCATGCTTTAGGATACAAGTACAGTTTTATAATGATAGACAATGTGAAAGCAGTAGAAGTGCCACCATGCCCTATATCAAAACTTAGGTGCCCAGCAGTGTTGCTGTAGCCTCACAAAAACAAATGGTATGTTCATAGAAGAGCATTCTGGTATTTCTCTGCCTAACAGTTCAAAATGCTGCCGCTGCCAGAGTATACAGTATATTACAATGTTAGCAACTCTAAAACTAGGCGTTAAGGGGACTGACTATACTGTATATCAAAAAAATCGGTACTTGTGTATTTTAGCGGTGCCCACCGCATCGCATACCAAAAGGCATGCGATGGTATGCGATGCAATATCGCGCGATGTTGTACAATGTCATACAATTTTAAAATTGTATGACATTGTATATGGCATACAATGCCATACATAGGCGTGCGCACGGGGGGTGCCGGGGGTGCACAGGCACCTCCTAATGACCGGCATCCCCCCGCACGATTGCAGCTTCTCCCTACTGGCAGCAGCAGTGCAGCTTGGGGGGACCCGACGTAACAGCAGAAAATCCCCTGCATCCAAACCTTTTGCTTTATGGTTTAAAATAATGCCCCTCGTCAGCAGCACAATGAAGGGGGAGGAGCACCAGCGTGTCACTGAGTCCCCTCCCCTCTCCCCCCTGATAGCGCCGTTGCTGAGGCTTGACGTCACAATCTAGTGACAGCCCCGGCGCGAAAAACAAATGTACCTGCTGCCAGGCCAGCGCTGTGACCAAGGGAGTTCCGGCGCAGTGACCTTTAAAGTCCCGGCATTGTGTCCCCGGAGACCCGGCCCTGCGCCTGATGAAGACGCTGTGTCCGTGGCAGAGACTGAGCTATGCGCAGGAGATGCGCAACTACTGAAAGTAATTGTGCTGTATGGGAATCTCTCTCTCTCTCTTCCCCCTCCCTCCCTCCCTCAAAAAGATATCACTCACTACACAAGGGAACAGGGCTGACACAGGGGGAGGGGTACAGGGCTCAAACCTCAAACTATGAGGGGGGACATGTCTGACAAAGGAATGGGTACAGGGTTCTCACAGGGGGAAGGAATGGCATAATGTGTAACAGTATGCCACACACCGTAATGACTGTGTTATGGGCATCACAGTGTGTCAATTAATCGGTAATGGGCATCACGGTGTGTGGCATAATGTGTAATGCGCTTCACGGTGTGAGGCGTAATGGGCATCACATTGTGAGGTGTAATGGGCTTCACGGTGTGAGGAGCAATGTGTAATAGGCATTACGATGTGGCATTTGGTATACTATGTGATGGGTGTGTGACGTGTTATAGGCATTACGGTGTAAATTTGGCATAACGTGTAATGGGTATTACAGTGTGTGGCTTTATGTGGAATGGCCTTTATTTGTGATGGACATTATGGTGTGTGGCATTATGTGAAATTGGCATTACTGTGCGTGGCATTATGTGTAATGAGCATTACAATGTGTGGCATTACAGTGTACATTTTTGCAGCGCGCAGTCGGCGGTATGTGTTGGGGGGGATGATTCATTCCGAAATGCATATACATAAATAAGTCACCTTCTATTTAGTTTACATTGATGCCCAGTAGGTGGTGATGGACACGCCCCTCTAATTGTGCACCCCCTAACAAAATGGGCTGCGCACGCCTATGATGCCATACAATGCGATGCGATTAAACATTGTATAAACACCCAAATGGGTGCTTACAATGTTAAATGCACCCCCATGCCACCCCCCCACTATAAACGTGAACCCGAAGTGTGGCAAGCGCAGCGAGCCCCGCGAGGGGACGCGGATACCTGTGAAGCCCGTGAGGGGACGCGGATACCTGTGAAGGTATCCGCGTCCGCTCGCCACGCTTCGGGCTCAGTGGCTCGCTGCGCTCACCACACTTTCTATTCTCAACTCCACGCCGACGTGGATAGTGGGGGTATGAAAAGGTCGTAGGATGCGTACCCCCGCCCCTCGCGGGCTCGCTGCGCTCGCCACGCTTCGGGTTCACGAAAATGGGGAAAAAAAGGTGGAGCGCTAAATGGATCAATTGGATATCACAATTTTAATGTATATAAAATATTTTAAAAAACAAGCAAAATGAAAACGGACAATAACATTGATGTCAATGACAATAACAAGAAAAATATATATAATAGGACAAGGAAGACAATACTTATGTCTCTGCGTGGCTGCCTTCGTATCCCTTGGAATGAGGGGGCTTTTTACTCTCCGGGTAGTGCACTACCGGAACGGTGGTTAGCAAATTGCCGTCCTGGATGGTGTTAGGAGACGCTGGAGGATGATCTGGTTCCCAAAATTGGGGTCCTCACTATATTGCGCTGATCTCGGAGATGAATGCTGTGGTAAATTTTCTCGCTGGAGGAAGATCTGATTTCCTTCTAAATGAAGGGTCCTCACGATGATGCGATAAATGAAATCCACAGAGTGCAGGTAGATTATTCCCCAATTTGGGGTGGGGGTTGGGACTTGGATCCAGAGGGAAAAGCTTCCAGGAGAGTACCGGGTATGGGGGGGGGGGCAGTAGGCAGAGTCAGAGATTCTTCCCAGTCCTTGTTTAGTAAAAGCAAGTGCTGCCTAACATGTTTCGTCGTGATGTCACGACTTTATCAAACCCCCACGACTTTATCCAACCCCCACCCCAAATTGGGGAATAATCTACCTGCACTCTGTGGATTTCATTTATCGCATCATCGTGAGGACCCTTCATTTAGAAGGAAATCAGATCTTCCTCCAGCGAGAAAATTTACAACAGCATTCATCTCCGAGATCAGCGCAATATAGTGAGGACCCCAATTTTGGGAACCAGATCATCCTCCAGCGTCTCCTAACACCATCCAGGATGGCAATTTGCTAACCACCGTTCCGGTAGTGCACTACCCGGAGAGTAAAAAGCCCCCTCATTCCAAGGGATACGAAGGCAGCCACGCAGAGACATAAGTATTGTCTTCCTTGTCCTATTATATATATTTTTATTGTTATTGTCATTGACATCAATGTTATTGTCCGTTTTTATTTTGCTTGTTTTTTAAAATATTTTATATACATTAAAATTGTGATATCCAATTGATCCATTTAGCGCTCCACCTTTTTTTCCCCATTTTCGTATCCACTAGAGGGTTTTACACCCCTTAAGTAGGAGCAGCTTAGCGACACACCCCACAGGGCGCCGATTTCTACTCTGAGTTTCCAATCTCGAGTATATCCCCCATTGCTTCGGGTTCACGTTTATAGTTGGGGGTTGGCGTGGGGCTGCATTTAACATCGTAAGCACCCACTTGGGTGCTTAAAAGCACCCTTTAGGGTGCTTATACAATTTATAATCATATAGGGTGCCAAAATCGCGTCGCATCGCATGCCATCTGGTACATGGCATGCGATTGAAAACGGGGTGTCCAAAAGGGGACAAAGGAAGAACAATACTAGGTTTTTGGGGCACTCTTCTTTACAAATGTGGTGAGAAAATGTAAAATGGTTGAATTAATAATTAACCTTTATTGGGGTTCACTTAAAATATGTAGGCGTCAAAAATAAAGCATCAAAAGTAAAGCATAATTTTTTTCTATCAAATCGATAAAAGGGTACTCCTCTCCCGTGACATTCTCAAACCGGAGGCACCCTTCCCGTCCACCTCTTTATGCCCCGTTGCACCTGATGCGCAACCTTAGTCTGCATACTCCTAACGCAGGTCAGCAATTTACCCAAGGTCTCACGACCGATGCCCCAACCCAGCTCTACCTTTGCAAATATATTGCATCATTATAGCATTACCTATTCACCACTTCACCTTCACTGCTTTCAAGCTCCAGCAACACTGAATTAAAGCTCCCTACCAATGTTCATCACTGCTTCATTGATGCCAGGCTGTACTTATAATATTCTGCACCACGGATGTTGCATTTAGTCTGCGTACTTCTAACACAGTTAAGCAATTAAACTCAGGAGCTCCGGTATATGCTCAACTATTGCATCATTACTGCCATATCATCCATTCTTTGCTCCATTACTCTCCCCCTCAGCATTCTACTACTCCAACAGTGTTTGTCTCTGTTCTGTTTTGTTCTGTTTCATTTTTATATCTAAATTTTTATTATTATTTTTATATTTATTTTTATTTCTATTTTTATCATCATTCATTTCTGCCATATTTGCTTCATAATTTTGCCATATTTTGCATCTTTTGTCAAGCATTTCTAATTACCGATTCCATCCCAGTCCACTTTCACCATTTTATCACGCCATTTGGTCACTTACCAAACAGCATCACCAAGTAACTGTCACCAAACTGACACCTGCTGCTACACAGCACAGGCATTTTCTCTCAGTATGCCCGCTGTCACGCAGGCCAATCCCACAGATCAATCTGACTATGCCCGCTGTCACACAGGCCAATCCCACAGATCAATCTGATTCGCCTGCTGCCATGTCAGTTTTCCAGCCTACCTTTCCCATAGGCCACACATCACATATTACGTCCATGGGATCCCCTGGTCAGTGCGTCACTGTGATCAAGCCTCCCCGGTGAAACACGTGTCAGACGCACCTATGGACCACCCCCTGACGTCACCTCATACCCGGAACTACATGCCCGCTGAAAGCCACGAGCGGATTACCCGGCTGCTGCTGTACAGCTATTAACGCTGTAACAGCAACGAACGGCATATACAGCCCTACACCGACCTGCCCAGGGACTAACCCTTCCTAAAACCCACTTTTTTCGACTAGCCTATCCCTCCTCCTAACCTCTTTTTGATCCTCCTATCTTGCCTCCGTTCCTACTTATCCTATTGTTTTTCGTTCGTCCACCCACCTATTTTTAGCATGTTAACTCTTATGAGTAGGGTCCTCCTTCCTCACCCTAATTCTTTACCTCACCTGTGCTCCTGTCCTGTTCTTCCCTTCCTCTACTTCATCTTCAGTCTCCTCGACAATTTTGACACCTACTTCTGAACTGATGCTGATTTTAGTTCTACCAGTTATCCCCCTATTTATACTGTATTTTTCAACACACCCTGTACGTTACCTTGTAATTTGTTTTTTGGTTGCTATGTACGGCGCTGCGGACACTTTGCGGCGCCTTATAAATAAACGTACTACTACTACTAATACGGAAACTCTAGACTGAGTCTCGATCATCAGCGGGTCTCACCCGCCAGGTACCGGCATATCTACACAGTACCCATCCCCCCTGTACAGCGTGGGATTTCCCACCATCATACCTCCATACTCCCCAGTGCTTTCCCTCATTCCTTTTTCCCTCCGACAACCCCCCCTCTCACCTATTTTGATTTCCCAGATATATGACCTGCGGGCTGCTTAAGAACGGTACCCGGTACACAGGTATAGACCCAACTCACGTACCTGTTGTGAATCTTAACCGATTGGACATCCAATTGGGATGATCCAGTTATTAATTGTTTGGTTGTACTATTCTGACTAGTTTTGACCTGACCGTCCAGTACATCAGCTGCCTACAACCTAGCATATATTTGGTGGGATTCATACTGTGTGTGTTAGCATCAGTTACATACTCTGAAATGTCACATATCCTGTTGAATGTATCCTTGTAACCACGCACCTTCGTACCACCATCTCCATTACTCTGGGACCTATTGCTTGGGCATCCAATCACTGGAATCTAGTTTGTTTGCCATAATAACCCTCATCAATTGATTTGCTGCACCACACAGACCTGGCTGTCCAGTACAACAGCTGTTTAGTGCCTATTATTTATCCTGCTAGACATACATGTATATGTGGTAGGATTTAATTTAACTGTCTGTGTCTGCAACCACCAAATATTTTGTTGTTTTTGGTGTTTCTGCACCTGTGTACCTACTTACCTCCTTTGATATTACTTGGGGACTTAAACAACCTGTACTGTCCCTCTGTGATAGACACTCTACAGAATTGTACCACACAACCCCCGGATCGACTCTGGTGTTAATGCCAACTTCCTCATTTTCACCAGTAAGACCAATCGGATAGGGGGCACATCAAATCTTTCACTCCAGTCTTTCTATTTATTGAGTTGAGCACAGCCAGATTATTACTCTCAACCTCCATCCAATATACTCATATGATGGAGGGTAGTAGAAGGGTCTGGCTCCTGCAATAACCTCAGTGCGCTATACCCTCATACATCGTTGCTCTCTCATCCTTAGTCAAATCGGACCCTTCCTGCAATACTCTGCGTAACAGGCTGCGGTTCCCCTGTGTCTCTGGAAAGCAGAAGCGACTCTTGGTCCCGAATGTCAGTCCTGTGCTGCTCGATCCAATAAAGTATACGACCATACATTACTGGGCCGTCTGATCTCGTCCGATCTCAGCAGCTAAACAGTAATTGGCCAGATCAGTACCTATTCGGGCGACTGATAGGGAAGATCTGGTGCCGTATGAACAGTGGGGAATCCCAAACACCAGGCACGACAAGAAAGACCATTCTCTGTCCTTTTCCTGGTCTATTCTATCCACAATGGTTGCTAGCACGTATCCGCAACTGCTGTGGACCCCTTAACCATCAACACACATTCTATGGTAATCATTACGGAGTTGGACATTTCTTCGACTCAATGGGGGGGTGGTCCCCTTGGTGGAAACTTTTTCGCCTAGTCAATGTGATCTTGTATTGTGTTATGATATATATTGTGATGCATTATCGTAAACATATTTCTAATCTGTGACTTTTTCAAAGCATTTGATAGAAAAAAAATGTATGCTTTTGATGCTTTATTTTTGACGCCCACATATTTCAAGTAAACCCCAATAAAGGTTAATTATTAATTCAACCATTTTACATTTTCTCACCACATTTGTAAAGAAGAGTGCCCCAAAAACCTAGTATTGTTCTTCCTTTGTCCCCTTTTGGACACCCCATTTTCAATCAGCTTCATTGCTGAACTCTTGGGAGCACCACCAACCCAGCACCACTGACTATAATAGTCATCACTGGTCGCATGTTGGTATACCTAGTATTCCTTTATTATTATAATTATTTCCTATCGACTGTATATTGTTTGCTTGTGACGATCCACCCCAGCCCTTCGAAACATGGCATGCGATGCAATGCGATTAAAAAATTGCGCGACCAACATCGGGGGCGCCGCTAAAATACACAAGTACCAAAAAATCTATTGGCAAAATATTTTGCTGATGATTGTAGCTGTCATTCAGCACAGCCAACGTGTTTTCGACCCATAAATCCATGTTTGACTTTGCTGATCAATGCCGAATTGTATTGACCATTTGTTGTACGAGCCTCAGTATCTTTTAATGTGAGATTCAGTGAGGTGGATTCAGTGCAGCACGATGTGTTGCCAAACACCACCACGGTGTTTAGCTGTGCATTATATCTATATACCTACCTATAATATATATATATAATTATACTCTGTAAAGCGCTGCGGAATATGTATGTACTATATAAGAAACTGTTAATAAATAATAATAAATATTGATTGATACAGCATAGCTCCGCCCCCATATTCTGACTGGAACACCGGCCAAGTAGTCAAAGAAAATGGATGACCATCGATATGTAAAAACATCGATGGTCATCCATTGCATAGTTATGCACCATCGAAGGTCAGTTGCACTTTTGCCATCAATGGTAAACATCAATGGCATTGACAATGATGGCCATCCCTAGATGGAGTACACTAAATGGAGTCCATGTTTTACAAGATAAAAATTGACACCCCCAAAAAATTATGTTGACCTTTTAATGAGTCAACCATTTTCATGTCGACCTTTTACACGTTGACCTTTTGGGGTCGACCTAATGAAACAAAGAATAGCAGATTTCAATCCCAACTGTTATCAATGCAGACTAAGCTTTTCAGAGTTTGACCCCTTAAGTTTAGGCCATTATCACATGGTGCGAAACGCTTTATTCCTATGGAAACATTATCACAGGAGGGGGATCATGTGCTTCTTGTCCAACAGCCTCCTTCTGGCTCCGGAAAACGTTTGAAAGGCTCCACCTATACACCGGGGATGTAACTTGCAAGGACAGCAGTTTTTGCTGCTGATGTGCCTACAAGATAGTACATGAAAGGGGAAGAGAAAGTCTGGTGCATTATGGACAGATAATAATAGAGGCAGGCCTGTGATTATTAATACATAGTACCTCTAGTGCTCTCCTTTTAGAACGCAAGTAGTGTTGCTCTATATAAACCAACCCCAAGTAAAAGAACGAGATTTATTTGAGGACATAGTACAGTAATTTGCATATTCTGAGCTAATGAATACATTTAACCTTGATGCATTCAAGTCCCTACCTCACAGTAATTGGAGAGACACTGTATACATTTAAGCTCTGGCAACTTGCCCAGGATACTGTCATAAAATGACACAAAATGAACCACATCCTGGTTGGCACACGTCCCAGAATTGTATCATAACCTTCCGATGGCTGACTGAGCATCTGAGCCGATTTAATTCTGCAACTGATAAGCCGGCAATTGTTGACCACCTCTGCAAAGTAGTCACCGCACAAGTCCCAGAACCGGAACTTACTGCCATTGTGACACTCTCCATGATGACCACAGATAATGAATCAGACACTCTATAATTAAAATAAAATCTGTGTGGGCAGCACGCAATGCACAAAATGTTTCCAGTAATACTGTGGGAGATACTGTAATCACAAACGACATAAATACATGTTACAAAAAATAATAGTACTGGCACTTACCCACTTGTACCTTTGTGGTTTATAGGGGGTGACTCTAATCAACACGCAGTGGTGACTGTGCATGCGCATATACTTTTATGCGCATGTTCAGCCGCTTGTTGTGAACATGCACGGATAACTGCTTGTTGGCCGTCCCGTTCGCAGCTAGCAGTGTAGGCAAGGGGCGGCGACGACAGGCTGCGCCCATGGGGAACACCCAGGGCTGGTGATGTGGGTGCAGGGGATGACAGCTGGGGCGAAATGTAATAGGGTAGGATTTTTTAGACTTTTGCGATTTTTGGTCAAAATCGGCTAAAATCGCAATTTTTCTAAAAATCGCACATGTAATAGGGTGCGATTCGCGGGAAAATCGCATTTTTTCCCGTGAATTCGCACATTTAAAAGATGCGATTTTCAGTCACACTGAAAATCGCATCCAGATGTTTTCCCATAGGAAACTATAGAACTCGCATATGGAATAGGAAGCGAGTTCTATAGTCGCATATGGGACATTACCAAAAAGCGCAAAAAAAATAGACCAGCTTCTTGCTGGCGATTTTTACAGAAACATGCACAGATCATTGAGATCTGTGCATGCTTCTGTTGTAAAAAAAAAATAGTTAAAACAAAAAAGAAAAAGAAAAAACGGCGTGCGGTCCCCCCTCCTAATCATAACCAGCCCCGGGCTCAATGTAATAGGGTGCGATTTTTTTCGTAAGAAAAAAATCGCACCTTTAAAAATCGCATTTTTTGCCGCGAATTCGCATATGTAATGAGATGCGAATTTGCGGCAAAAAAGTGCGATATGGTGCGATTTCGGGCGCTTTTTTAGTCCTGAAAATGTGCGATTTTCAGTCATGAAAATCGGCACATTTTCAGTACAGTGCGCTGTGTTGTAAAAAAAAAAAAAAGTAAAAAAACGGCGTGCGGTCCCCCCTCCTAAGCATAACCAGCCCCGGGCTCAAAAAGCCGGTGCTGGTGTCATAAAATCAGAGGGACAAACAAATAGGGGTCCCCTTGATTTAATGAAACCAGCACCAGGCTCAAGGTCCAGCGCTGGTTCCCAAAATACGGGGGACAAAATGACTAGGGGTCCCCCGTATTTTAAGAACCAGCACCAGACCCAACCAGCCAGAAGGGTAATGCCACAGCCGGGGGACACTTATTATATAAGGTCCCGCGGCCAAAGCATTATCCCCCTGGCTGGTCAGCATGGGCAGGGGTCCTGGGGAAGTGGGGACCCCCCCAAAGAAGGGGTCCCCCCCCTCCAGGACTTACCAGCCCATGCTGAAAGTCCGGGGCTGTCCCCGATGCCCCTGGGCGGTGGGCATCGGGCTGATGAAAAGTGTAAAAAAAAAAGAATCAAAACTATTGTCTTCTACTGAAGAACTATGACTCCCAGCAAGCCTACCCCGCATGCTGGGACTTGGAGAACCACAAGTCCCAGCATGCGGGGCATTAAAGGGCCCGCTGGCACTTGTAGTTCTACAGTACAAAAAATAGTTAAATAAAACACACTGACACCCTGAAAAATAAAAGTTTAATACACACACAGCCCACACATACTGATAATTACCTACCTTGAGCCCCCGTATTTTGGGAACCAGCGCTGGACCTTGAGCCTGGTGCTGGTTTCATTAAATCAAGGGGACCCCTATTTGTTTGTCCCTCTGATTTTATGACACCAGCAGCGGCTTTTTGAGCCCGGGCTGGTTATGCTTAGGAGGGGGGACCGCACGCCGTTTTTTCTTTTTTTACAACACAGCGCACTGTACTGAAAATGTGCAGATTTTCATGACTGAAAATCGCACATTTTCAGGACTAAAAAAGCGCCCGAAATCGCACTTTTTTGCCGCAAATTCGCATCTCATTACATATGCGAATTCGCGGCAAAAAATGCGATTTTTAAAGGTGCGATTTTTTTCTTACGAAAAAAATCGCACCCTATTACATTTCGCCCCCTATGTCAGCTGCCCACCCACTTCCTGTGCAGGGTGCCCACAGATGTAAGACACCAGAGAGGTGTCTTACATCTGCGAGCACCTGCAAAATCATTCATTTATGCTAAACATCCATTCACAAGGGTGGTGGGGTGGGGGGGAATCAGCGTGCGGGGACGGCCGTCTGTAATGTGAGTAATAAACAATGTTAAACAATGTAACTACAGGTTGAGTATGCCTTATCTGAAATGCTCGGGACCATGAGTATTTTGGATAAGGGATTTTTTTCGGATTTTGCCACATATTTTTTTCACATACTTACCTGGTCCCATGGTGGTGACCCGATGGTCCCCCAGCATCCAGGACAGCCTCCGGAATCCTCTTCAGCTGCATCTCTGGTCCCAGGGGTGCATTGCACGAGTGTGCGGAGCGCCGGTGACATCACCGGCGTGCCCACGCAATCCACCCCTGGGACCGGAGATGCAGCTGAAGAGGATCCCGGAGGCCTCCCGTACATCGGGGGACGAGGTAAGTAAGAAAAAATTGAAATATTCTGAAAAACCACGGTTCCTGGAATATTTCAGTTTTTGGAATACACGGATAAGGGAGACCCGACATGTAATATTAAATGAATACCCAAACTTAATATATGTGCGGCTTTAAATTTTGGGATCAGGCCACTTTGACCAGTCACCACAGTCTGCAGCTAAAGACAGACATCCTGGGATCAGTAGTCTTCTGTAAGGTTACATGTAGAATATGCCACTTTATATTTGGGTTTAAGTTATCCATGAACTTTCAGTTCTGATCCGGGCCACTTATAAAATCAGCACACAACTAAGGGGACAAGAGTTTTCAGTTTTGCCTTTTAGTCCCAAAAAGTTTCACAAGTTGAAATAGTTATGGGGTCGACGCATATTAGGTTGACATGCACTAGGTCGACAACTGAAGGTCAACACACAAAATTGGTAGACATGGCAAACGCCGTTAGGGTTCGAAGGTCGACACGCGCATTAGGATGACAAAGGGAAGATCGACAGTCAAAAGGTCGACATGAGTTTCTCCCATTTGTCCCAAATGTCTACATGGACACAGTCAAAGTGTACTGCGTGCGCTGGCCATGCTTCAGGCACGGTGCCTCACTGTGCTCGGCACACTGTTCTATTCACCCTCCATGCCCTAATGGATGGTAGGGCATGAAATACCGTCTGTTGGCACATGTCGGCTTAAAAACAACTTGAAAAACTGATGTTGACCTTCCAACCCTGTCGACCTTAGCCGTGTCAACCTAAGCTATGTTGACCTTCAGTGGTCAACCAATGCATGTTGACATAATAGGAGTCAACCTAATGACCATATCCTGTTGAAATAAGTTAGACAAGTTTTAAGAAGGTTCAGAAATCATTATACATCAAGTTTTATACACAATCAGCTCACACTTTAAATGAGCTGAAACAATCAAAAGACAGCGATTGTCCTCTTAATGAACAAAAGTAAAAAAATTAATAAAAAAATTGAGCAAAGGTGCAAGAGCTCCCTCTACTGGACAAACTGACTTTCTGCGCAGAAAGATTTCCTATTTAGACCAAATATACTGATGATTTATTATTTTTTATATTTATAGTTTCTTATATAGTGCAGCAAATTCCATTGCGTTTTACAATTGGAGACCCTGATAGAACAAACTGGGTAAAACAGACAGACATGGAGGTAGGAGGGCCCTGTATTAAGCCACAAGTGTTCTGCAACGCCTAAAAAAGTACATAAACAAATAAGCAAGCCAAGAAAACAACAAATTAGGGTATAAGACAATGCAGAACAAGAACAGTGTATATAAACATTGCTACCATAGGGGACAGGACATCTAAGTAGTCATCAGGGTTGCAGAAATCAAGGTCTTGGTGTCATCGTAGGGATTATGGAATAGAAAATGGTTTAATAGAAGGGCATATTTATTAACTATCAGGTTATAAACTTAAGCTGCCCATACACGGTCCGTTTAACGGATCCGTTTGGGACTTAAATAGCACGCATCGCATTCCTTGTGCATGCAATGCGATCCGATGTGTAGCTAGTACAAAAAGTATGTGCAGCACATACTTTTGTACATTCATACTATGTGATGCGCGGGAGCACGCATCGCATAGCACAGAACGGAGCCGGTCCACAACGGACCGTGTATGGGCAGCTTAAGTATAATTTCGGTACTCTTTACCTAGAACGGCGCCCACGATGTCCATCGCGGTCATCGGGGGTAAAAAATCGCGGGCATCGCGGCCATCGCATGCACAAAAAAACGGGTGCGACGCGATGCCCGCGATTTCCCATAGGGATCAATGTTAAAAGTGTGATTGGACGCGATTTTACTGTTCAATGCCTCAATGCCCGTGATTTTTCCATAGAAAACAATGTTAAATGGGCCACAGAGCCCAAATAGTCCCCCTGAAGTGTGAAATGGCCCCCACAATTGTTAACGCCACCCCACGATCAACGTGAACCCGAAGCGTGGCGAGCGCAGCGAGCCCGCGAGGGGCGGCGGTACGCGTCCTTCGACCTTTTCATACCCCCACTATCCACGTCGGCGTGGAGTTGAGAATAGAATAGTGTGGCGAGCGCAGCGAGCCACCGAGCCCGAAGCGTGGTGAGCGCAGCGAGCCCCGCGAGGGGACGCGGATACCTGTGAAGCCCGCGAAGGGACGCGTTTACCTGTGAAGGTATCTGCGTCCGCTCGCCACGCTTCGGTGGCTCGCTGCGCTATTCTATTCTCAACTCCACGCCGACGTGGATAGTGGGGGAATGAAAAGGTCGGAGGAGGCGTACCGCCGCCCCTCGCGGGCTCGCCACCCTTCGGGTTCACGTTGATCGTGGGGTGGCGTTAACAATTGTGGGGGCCATTTCACACTTCAGGGGGACTATTTGGGCTCTGTGGCCCATTTAACATTGTTTTCTATGGAAAAATCGCGGACATTGAGGCATTGAACAGTAAAATCGCGTCCAATCACACTTTTAACATTGATCCCTATGGGAAATCGCGGGCATCGCGTCGCACCCGTTTTTTAGTGCATTTGATGGCCGCGATGGGCGCCGTGCTAGGTAAAGAGTACCATAATTTCTTTATGGACCATTCTTTATTTCTTCCATAGGAACTAGCAGGGCATCAAGAACAGACATAGGCCCTTATTCAGATCTGATCACAGTAAAAATTTGTTCTCAAAATGGGTAAAACCATGTGCACTGCAGGTGGGGCAGATGTAACGTGCAGAGAGAGTTACATTTGGGTGAGTTATTTTGTTACTGTGAAGGGTAAATACTGGCTGCATTATTTTTACACTGCAAATTAGATTTCAATTTCAACACCCCCCACCAAATTTAACTCTCTCTGCACATGTTACATCTGCCCCACCTGCAGTGCACATGGCTTTGCCCATTTTCAGAACAAATTTATACTGCGATCAGATCTGAATAAGGGCCATTGTGTGTTTCTAAAAGCAGCACACACATGTTTGGAAGGGCACCTGTGTGAGGACAAAACCTGCACCGAATATACGTGAGTATAACCCGAGTTTTTTAGCACATTTTTTGTGCTGAAAAATCCCCCCTCACCCTGGAGTGAGGGTCACATTGCGGGGACACGGGGAGAACGGAGCTGTCACTGCTGGAAGCGCAGGGCAGGGGTGTAGGACACGAAGCTGCCAGGACCGGAGTTAGAAGCTCCAGCGCCGGGGACCCTGCACTGCTGCCGCTGGAGAGACCCGGGGAGAGAGAGAAGCACACCCCGGGCTGGGAACCTGCACTGCAGAGATCTGGCCTGGGGAGAGTGCAGCGCCGATGAGAAGAGGTACGGTGGGGAGCAGATTAGGAGGAACACCTGTTGTCACAAATATTCCAAACCCTTGCTCTCAGAGAACCTACCCTAAACCCATCTACCGCGCTTCTCTCATCCCACTACCATTGATAATCGTGCTCTTTCAGCATTTTGGTATGGATTTGTTTGGGACCTCAGAGAAGTCGGCTTGAGGCCAACTGTATGCATTAGCGGTATTAGACTATCCTAAAACAATACCTTTGTGACATATGATGGAGGAGTATTCAATGTTTTTTGAAAGTCTGGCTCACCGCTCACTGTTCTGTGTCCCTGTGATCTCGCTGAAGCGCTCGGCACTTTTTCTCATCTCCTCATTTCTGACTTCCTCAGTATTTAACGTGTGGCCAGCTCGCCGGCCCCTTTTGCGAACTTACCATAATTATGCGAGTTCAAATGG
This sequence comes from Crinia signifera, assembly GCF_055691185.1. NCBI lineage: Eukaryota > Metazoa > Chordata > Amphibia > Anura > Myobatrachidae > Crinia > Crinia signifera. The sequence continues at coordinate 145,979,482 of NC_139223.1, read as the reverse complement.
GAGTGCTGTAACTGGAGAGATCTGTTTTCTCCTGCTCTCCACGTGAGCTGGTCAGACTGGGATATTCCTGAGCAGGGTGTTCATCTCAGCAGCGTGTTCCTCGCATTTGTGGACTTGTATTTTTTTACAAAGGTTTAGCAAGGTTAATGTTTTGTTCAGTATTTATTTTACAACAAATGGCTGTGTGACTATTTTAATTGGGTTTGTGCAGACGGGTGTATTTTGTTCTGTTTGGTCTTTATCCTTGTGTTGTGCTTTTGGCATTGTTTCTTTGCCCTGTGTTTTTATTTAATTTATTTTATAATTGTTAGCGTGTTTAAAAGCCTGTTTGGGGGTTAGGTGAGGAAGAAGAGAGAAGGCATGGGAAATTACTAAGAGCATTCCAAAATGATTTCTTATTGGTTACCATTAAAATAACTTATTAAATTCCAAATAAATTAATATAGAAGTACAGCATTATGGCAATTGCAATAAATACATTAGAGTACATTTTTTTTAATTTATAAGCCATAAAAAACAAAAAAAATAACAACTTTTAACCCTACAGTTCACCTAAAAAAGATGCCGAGGGAAAAATGGAGAACATCTCTAAAAAAAGAAACCAACAGGACTCGCAATTTGTGCATTGAATACACTTTTTGAGAGAGACACTAAAATCCCCATTGAACAGACATTGCGAACACCGGGGAGAAGTGCAGGGTGAACTGAGTTAGCTTCGCAAAATATTTTTGGAGAAGCAACAGAGCTGAATACAGGGAAGCACAAAATATGAGAGAAAACTTCACTACTCTCAAAAACATTCACACTCACCGTTATTTACGGCGACATAGGAGCATTGAATACATGCCATGAAGTCTAGCATGATAGCTGTGGAGCTGGTTCAATTGTATGCCCTGACTAATGAGTTTGTGTCTGTTGCTAGGGGTGAAAACCCTCCAGATGATCAATAGCTATCTGCAAACATGCAGGCTAGTGGAGAGGTTTAATTGAACCCTATAGCATATGAACAGAAAGGCAGTAGCACATGAGAAAATCTTTAGGACACCCTTCTTCTATCCTAAGCTTCATGTTTGGCCCTTTTGAGCTACTAAATGGGAGGCATTTTGGATATGCTAAAGGAGGGTTGAAAACAGTAGGGGCCTAGAGTACCTAACATAGGGGGTTATTCTGGTTCACTCGCAAAGGCAAATTTCTTCTCAAATGGACATGTGCACTGCAGGGGGGTAGATTTAACTGGTGCAGAGAGATTTAGATTTGGGTGGGGTTTTACTTCAAAGTGAGATCTATATTGTAGTGTAGAAATAAAGCAGTCAGAATTTTCCCTGCACAGAAACAAAATAACTCACCCAAATCTAATTCTCTCTGCACATTTTACATCTGCCCCCTGCAGTGCACATGCCTTTGTCCAATTGAGAAGGAATTTGCCTTTGCGAGTGAAGCAGAATAAGGGCCATACAGTAGTACAGTTTGTCTCTCAAATTTATAAGAGGTTGGGGAAAAATAAACCCATTGGTGCAACAAAAATGATGACACTACTGTGATTATCCAGTCCTTCTGTCCCAGGGATAAGGACTTAGGGCCTTATTCTAGTTCATTCTTTCTGACAAAATCCTTCTTAGATGGACAAAACCATGTGCACTGCAGGTGGGGCAGATGTAACTTGTGCAGAGAGAAATAGATTTGGGTGGGGTTTTACTTCAAAGTGAGATCTATATTGCAGTGTAAAAATAATGCAGCCAGTATTTACCCTGCACAGAAACAAAATAACTCACCAAATCCAATTATCTCTGCACATTTTACATCTGCCCCACCTGCAGTGCACATGGTTTTGTCCATCTAAGAAGGATTTTGTCAGAAAGAGTGAACTAGAATAAGGCCCTTAGTTCTGTCAACCCAAGAAAGTAACCTTTTTAAACATTGGCAGGGCCCTATAAGGGGGTAGAGATGGTTGAACCTGTGAACTATAAGGTCTGACAGACCTGAAGGAGGAAAAATAGATATATTATTCAATTTTGTGAAACCATGACATGAGAATTTGGTGCAAGGGTTGTTTAATATAGCAGTGTAAAAAACTCCTTGGTTACCATAGAGCTTACCTTGTCAGCAGAGCAAAAGCATCAGGAAGAGACATGACAATGGAACAAGGATGTGTTCTAGTACCTACCATGACGCACGGCCCTGTTTGAACATGATATGATCATGCCTCCTGTTGTACTTGGAGGCATGCACTACCAGATCCCTGGAGCAAGATGAAGTACAGTTAGAAAAGAGGTGGTGATCATGGTCCAATTGGGGTAATTGAAGAGTCTTCCAGTGAGTGGTGTAGCCCAATTGTGCTGGTTACAAAGCCCAATGACAACGTATGGTTCTGCAATGATTTTAGAAAGTTAAAAAGCATTTCCAAGCTTGATGCTTACCCAATGCAACAGGTGGACAAACTAGTGGAAAATTTGGCCAGCAGCATATATTTGACCACTCTTGATCTCACCAAGGACTACTGCCATATAGATTGCACTAGCAGCCAAGGAAAATACAACTTTTTCTACCCCATCTACAATATAGAAGGAGTGCCTGGCTATAAAGTGGGCCATAGGCAGTGTAATCTTTCCCATTGGGCTTAATGGGCAGTTGCTCAGGGGCCCAAGGATTGTAGGGGCACAGCCCCCTCCTTCCTTGTAGGATGTGTTATTAGAATGGTGCGCTCGGTCCCTGTTCCCGGTAAGCAACAGCAGCATTAGCCCCGTAGGCTATTTTGGTCTACTGCACCTTCTGTCCCTTAGTATAGGTGGTCCCTGGTTCCACCCCTCGTGCTGAGTCAGTTAGCCTGTAACCGCATCCCCGCTCTGCCTTCCTGTGCCCCGGAAGTGTGGAGCTCAGAGGAGCTGCCAGGCTCCAGCATCCCCTCCCCAACTTCCTGCAGCAGTTGCCCTCCCGCCAGCACAGCAAGGAGAACCAGGTGCTGCTAGATGTGGAGCAGATATGGCATGAGAGAGGAGCGCATCCGTCCGAGCCTGGCACTGATCCTGTCCCCATCCCCTGGGCACTCCATAGTGGCTGCTATCTAAACTACCTGTTTCCACTCAATCCCTTTGTGCAAGGAGTCAAGGATAAAACCTAACCAAAAGCTGGGAGCTTTAAAAAAATATGCATTATTCCAAGGCACTAAAAAATAGACTGTGGTGCTGCTGAAGAGGGAGGAGTTATGTAGAGGAGGGAGCCTGCAATCAAACAGATGAATTATTACGCATACACAGTTCATCCATAATCACAGAAGGTACATAGTAGTTTAGGTTGAAAAAGACTTACAGATGGAGCCCCTCTCTTTCATTGCCGGCGCTCACAAGAACGTCCCCGCTGGTGAGCACTGGTGGAGAGGGACTCCATCAGACTGGGATGCGCGTGAGTCTCACACGCACGATCATCCCAGTCACTCGGTGGCTGGGTGGCATGACCCTGCCCCTCTCCGCTTCAGGGAGACGGACAGGGTTGGGGGGGTGGAGACCGGTGATGCGGCAGGGAGCTCCGTCAGAACGGGGCGCGCAAGCGTCTCGTGCCGCACTTGCCCCCTTCCGACAGCTGGGGAGCATGAGAGGGCTCCATCTGTACGTGTATCAAGTTCAACCTTTTACAGGACCCCTTAGAGTATTGTCTAGATGTTAAATCCCCTTTTGAATTTTTTCTATTTGATTCCACTTTGGGTTAAATAATGTTTATCGGTTGTACCCCTGGATGTTCTTGTCCAACCTTAATTTAAATGTATTTTTTGTGTCTGCCAACACCATTTATTTTGGAAGAGAGTACCGTACTTTTACTGCCCTGACCGTAAAATAGGGTGTCTAACCGTTCATTATATTACCCCAATATATTTGTACACGTTAAGCATGTCTCCACATAAACGTCTCTTTTCCAGTGAACACATTCCTAAATGAGCTAATCTGTCCTTATAGCTTAATGACTCCAACGCTTTTATTAACTTGGTTGCCCATCTCTGGACTTTTTCCCGTTCTATCATGTCCCTTTTGTAGTGAGGAGCCCAGAAATTCACCTAGCTTCCCCTCCCGTCTCCTCAGTTCCCTCTCCCCCACTGGCTGCTCCCACCTTGCTCACCTCTTTAACCTATCTCTTTCTACTGGCATCTTTCCCTCACCCTTCAAGCACGCTCTGGTCTCGCCTATTCTTAAAAAACCTAACCTGGACCCTTTATCTCCCACAAGCTACCGCCCTATCTCTCTTCTCCCATTTGCCTCTAAAATACTAGAACGGCTGGTTTACAGGCGTCTCACCAGCTACCTGTCTGACCACTCCATCCTAGATCCCCTTCAATCTGGCTTTCGCCCACTTCACTCCACTGAGACTGCCCTAGTGAAAGTCACCAATGACCTGCTGTCAGCCAAATCCAAGGGTCACTTCTCCCTGCTTATCCTTTTGGACCTATCTGCTGCCTTTGACACTGTGGATTACCCTCTCCTCCTCCACACACTCCAAAACATTGGCCTCTCTGGCCCAGTCTTCAACTGGTTTTCCTCTTACCTCTTCAACCGTTCCTTCTCAGTCTCTGCCTCTGGCTCTACCTCACCACCTTCTACCCTTCCTGTCGGGGTCCCTCAGGGTTCCGTCCTTGGCCCCATTCTGTTCTCTCTGTACACCTCCTCTCTGGGTGCACTCATTAACTCCTTTGGCTTCCAATATCACCTCTATGCAGATGACACCCAAATCTACCTCTCCTCTCCTGATCTGTCCCCCACTGTTTTCTCTCAAGTTTCCAACTGCCTCGCTGCCATCTCTACCTGGATGTCTGAGCGATTTCTGAAGCTGAATATGGACAAAACCGAACTTATTATCTTTCCCCCACCCAGAGCTATGCCCCCTACTAATATCTCTATCACTGTTAACAACACCATCATCTCCCCTGTTCCCCAACTCCGCTGCCTGGGTGTCACTCTTGACTCCTCCCTCTCCTTTGCACCCCACATCCAAGCCCTGGCCCATTCTTGCCGGTTCCAGTTACGCAACATTGCTCGCATCAGGCCCTTTCTCTCACAGAGTGCAACTAAGCTGATCATCCACTCATTAGTCATCTCACGGCTTGACTACTGTAATGCTCTTCTCACTGGCCTCGCTCAATCCCAACTAGCTCCTCTCCAATCTGTCCTCAATGCTGCAGCCAGGCTTATCTTCCTCTCCCGCCGCTCTAACTCTGCTACTCCCCTTCAACAAAATCTGCACTGGCTTCCATTCCCCTACAGAATCCTCTTCAAACACCTCACACTCACATACAGGGCCATCTCTAATTCCATTGCTCCATATATCTCTAACCTCATCTCCATTCATACACCCTCCCGCCCTCTACGGTCAGCTGACGACTGTCGTCTCTCCTCCACCCTGATCACTGCTTCCCATGCTAGAGTACAGGACTTTGCCCGTGCTGCACCCCTTCAGTGGAACGCACTCCCTCGCTCCATTAGACTCTCCCCGACCTTGCAAAGCTTCAAACGGGCACTGAAAACTCACCTATTCATCAAAGCGTACCCTTCCACTGTTCTCCGACCCCTTGCCTGTTTACATCCTGCTATCTAACCACCACCCCCTCGCTTGCACCTCTTGTAATCTGTCTGTCTCCCCTTCCTACTAGATTGTAAACTCCTCCGAGTAGGGCCCTCTTCCCTCCTGTTGTCAAAGCCCACTTATCTTCACATTTCACTCACAGCTCTCCTTTACTCCAACACTCAGTGACCATCTTCATACTCATCTCCATCATTGGCCTCAAGCCTCTAGTTGTATGTTGATTGGGTCCTCACTACTTACATTTAAGCTGTAATGTGTATTGAACTGTGGTGCTCTTTATTTGTACTGTATTTTTGTTATTTATTCAATGTTATGCCAAGTTTTGTCTCCCTGTATTGTTCCTTTGTACGGGGCTGCGAAACACTTGTGGCGCCTTATAAATAAAATTATAATAATAATAATAATGCCCCTTTTTATACAGACTAGTATCTTGATAGCCTAATTGGCTGCTACATGACACTGAGCACTAAACCCCAGTTTGTTATCAGTTTGGACTCCTACAGTAGATCCTTTTCCAAATCTGATTTACCCAATTCTACCCCATTTAGATTGTAAGTAGGACACTGTCTCCCAAGATGCATAACCTTACATTTATCAACAGTGAACCTCATTTAAATTCCTCTATCGCGTGAAGACATCTTTATTTGTTCTGATCACCCTACACATATAATCGGCTGCTGGGCAAATTTGCTCAGCAGCAATCAGGTCTGAATCTGTCCCAATCCCAAGAGCCTTGCTAAAATCTGTGGCAAGTGACAGGGTTTCTATGTTACAGGCATAGGTGTTCGTTCATTACCGGTTCAGCTATCTTTAAGATAGTACACCAATGTACGGTGCACTATATATCAATGTTTACAGCTGCAGGCATCTTTGTCCCATTAACATCCACTGTCTTGGCTGCTACCAGCTCCGTCTGTGCACAGGAGACCTCAAAATAGTAAGTACACTGGAGCTGGGACTGAAGAATACTGGATCTACAGTACTATATTATATTGAAGTGAAGTTTTTTTGGAGATCCCATCATATGTGTTCGGACTACTTTGCCTACAACGCCAGTATGATTGTTCCTTTTTGTATTGTATCTATTGCTGGTTGGTCACATTTTGTTCAATCTTAGGCTGATTTTTGGTGCGGCGCCTGAGGTCAACTTCTCGTTTTCACGTATATTGTAACTTTTTCTGTTCTATGCCCGAGACTTTGCCACAGACCTCAGCATTTGAATGGATACTTAGTTCGGACATTCCCTATTCCCTACCAGGACTCGGTCTAGACCCATTGATAAAAACTACACTTCATCTTAGAATAAGAGCCAAGAAGCAGAGCGAGAGAGAGAAAGAGACTACATTCCCACAGAGAAAGAGAGTTACTTCCCGGGTCAAGAGGCACTCCAAACTGTGACATTATCAGGTGATTACTGCAGTCATCAGTTGTATTGGGGGATTTAGCACTATGTGAAGTTTCTTTATGCCTGGTACACACCAAAACGATGCAGGTCGTGTGCAGATCATATGATCGTCTTACGATCGGCACACAATCTGAATCTAATCCAATCTCCACCTGTACCCAGCTGAATGGCCATTTCTAAATCCAACCTGCTGTAGGTAGGATCTGTGAAACGACCAAACAACCCGCAGGGTTGCAAATCGGATCAGAAATGGCCCAAAACATGCCCAATTTACATACAATCGGTTGAGATTGTATCCCCAAAAAAATCTACAGTTATATAAACGGGAAACGGTTAAGGAAGGAAAATATTGGCCCACATAAAATAAGCAGGGTACCCTGGTAATAGAAGGAAAAGGGAAAGCAGAATTATTCAATTAATTTTTGCTTAGGGAAGAATCTTCAGAGGATCTCCCACAGATTAAAGCCTCGGCTTTTGATTGCTCCCAAACTGTATGTTTGAGTGAAGAAATAGTCAAAAATAGATTACAGAACCTAAATAGTAACAAATCTCTTGGCCCGGGCGAAATACACCCTAGGATACTAAAAGAATTGAGTTCTGTCATCGCACTACCATTATATCTGGAATTCGAGGAATCAATCAACTCAAGGATGGTACCAATGGACTGGCGCTTAGCTAACATAGTACCAATATGGAAGAAAGGTAGCAAAACTAGCCCTAAAAATTATAGGCCTGTCAACCTTACATCCATTGTGGGAAAAATATTAGAGGGAATAATAAGAGATAGTATACAAAATTTCTTAGAAGAACATGAAAAAGTGATAAGTAAGGCTCAGCATGAGTTTGTCAAAAATAGATCATGTCAGACTAATTTAATTAGCTTCTATGAAGTCAGTAGGTGGCTGGGAAATCTGTTGATGTAATCCTGCTTGATTTCGCTAAAGCTTTTGATACGTGCCTCATAAAAGGTTATTTATGAAAATAGGTAATTTAGGGTTAATAGATAAAATTTGTAATTGGATTAAAAACTGGTTGCACAATCGGGGACAGAGAGTGATAGTAAATGGCATACATTCCAGCTTGGGTAAGGTCCAAAGTGGAGTCCCACAAGGTTCTATATTGGGACCCACCTTGTTTAATATATTCATTAAGGATATTGGAAGTGACATAGTGAGTAAAATTGCAATATTTGCAGATGACACGATATTGAGTAAGGAAATTAACTCAGGAGAGGATGTGGAAATACTACAAAGTGACTTAAATAAACTGGAAACATGGGCGGAAAGGTGGAAAATGCGGTTTAACGTTGAAAAATAATTCATTATGGGAACAAAAATGCACAAGCTACTTATAGGCTAAATTAAGCTATTATAGGAAATTCTGCTAAAGAGAAGGACTTGGGGGTCATCATAGATGAAAAATTGGGTAATAGTGCACACTGCTCAAGTGCAGCAGCAAAAGCAAACCGGACACTGGCATGCATTAAAAAGGGTATGGATTCAAGGGATGCCAATGTGATAGTGCCTCTTTACAAGGCATTGGTGAGACCACACTTGGAATATTGTGTTCAGTTCTGGGCACCGCACCTTAAAAAGGACATAAATGAATTGGAACAGGTACAGAGAAGGGCGACTAAGCTAGTAAAAGGTCTTGAATCACTAGAATACAAAGATAGGTTAACCAGGCTGAATATGTTTTCACTGGAGAAACGGAGGTTGAGAGGTGACATGATTAGTATGTTCAAATTCAGGTTTGGGAATCATATAGAACTGGGAGATGATTTGTTTCCTAACAGGGCTATACTTAGGACACGCGGGCATGTACTGAGGCTCGAGGAAAATAAATTCCGTACTGAATTAAGAAGAGGATTCTTCACCATTAGAGCAGTAACATTCTGGAACTCATTGCCGGTGGGGTGATTACAGCAACTACTGTTAATAAATTTAAATCAAAACTGAATGCATTTTTGGCCACTAAGGGAATCCTATAGATGTGACTTATTCAAATCAGTAGTTACAAAATAGATAGGTTGAACTCAATGGACTAACGTCTCTTTTCAGCCTTAATTACTATGTTACTATAAATTGTGTGTTTTTAGGCCAAATCGTTCTTGTGTGTACCCAAACATTAAACTTGCTGCCACTAAGGGCCTTATTTTGGTTCCTTTATTTCTGACAAAATCCTTCTTAGATGGACAAAACCATGTGCACTGCAGGGGGGGGAAGATGTAACATGTGCAGAGAGAATTAGATTTGAGTGAGTAATTTTGTTTCTGTGCAGGGAAAATACTGACTGCTTTATTTTTACACTGCAATATAGATCTCACTTTAAAGTAAAACCCCACCCAAATCTAATTCTCTCTGCACAAGTAACATCTGCCCCACCTGCAGTGCTCATGGTTTTGCCCATCTAAGAAGGATTTTGTCAGAAAGAATGAACCAAAATAAGGCCCTATGTGATTTGACGAAAGTCAAAAGACTGTCTGAATAAATCTCCCTTTTGTTCCATAACATGGCCTGGCACCTATTTAATTAAATACTGCCGCACCTGCTGCATATACAGTACAATAGATTACTAAACCTGGTATCCGGTCAACAGTATCTAGGTCGGCAGTCAAGAAGTTGACCCCTATTGATCAACAGACGATAGGTTGAAACAAGAAAAAAAACTTTTGACAACCATTCTTATGTCTACCTTCAAGATTTCCAGTTAAACATGACTTACATTAGATAGTTTCTACAAAAAAAAAAACACATTTTTTGTAATTGAATAAAAGTGACTTTCCACACAGTACCATTATATAACATACAAATATTTAACACACAATGGAGCAGGTTTCATATAGATAGAGGTGTGATATGTTTTGTCACATGTAAAATGCAACAATACGCATGTAAGTCCCGTAAGGATCACAACTTTGTTATTAACAAATGTTGTGTCAGGCTGTCCCTTTATTTTAGTAAGCCAAGTTTCCTCATGTCCTTAATGCAGCTCTAGACTTGTCCAGAATGTCTTTTCTTATTTTCGGATAAGTCGGGTGAAGTTCTAAGACCTGTTAAAGAATAAAATTAACTTTTTAATAAAAATGTATATCATTTATGAGAAATTCCAGACACACCCTCTTCTCCTGCCCCCCTTGTAATATGGGTGCCATGGTGAGTAATGGTGTAGGCACATATTTTACATACATGCGACCATGTATGTAATATATGTGCTGGATGGTTCCCCCATGAATTGGCAGCACTCTGGAATCAGCTGCTTCACACCCTCCTAAGCCCACAGACTCCTGTGAAACTAGCCAATGGTAGTGTGTGATCTAAACATTGATGCTTGCAGCCCACGTCGTGCGTCCTCAAATTTGGAAAACTCTACACTGACATAATGCGTTATAGAACAATTAAAAAATGTTATATATAAAAAATGCTATTCTTGATGTCCTCTATAAACCAGACTGTAACACATAAGACTCCATACTTAATAGGGGAGTACACAGCACTGCAGCAGGGCTTCCTGCCAGCCATGTCCTCAAACATGATATCACGTCACTGGGACTAGGCCTCCGGAAGATGGAGTAGAGTAATGACCTCTGGACACTACCGTTAGCTCTACAAGCTGCATAATCAGAATACTGTATCCTCTGGGTGATTTGGTTAGCCCTGGAATAGCGCCACTGTCCCCATGGCCTTGTACCCTGGGCAACGGCAGGGCTCGCATATCCTTAGTTACAGCCCTGGGAATACATTTGGTTGTAAGTGAACTTCAGTGTATTTGATGCATGTTGTCAGTATAGGATTTGCAATGGTGGCCACAAAAAATGGTTGAGCCAAAATCTGAACCAATATCTCAAATTTTCACTATGTCCTTACTACACATCTGTATACATCTAACAAACACTGGCTACTGTGCTCTTTTATTATTGGCTATAACATTGAGATTAGATCCATCTATAGATATATGAGAACAACATTATTTGTAATTATGGCCTAAAATAGAAGTGAAATTCTGACATTTACTCTGAGGTAGAAAGAGACCAGACTGTAGGTTTCTTAATACAGGGTCCTTTCCTTCTGCAGTGGTGACACTAATGGTTCACTAAGCTCAAAAAGTGATAAAATGGAGAGTGATATACAGTACAACCAACCAATCAGCTCCTGCCGGACATTTTTCAAACACAGTCTGTGAGATAGCAGGTAGAAGCTGATTGGTTGGTTGATTATCACTCTCCATTTTATCACTTTTTGAAGCTTAGTGCATCTGGCCCAAAGACACCAAAAGGGCAACATGCACTATGTTGAAAAAAGGTCAACATACACAAGGTCAACAGTGACAAAAGGAGGACACAAACATAAAAAGGTTGACGTGAGTTTTTCAGGTTTTTTTTGCGTCACTGTTGACATCCGAGCATGTGGACCCCCAAATAGTATACCAATTTTTTCTCCATGCTTTAGGACAGGTGCATTTCTGCAATCAGTATACTTTACTGTTCCCCATTGAAGTCCACGTAGAGGTGAAAGCATGAAAAAGTTTAAAAATATCTATAAAAAACCCATTGATAAAACTCATGTCGACCTTTCATGTGTTGATCATGGCAATGATCAACACAGGAAGGCTGTGCATGTCGACCATTTGGTGTCTACCTAGACATTTGTGTGTGAGCCATCTGGCTACACGCACACATGCATGCTAACATTTGCTTACATGTAAAAGGCAACATCCAGCAATAAGTCTGTTACATGATATACAAAGCATTTTGGAAAAATAAAGCAGAGAAGTAGGCTAGCTTAGTAATAATAAATGTCATGTCCCTGTGTGAGCTTATTCTCTTTGATTAAAAGTAGAAGCCATCATTAGCATTCCGAGAAGGTAAGACGTTCCTTTTATCTTTAATGCCGTGACTGCTAGAGGAATGCTCTGTTCTCTACTGCTAAAATTTGAATTTTGGTTTTCTCAAAAATCCCCCTTTTCTTACAGTCACGGACTCATATTCAGCTAGATTTAGGTCTGCCATGTAGCACACTAGATACATTTCTAAGCAGCAAATAACGGAAAAGCTGCGGGCCTGCAAAGAAAAAAAAACTAAAAAACAAAACTTCTGATCAGCAAGTTGTCTTGTTTAGTCTGTAGATTCACCATGATACTTAAGGTGCATACACATGGTGCAATTTCAACAGATTCTGATTATGCGATTTGCCTTGAACTCCCCGGAGTCCAGAACCACTGACTTTGATTATATTTCTGTGCAATCTTGACTATAAAATAACACCAGATTGTATACAATATAGTCAAAATTGACCTGCCTGCACAGTCCATTTTTACTTGCCATACCAACCTTGCGGGGGTCACACATTGGCTCCACAAGCTGTATATACACTGTGTGATATGTACTTTTTTCCAGATGTTGACTAAATAGTGTATTCACCATAAGTCTTTATCCTGAATAAAGTCTTCCTGCTGACTACAGTAATCCCCTGAGCCTGTGACAATGGATTACTTTCCGACCGCATGAACTGCCTAGCAGTGGCAGTGATTTCCTATAGGAAGCAATACCGGCTCCTCACAGCCTAAGATGCAATTTCTCTATACTGGGACGGCAGTCCGTCTGCAGTAGCAGAGAGAGTGCTTCCCATGGAAAGCTACTCCCCTGCTATAATATCAACCCCATTTGGCTTCAAGAGGCTGCATCTGATGGCAGTCCCTTGAAAGCAGCCTGTTTTGCAGCACTGGAGGTAAACCCAAAGTCCCACACCCGCTGGGCCTAAGCCTCAGTTCTGGGTGACTTCAGCCATCAATCACCAGGAAGGCAGGGAAGAGGGTGTTGTAGAGCCCCTGGCCAGAAGGGTAATGAGCCGCCACTGGTTGGTACCAAATACATTACAGCATATGGAATATTTTTTGGGGCATGTTATGTCCTGCCATGTCAGTGTTACTTTATAGCAGTGGTTATGCCCTTACAGTGCTGGGTCGTTTCCAAACAACAAAATCACACTACCCACTTTAGATCTGTTAAAAATATTTGGGATGTAAAAATAAAACAAAGTAATAATTATTTTAAATACACAGTATTGAACATAAGCTTCTAACTATTTTACAATCACTTAGGCCCTTCTTCTGATCGGTGCGGCCGGATCCGATTATGCGGCCAGGACCGTGCGTGCGAAACCCCGCCTTCCATACGGATCGCCAACTCCATCCGTACGCGGTAAGAAGCTGGCCGAACGGACCGCACGTGTATTTTTCACGGAATACGTCTCCTCCATCTAAGGGAACCTCCCCCATCATTCGATGGTCGCAGACCATCGAATGCAGGACCGAGTGCTCCACCAGCTCCCGCAACCTCAGACCACACGGACATTTTTACGTGCAAAAGCAGGGATCTGGGCGGGCAGCTGACATCCGGCGATGTCATATGTCCGCCCCCTACACGTGCGTCACGGCCGCATTACCATACGTACGCCCAGCGTTTGCATGGGAACGCCCATGAAACGCGGGGCGTATGCATATGGTAATGAGCCCAAATAGCCCTTCACGCCCCGCTCCACCTCCTGTTCGGAGTGTTCACATATCATGCGGGGTTTGGCCGTACGCCCCGCTCGCACATGCGCAGAGACGCCTCTGCACATGCGCAGACACAAAACATTGGCGGGCCGAACGCACGCGGATATATCTGCACCGACCAGAATAAGGGCCTTATTGTCCTGAATAGTGCTGCAGTTGCACCTATCAGCAATGAGTGTCAAGGGTAATGATTAAACATGCTCTTACCTTATGACAGACATCAATTGCATCAACATATCTCTTAGCCTTCAGGTAGTTAAAAGCCAGTTTATACCCTGAAAATAAATAAATATAGCCATTATCATGCTGCATAGGTGTAACTACTGTATTATCTCTTTTAATTTGGCACTAAGCTAGTATAGGTCTTGAAAACAAAGCTTCTAATGCAGTGATTTTTACCTTGCGGCACACTAATATTTTTAAATTGCCAAGGCACACCATGAGATCCCCACAGGGCAAAACACATTGGCACCCACAGGGAAAAAAAAAAACTATTGGCCCCAAAAATAAAATACACTGGCCCTTTACATGAAAAGAAGAGACCAGTGAATAACAGTTGAGCTGGTGGTAGCTGTAAACTGGTGTTTTGTCTGTTGGGAAAATTATAGTCTGCGCTCTTAGCTGCCTATATTCTTTCAAAAACGGAGGAGACCACCCAGTCTCCTTACAATGGACAATATCTGGGGAAGAGTGTTTTAAAATGAGAATAAGGGCACTATTATTATGAAATGGAAAGAGGCTAATACCCCCCTGTAACTCCCAGTAGATCCAGATGTAGTTGTATTTTTCTTATTGCAACATATGAAATGACAAAAAGAGAGAAAGAGGGCCATACCCCTCGTGTAATCCTGTTTTGGGATTTCAATCACTCTATAATATGATATGGACAATATTATGGTGTTATCCAATCTTCAATTAATCAGGGTATCTCCCCCTTACAATCACACTCACAAAAAGAGCAGATCAAATCGCATTTCAAATGATACTTCCAGGGTCATCAAAAACTGCAATCAGATTATATGAAACGGGGTGCTCCCCCTAAACCATATACTCACAGAGTAGTGGATATCAAGGCGCATAGAACAGGTTCTTTCTCCAGTGTTTTTTTTTACCCTCCCGAACCAAAAATAAATCCTGGATTCTTGTATATATAAACAAGTATCCGTCCAGCCCTAACCGGTTCCATACAGCTCAGTAGCCTCACTCTTTCCAATTCTGTTTTTAAACTGCATGTTTTATAATAAAGGATACTTGGGTACTTATGTAGTATCTGGGCTGCCGATTTTGAAATCGGGTCCATCACATCGCATCGCATACGACCATATCGCATGCGATGCGATGGACCCGATTTTTCCATAGGATTCAATGTTAAAATGGACTGAGTCCATTTTAACATGGAATTCAATGGGAAAAGGGGTCCTTTTCATACCCCTACTATCCAAGTGGGCATGGAGTTGGATATAAACCTGTGGCGAACGTAGCGAACCACCGAGCCCGAAGCGTGGCGAGCGTAGCGAGCCCCGCGAGGGGACACAGAATACCGTCCACTCACGGGGCTCGCTACGCTCGCCACAGGTTTATATCCAACTCCATGCCCACTTGGATAGTAGGGGTATGAAAAGGACCCCTTTTTCCCATTGAATTCCATGTTAAAATGGACTCAGTCCATTTTAACATTGAATCATTTGGAAAAATCGGGTCATCGCATCGCACTGATTGTATGCCTTAAGTTAAGGCATACAATCAAAAAATCGGCAGCCCAGTTACTACATAAGTACCGATACTTGTTTATATATGCAAGAATCCAGGATTTATTTTTGGTTTGGGAGGAAAGAAAAAAACCCACAGGAGAAAGAACCTGTTCTATGCGCCTTGATATCCACTACTCTGTGAGTATATGGTTTAGGGGGAGCACCCCGTTTCATATCATCTGATTGCAGTTTTTGATGACCCTGGAAGTATAATTTAAAATGCGATTTGATCTGCTCTTCTTGTGAGTGTGATTGTAAGCGGGAGATACCCCGATTAATTGAAGATTGGATAACACCATAATATTGTCCATATCAGTGATTGAATTCCCAAAACAGGATAACACGAGGGGTACGGCCCTCTTTCTCTCTTTTTGTCATTTCATATGTTGCAATAAGAAAAATACAACGGAGAACTACATCTGGATCTACTGGGAGTTACAGGGGAGTATTAGCCTCAATTCTTTCCATTTCATAATAATAGCGCCCTTATTCTCATTTCAAAACACTCTTCCCCATATATTGTAGCTGTAAACTGGTTTGGGCATCTCTAGATCTGGGGGCACACTTGAGAACTGCTCAAGGCACACTAGTGTGCCATGGCACAGTGGTTGAAAAACACTGTTCTAGTGAATAACATTGCTCTCCCAAAGAAACCAAACATTTATTAGAGAGCATACATATACGTCAGGCAGGTCCAAACTATGGCCCTCCTGCTGTTATGCCTTACCATAGTTTTGCTATTAGGGGATGCTAAAACTATGGCAATGCATGCTGGGATGTGTAGTTTAACCAAGTGAAATTCTCCAAAAATGGGAATAGCTCTCACTGATGTGTAGTATTATTACATATTACAGAGAAGAAGGGTCCATACAGAATACAGCTCTCAACTCCCACGGATATGTGTTATTACATTACTAATATATATTAAAAGAGGAGCAGGTACAGTTATAAACAGATGGAGCCGTGCTTATTCACAAAGAATGGGACACGTATGTGTGGAACGCTCTAGCGGCAATGGGACTTGCACACATGTGAGGCATTCGCGAGTCCCTTTCTTGGTGAACGGAGTGCGAAACAGAACAATCTGGTGCACGGGGGGACGCCATCTGTATGAGAAGGAATAACAAAGTTCTCAGCTTCTACTGAATTTGTGTTATTACTATTGTATATTAAAGAGGAGAGAGGATCAAACAGTGATATATGAGGGGAATTAAACACCGCTCCTACCTCACACTGGGGTTTATTCTAGTTCATTCTTTCTGACAAAATCCTTCTTAGATGGACAAAACCATGGCCCTTATTCTGATCGGTGCGGTCGGAGCCGATTATGTGGCCAGGACCGTGCGTGCGAAACCCCGCCTTCCATACGGATCGCCAACTCCGTCCGTATGCGGTAAGAAGCTGTCCGAACGGACCGCACGTGTATTTTTCACGGAATACGCCTCCTCCATCTAAGGGAACCTCCCCCATCATTCGATGGTCGCAGACCATCGAATGCAGGACCGAGTGCTCCACCAGCACCCGCAACCTCAGACCACACGGACATTTTTCCGTGCAAAAGCAGAGATCTGGGCGTGCAGCTGACATCCGGCGATGTCATATGTCCGCCCCCTACACGTGCGTCACGGCCGCATTACCATACGTACGCCCAGCGTTTTCATGGGAACTCCCATGAAACGCGGGGCGTATGCATATGGTAATGAGCCCAAATAGCCCTTCACGCCCCTCTCCACCCCCTGTTCGGAGTGTTCACATATCATGCGGAATTTCGCCGTACGCCCCGCTCGCACATGCGCAGAGACGCCTCTGCACATGCGCAGACACAAAACATCGGCGGGCCGAACGCACGCGGATATATCCGCACCGATCAGAATAAGGGCCCATGTGCACTGCAGGGGGGCAGATGTAACATGTGCAGAGAGAATTAGATTTGGGTGAATTTTTTTGTTTCTGTGCAGGGAAAATACTGACTGCATGATTTTACACTGCAATATAGATCTCACTTTGAAGAAAAGCCCCACCCAAATCTAATTCTCTCTGCACAAGTTACATCTGCCCCACCCGCAGTGCACATGGTTTTGTCCATCTAAGAAGGATTTTGTCAGAAAGAATGAACTAGAATAACCCCCCCTGATAGGTGGCATATTTGTATTTATTAAACAGGAGAAGGGGCCATACAGAATACAGCTTCCAGCTCCCACGGATATGTTATTATTATTTATTAAAGAGGAGACCGTACAGTTATATATGAGAAATAACACAGCTCCCACTAATATGATATATTTATAAGAGGAGAGGGAACCATTGTTTTCCTGATACATGACATTGCTCTTTTTTTCCAATAAACCTTTAAAAATTGCATATAAGACTTTTTCCTGCTGCCCACACAAATCTTATGGTCCGTACACACTTGGAGTTTTTGCCCAGCGTGTATGCTGACCAATGATGGGGAGAATCGCTGGGCTGAAAAACGCTCAATGCATACACAATGATCGGTTTTTGCCAGTTGCAGCAATTTTCCCAGGGGTGGACGACTTTCTATAGCAGGACGCTGTGGACAGCGTCCACCCCATCGCTCATCTGATGGTATTACCAGCAGATGAGCGTCTGAGCCAGCAATGATTCGGGAGCGCGCATCACCGCTCACTGCTACCCTGTACACACCGAGCGGCTTTTGGCTGAAAGCAGCTCAAAAGACAAAACTAAGCAGCTAAAAGTCGCCCATCGTGCACGGACCTTAAAACCATAATTAATTGGCCCAGTTAGGATTTTCTGTTCAACATGCTTGATGTAGAGCGACGTTTCATGACTGCACTACAAAAGCCATGTGCACAACTGGACTAATCAGAACAAATCTAAGTAAGCGATTCTCTTTAACAGTACCTAAATTATACTCCAGGTTAGTCACCTTAAAATGCACATTAGCACAGGTCATATGATCAGTAAAAGCAAATCCATTTATACAAAAACCCCATTTAGAGACATATAACCCGAATGTCTCTTATTATTATTGCATAGGACAGTGGTTCCCAAACTGTGCGCCTAGGCTCCCTGGGGTGCCTCGGAGCACTTGCAGGGGTGCCTCAGGTTGGTGGTCCAGAAGCAATTCAAGTTATTTATGGCCAATGAAATAGGCAAAATCAGTGCTTTTGGCTTCCAATTAAGAATATGTGGGTAAACAGAAGTGAATCATGTTTCTCACCACATAAGTGGACCTAAGGAAAACATTTAAATCACAACTAATTTAATATTTTTCCTGAAATTAGTAACCAACTTTTGGCCTAGGGGTGCCGTGAAAAATATTCTGATACTTTAGGGTGCCGTGATTCAAAAAGTTTGGGAACCACTGGCATAGGAGTTATCACTTTTAATTTACAGTACTGATCATGTGACCAAATATTAATCTCCAACCACATCAACATAAGAACCCACTAAAACAGATTTAATCTCCAAGTACATGGGCCTAGAGTTATGGGAAGAAGAAACAAGCAACATGCAGAAATGACCGTTCATATAAAGCAAGTTCAATTCTTATTGTTTTTAATACAAAATGATAGCCATCACTAGCCGTGTTTTATTTTCTTCCAGACCCTTTAATTTCCATTCCGAATTGTTAATGATATGATTATACCATAATTCTGTCCGGATTTCTAGTGTTCTAATAAATGCCACTTGTTAAAGTGAAAAATAAAATAAAAGGTGCAGGTGCTCTTTCCATTAAAATACACTGTTCAGTAGATATAGTACAGCATGAAGGTGCTGGCATTATGCCGTGGGACTGTTTCAGCTGTTTTTACAGAAAATTCGGTAATCCGGTTGAACTGGCCAGCTCGGTGTCTATATCTTAACTCCATCGAGAACCTCTACAACAAATGGGTGCATTCTAGGCTGACTTCAGTGTCACAGTTTGTTACTATACTTAAAGTGGAATGGCAACACATAGGACGCCTGCTGTTGTCCAGGAACTTGTGGACAGTTTGCGAAGAAGGGTGTCTGCAATCACTGTGCATGGTGGACCTAAAAATATTTTTGATCAATTTGCGGTTTGTGTCCATTATCTTTTTTTCTACATTTTATTGTACACTACATCTGTTGGTGGTCGTATAACGCTTGGACCTTCTAGAATTATTCAGTGAGTCTTCCATAGAAACTATCCACACACAGCACACATGTTGTCATTTTCCTATCTTACCAACAGTCGGATTGGTCCTGTTTCCTAACTTCCAGGCCATTTCATAGTTGCTGGCTGCATCTTTATATGCCTGTTCTTTTTCCATTATGTAGCCAGTGTATTCGTAAGCCTTGCAGCAGGACTGTAACAATGGATTTAATGTGGTTAATAGGATATCAAATTGTGGAAAACAAAGTTAAATACACAGTGTTACTGGTAAAAGCTCATATCTTTGTCTGGAATTGCTATGGACTGCTACAAAGTGTTCCTGCACTTAGATCACAATGTTGTTATTTAATCTGCTACAATTTTAGACTCGATGGAGACGCAAAAGTAAAACATAAAATGTCAGCAATTCTCATCTTGGTGTGATTCCATGTCTCTATTCACAAACACTGCACTTGTTTCCCCATGACTGCGAGCATCACAATAATAACAACATGTAATGTACAGCAGTAAAACGTTCACAAGCTGTATAAGCAAACTTCGTTCTGTACACTGACAAATGTCTCTTAAAACATTTATACCCCAATAAACACAAAAGCATATTCACAAATATCCATTAAATCCCTCACAATTGGTCATACACAACAATACAATTATAATGAAATGGTAAAAATCACTTTATATCACTCTTCCTCCTGTAGCACATGCCTCCCCATGTCAATTGCTACGGTACTATCCAAAACATGACATGCCAAACCCCTCTGCAGCAGGCATGGGGGCAGATGTATTAAGCCTGGAGAAGAGAGAAACTGGAGATAAAGTGAAAGGATATAAAGCACCAGCCAATCAGCTGTGTTTTAAAATTATAGTCGGGAGTTGATTGGCTGGTGCTTTATCTCCTTTCACTTAATCTCCAGTTTCTCTCTTCTCCAGGCTTAATACATCTGTCCCTTTATGTTTTATAGGGGTCTAGTTACTAAGCCTTGGATGGAGATTAAGTGGACGGAGTTAAAGTAACAGCCAACAGCTCATATTAAGGCAGATGTATTAATCCTGGCAAAGAGATAAAGTTTAGATAAATTGGAAGGAGATAACGCATCAGCCAATCAACTCCCAACAGTCATATTTTAAACACAGCTCTTGGCCAGGCTTAATACGTTTGCCCCGTAATTTTTTAAACACAGTCTGTCACATGGCAGTTAGGAGTTAACTGGGTGATACTTTATCGCCATCCATTTTATCTCTAGCAAATATACCCCTTAAGGCCCCCAGACATTAGGCCACCCTGTCCTGAGGACAAGTCGGACCCAATTTCCCTTGAGCTTCCCAGGCAGGCTCTATTACGATTTGGCATTGATGTGCCATTTTTACATGCGATGAATCACATGCGATTTATCACTTGTAAAGACTCACGGGGACCTGCAGCAGTGACGGGGTGTATGTTCAGAATATATGTTCAAATATTCTCTGTAAAGCGCTGCGGAATATGTGTGTGCTCTATAAGAAACAGTTATTACAATAAATAATGATAAAATTAAATAGTGTGTATAGGCTTTTATGCAGATGACTGCTTTTGTACATTTTCCTGCGTCTGGGAGCAAACAGTCGATTGCAATTTGTCCCCAGAAATTTCCAGATTTTCATTACAACCAGCCAGATTGGAAAAATAATCTTCTAGTGTGTATGGACCTTTAGTCAAAATAGGTATTTTTCCATAAATAAATCAGAAGAAGGGGGAAGAAGTTATGCCTATAGTTTTAGATTTGGAAGATAATGCTGAAGTGGAGGTGTTAGAATACCTTTCTGCGGAGAACACAATAATCGCTGAGCGTGCCTATATATTATATTAATGAACGTTCTACAGCTAGAACAGGGTTTAAGGTAAGATCTGAGTTCTATCCCCTACAATATAGGGAGGGGTCCATATGTAGAAAGCTTTTATAATGCTATAATATAACAAAGCTGATAAGACATCTCTCAGAGATAAGCAATTAAAGCAGTACTTTATGACCCCAGTCTCAGCATTAAAGAGGCGGACAAGAGGGTGGGGTTATAGTGATAGAAACAGCTGATCATCTAAAACAAGCATATAGGCAGCGAACTGGTGCAAATTATTTTGATAAATTATTGGGAGACCCCACCCTACTATTTCAGAATTAATTCAGACATGTATTAGATGAGGGTCTGTCCGTGGGCGCGATATCCAGGGAACTTCATAACTTTTGTACATTCCATATCCAATTACACCAAGTTATTATTTTCAGCCAAAGATCTATAAAACCCTGACCTGCCCACCGAGCAGGCTTATAATTGCAGGGATAGGATCTATGATGAATCATCTATCGTTTTTTGTTGACAGTCATCTACAAAAGTATGTCTATAATTTGGATTCATATAATAAAGACACAATGCACTTTTTACAAAAAATGAGGACAATTGAATGGAAAAGTAAATATTTTATTACTAGTGATGTGGAGCAGTTATGCTCTACTAAGTGGTTCTCAACCTCAGTCCTCAGGACCCCCACACAGTGAAAGTTTTCCATATCCCCACACAGAATCACAAGTGAAATAATTAGCTCCACCTGTGGGTCTTTTAAAATGTGTCAGTGAGTAATGAGTGCACCCGTGCACATGCTGGGTGGCCAAGAAATGTGAACTGTGTAGGGGTCTTGAGGACTGAGGTTGAGAACCACTGCTCTAATATACCGTATATACTCGAGTATAAGCAGAGTTTTTCAGCCCTTTTTTTAGCTGAAAAAGCCCCCACTCGGCTTATACTTGAGTCAGTGGCTTCTTTGCTGCGTCCAGCCATCCACTTCGCTGCCCGGCTGCACTTTAAACATAGGCGCGGCTACGGCAACATGGCCGCCGGCCTCCTGCACTATACATGTCCTCAGCGCAGGAGGCCGGCGGCCATGTTGCCGTAGCCGCGCCTATGTTTAAAGTGCAGCCGGGCAGCGAAGTGAATGGCAGGGCAGTGGCGGCGGCTGCGTACCCCCCGCTCCCCGTGGAGCCAGTCAGCGGCGCACCCCAAACACGCTGGAGTCGGATGCTGGAGGAGGTAAGCGGCGGCTGCTCCCTCCCCCCTCCGTGTGTGGTGTCCCTTGCATGGGGATCAGCCTGTGGTGTCCCAGGGGTGAGCAGGGGAATCAGCCTGTGGTGTCCCAGCCTGTAATGTATTGTGCAGGAGGAGCAGCCTGTGGTGTCCTCTGCAGGGGGAGCCACCTGTGGTGTCCTGCTATTATGCAGGGGGAGCCACCTGTGGTGTCCTGCTATTAGGCAGGGGGAGCCACCTGTGGTGTCCCAGGGGTGAGCAGGGGGATCAGCCTGTGGTGTCCCAGCCTGAGCAGCCTGTGGTGTATTGTGCAGGAGTAGCAGCCTGTGGTGTCCTCTGCAGGGGGAGCCCCCTGTGGTGTCCTGCTATTATGCAGGGGGAGCCACCTGTGGTGTCCTGCTATTAGGCAGGGGGAGCAGCCTGTGGTGTCCTGCTATTATGCAAGGGGAGCAGTCTGTTGTGTCCTGGTATTTTTATACAGGGAAATATACCAGTAGCTGCTGCATTTCCCACCCTAGGCTTATACTCGGGTCAATAAGTTTTCCCAGTTTTTTGTAGTAAAATTAGGTGCCTCGGCTTATATTCGGGTCGACTAATACTCGAGTATATACAGTAAATCACGATTTGGGAATATAGGCCATAGAGTACTATTTATCAAATGATTCAAAGATGACAGAAAAATTAAGCACTTTTATTTTACAATCTATCAGATTTATATTGACAATTATTTTATTTTTTATTCTAATTCTTATTTACAGTGACGGGGTACCACCATGGGGACCAGGTTCGCCCAGAGATTTGCAAACCTTTTTATGGGCCACTTTGAGGAGCAGCACAATTGAGGGGGCTCGGTCTCGGGGCAGGCCTGGTCCTCTATAGCAGGTACATTGATGATTCAATGTTCAGTCGGGGCGGTGAGGGGGACTGGTGGCAATGGCGGGGGAGGCGTCAGGGACCGGCAGCAGGCTCCGTTGCCAAGGGGCGCCTAGTGTCATGTAGTGTCTATCAAGTTCATAAATATTTTGAATGCACTCTGTGAATTATTTATCACTAATAATTTTTATTAAATTAATATATTTTTATATACATTGTTGTATTTATTATATTGAGTACAGCAGCGCCTCCTAAAGGTGACAATTTGTATTGCCACCACTCTAGATATTTGTTTTTACATAGAGGTTGACAATACCTCTGAATAAGGGGCTGCAGCTACACTCAGGAAAGTAAGAAGGTCTTGCCATCAACATTAGAACCAGCACTTCGGCATGACCTAGTGTCACTTTTTTTGGCTATTAATACATAAAGAGCACTCATTCCATATTTCATTCTAAAACCTGCAAGTAAGGTTTCTTTAAAAGGAGCAAAAACTAGAGACCCACAATGCTTCTCTGTGTGAGCAAGAGCGCATAGTTGGAAACACCCCACCCATCATATTATGGCAATATATAATATATACACATATATTAATGCTCAAAAATCTGTTCGTCAGGTCAGAAAAGGCATGATGAAAATGCACACATCACACATTGAAGTCAAATCTCCAACCACTTTAGAACCGCCAAGTTCATTTACTGTAATTCATCTTTTTAAATACTACTCAGATGGGCTTTAAATTAATCATGATGTCTTTATTACGGTTACTTCTGTGTGTTTGAAGCTTTTTATTGCATTGGCCAAAGTGTTCTTACAATTATGCTTTACAACCGGATTGTGCAAAATGCATCCTAAGTACAGTATCTGTAGATGCCAGAGAATTAATGTCCTTCAGGAGGGATAAGAAATCTGTAAATATTCTATGTAAACGAAACCTAAATGGTCATAAATGAATCAAACAAAACAAAGAAAAATAATGACTATATTTAATCCTATTTAATTCTTATTGTTATATTGTACCATCACTGTAGATTTGCTGTTACACACAATTATATTCCCCTTGTACCCCTACCCATGCAAAGTGTGTTTGCACCTCTTATTTTGAAGTAAAATTGGTTGTTTTTCTACATATCCCTGCCTGTCATTCATCCCACATCATACACACACCAAGGAGCAGAGCACTGCACTAACCCAAACTTTAGTTCAGCAATTCTATCCAGATCGGTCATCTGGTAAGTGGAGCAGCTAGCACTGAACAACCGAGTACAGTGCGCGGACCCCAAAAACGTTTTCAAAACAAAGAAAAAAGCAGCCATAATGGGTGCACACTGTATCTTTAACCCTTTCATGTCCAACGTCTAGACATACTCAACAGCTCTAGGGCTTGTCGCAGATCCAATGGTGAGCTACTTTAAAATAAGAACATTAACGTTCAATGTAGACCATTTTTGAATAAAAATAAATAAATAAATTACAATAAAGTTAAACATTTTAACCAGACTGTTTGAATTGCAATAAAAAAAATTTGGACTGCAAGTGTGGTTAAAACATTCATTTTAAAAGATTGATTTTCAATTATTCTGCTAGTATCTTTAAAGATCAATAGACTAGTAGTGATAAAGAAATTTCTGCCCCAATTATGTGCATTTAAGATAGCTAGGTTACATTAATAAATGTCCATATCTATGATTATATGGTTGTCTACTTATTTTATATTAATTAAATTGGGAAACTGTATATGGAAGATAATAAAATCTTATTTTATATATTGTGGTTGCACAGTACCGTTACTTTTATATTTACGATAAACTGTGTCTGTATGCACTAATAAGTGTTGTTATACAGTATTCATAGTATACAGTATTAATACAGTATTAATAGCCACTTGTAACAATTTTAGGTATGGTGCCTCCTCCCCCAAATGGGTGTTTCCTGTGACAGTTACTGGAAAAAGAGTTAAACTGAGTTCTAAGGGGCCGATTCAGCTTTGTTAGCCAAACATAAAACCAAACAACTGGGTAACACCACGATGCACTGTAGATGGGGCAGAGGCGGTGTGTACTCAAACGGAAACCTAAACTGCAGCCAGTATTTACCCTGCACGGAAAAAAATCTAACCTACCCAAATCTAAATCTCTCTGCACATGTTACATCAGCCCCGCCTTCCGTGCAACTTGGTTTTGCCCAGTTGAGTGCTTTTTTGCTTTGCTAACAAAGTAGAAACAGGCCCTACTGTTAAGCAAATAATCCTCATTACACCAATTTGTACCCCAATGTAGACTGCTTATTAAACTCTAGCTGGCACATACAATATTTAGAACATAGCAATTCATAGTTGTTAATACAGGGCTGTGTCTGATCACTTCCAGCAGGTGCTTCTCAGTGTATACCGTAATGAGCGCAAATGTGCTGCTTAGAGCAGTGCAGTGCTGATAGATACATTATATGTAGCTATTCAATTCCCAATAATGGAGCATTAAAGTGCTCAATATATAGATTATTTTTGGCAACTGTACCAGGAGCTGCCTGTGTGCAGGACAAGACAATATAGTGACAAGTTATAAGCTTCTTAATACTATATACAGTAATGATCCTACAATTAGAAGCTACAAACGTCTCTGCTGTAAGGTGAACCTTATCCTTGCCTATTGTGAGATGTTTCTACAAACTACAAGGTTGCCCTTTGGCCTTCTGGTCTATCTGGTGATCACCAATGACAAACCATATACAATATATACATTTTTCAGTACTTGTGTAGTTTCACGGCGCCACCGCGCGCACAGTCTGTTTCAGAAACTTGGCAGCCTGCCAGAGTCTCTATTTAACTGTGCGCGTGCCGCTCTAGCTGTTATCCTAGCTGTTCTCAGCGCTACGTTACCAGCGTAGCGTGTGCGCGTGCCACTCTAGCTGTTCTCATTGCAGCTATCAGCGTAGTGTAATGTACACGCTACAATTGAGACGCTTTAGCGTCTGAATCCCGAGTCCTTGCAAGCCGCTAAGAAGGGGGTTATCTGGATTCAGACTCTAATGCGTCTGAATTTGGTAGGGTGTAGGGGTACATAGGGGTGCACTCTGCAAAACACTCCTAAACCTGTTCACAATGACACTAGTCGACATAACAGCTGTCGACCTTGTTAATTCCACTATCCACGCCAACCCGAAGCGTGGCGAGCGCAGCGAGCCCCGCGAGGGGCGGCGGTACGTGTCCTACGACCTTTTCATACCCCCACTATCCACGTCGGCGTGGAGTCGAGAATAGAAAGTGTGGCGAGAGCAGCGAGCCATCGAGCCCGAAGGGTGGCGAGCGCAGCGAGCCCCGCGGCTATCTTCACAGGGATCCGCATCCCCTCGCGGGCTTCACAGGTGTCCGCGTCCCCTCACGGGGCTTGCTGCGCTCGCCACGCTTCGGGCTCGGTGGCTCGCTGCGCTCGCCACACTTTCTATTCTCAACTCCACGCCGACGTGGATAGTGGGGGTATGAAAAGGTCGTAGGAAACGTACCGCCGCCGCTCGCCACGCTTCGGGTTGACGTGGATAGTGGAATTAACAAGGTCGACAGCTGTTATGTCGACTAGTGTCATTGTGAACAGGTTTAGGAGTGTTTTGCAGAGTGCACCCCTATGTACCCCTACACCCTACCAAATTCAGACGCATTAGAGTCTGAATCCAGATAACCCCCTTCTTAGCGGCTTGCAAGGACTCAGAATTCAGACGCTAAAGCATCTCAATTGTAGCGTGTACATTATGCTACGCTGATAGCATAGCGCTGCAATGAGAACAGCTAGAGTGGCACGCGCACACGCTACACTGGTAAAGTAGCGCTGAGAACAGCTAGTATAACAGCTAGAGCGGCATGCGCACAGAGTCTGGCAAGCTGCCAAGTTTCTAACAGACTGTGCGCGCGGTGGCGCCGTGAAACTACACAAGTACCCATTTTTCTATTTAATGCAGTAGGTTTAAAAAAAGTTTTAGGTCTTGTTGGGATACCATATTATTTCTACACATAGAAAGCATTTAAAATCGAGATGGAGAAAATGTAAAATATAAAAAAATGTAATCACCAATTTCAAATACAAAAGCTCTGGGGGGAAATAAATCTGTTTTCAGTAGAGCACTGAGAAAACTCTACCACAAAGGGGTTTATAGAAAAAACTTTTTTGCAAACCTAAAATATGGCTTTTGTTAAGTCACATTTATGTTTTAAATACAAAATGAAAGTAATGTGATATCTGGAATTGTCTTTGTTACATGTGACAATTGTTTGTGTTGTTTTTTTTTTCACCTAGAGGTGCAAAAAAAAATAAATTCTAAAAAGAGAGACATCGTATACATCAATTTTCTTTTCTAATATACAGTATTTCCAAATTAAGCATAATCTTGGACTTCCTGTAAATGGACACAAAACTGATATAGCACACTCTTAAAAGACAGTTCCTGTATCCTCCTCATACTGGCCTATTCTCCCGGATCTGCAAGGAGGCTCCCAAAAATTGAAAGGCGCTCCCAGCTTCCACGAAGAGTGGGTTTGTCTCCCATAGTTGAGTGAAGTGGGCATACCCCCGTAGGCAAACCTGCGATTTGTGCTGAATAGCGTAATCATAACCATGCCCCCTATTATACAGTGCTGTTAATGTTGGTACTGCATTGCAAGGTGGGTGGCTACGATGATGTGATCAAGCACCCACGCCCTCGAACCACCATAATTTGCCGCATCATGTTTCCACACTGACACTGATATTAAGCAACCCCCCCCCCTCCCCCCTGCTGTGCTGACCGATGTGTCTCGGTAGAAATCAAAACATGTGCAAATTGAGTTAAACAGTGGAGTTAAACCTGCTTTCGCAACAATCACCCAACAAGGAGTACAAACCACAAAAAACTGAAAGTTCAATAAATAAAAATGAATTCAATGAGGATCACGAACAGATAAACTGAAGTCCAAGAGGAGCACTAAAGTCCATCTTTGTAGGTCACTGCGGTATGTCATGTTACAAAGATAAAGGAAGTAGTATGCAAGAACATTTTAAAAGGAATTAGTTAATAACCTAGTTAATCACATAAACGGAATACAAATGAGGATGTAAAGTCTGTGTACCAATGAGAAGGACTAATATGGGTTGTATTGTCAATTTAATGGCTTCTGGAAAGGGAACATTATAACCCCCAAGAGAATTATTCTTCATTCAGATAAAAGGTATTTTTCTGATAATGCAGTGTAGTAATCACTTTTTTCTATCTGAAGTCAATTATGAGAACGCCTAATTTTTATTACAATTATGGAAATGGCAATGAGTTTTTCATTTCCCTTAAATGCATTTTAACAATCCTGTGCAATTTTGAATTTAAACAAGATGAGGATTTAAACTATTATCAATGGAGTAGGAAGCGTGGAACATGCAGAATCCAAAGTACAAAACAAGTTTTACAAAAACCCCAATGCGGCCTCATTTCCATACCCTGTTATGTCGGAGGCAGCGTTTCAGCAGCTCGCCCGCCATATCGTATTTTCCAGACTGAATATAAATGTCCGCCAGGAGTAACAGACTCTTTTCAAACTCTTCTGCATCTATTGGATTCCAGTTCATTTTGGAGATTCTTTTCAACTGGTTTCGTGCTCTTGGGGTTTGTTTCAATATCATGTAAGCGGTGGCCATACCCAACAGTGCTGGTACATGGTCCTTCTGATTGATTAAAACAGAACCAAATGTTATCCAATGATAAACACAAGTTTAATTAGTTATTGCAAAAACTAGAGACCAACACATACATGCTACTAGCATGAGTTATTCTACAGCCATGGACAAAAGTTTTGAGAATGACATCAGTATTGGTTTTTCAGTCTGTTGCCTCAGTTTTCATAATGGCAATTTGCATATACTGCAGCATGTCATGAAGAGAGATCAGATTAATTGCAATGAGTATGAACTTAATCTCAAAAACAACAATTCAACTGCATTTCAGCCTGGCCACAATAGGACCAACTGACATCATGTCAGTGAATCGCTCATTGACACTGGCGTGTAAAGCATTTTATTCTCAGCAGATGGCACCTTTCATTACTGAGGGGGTGCAATTTAGAGCCACGTTTCCCTACTATGTATATGTGTAGAAATACACACCTGAGGTTTGAGGATGCCTCATCTAGATTGGCACCCTCCCCCACCACCCTCTATGTTTTTAAGCAGGGAACCAGCATCGACTGCACTGCGACAGAGGCATAATTCCAAGTAAGTCCTATTTATTTGTATATAGTGTCAGAAAATTTTGGGTTGGCATCTGGGTGTGGGGCCCCCGGGCTGCTCTGGCTGGACTGTCTCAGGGCATCACAACTTAAATACACAGTCACTTTTTATATCATGTTTGTTTATTATCTATGTATGCACTCTTTTGTTCATACACTCTCTACCTCCAAACATATAGTAGGGACCTTCATACTTATAATTTTACCACTTTACTATTACTATTCTTTATTGTGATGCCCGGGGGGGTCCTTAGCTGGATCATGTTTCGGGGTTCCCTGTGTCCCAGGTGGTGACCCCATAGTGTTAGGGACCTGCTCGACAAGAGGTGATCTGGACGATTGGTGGGCAGGCCAATATCACTGGCCACTGATATACCAACAACCTCTTATTATATATTATAATGTAATGATCGCATAGTGCATTTGCACCCTCTCTCTCTATCTCTCTCTCTGTAAACCATTTTATTCTCAGCAGATGGCACCTTTCATTACTGAGGGTGTGCAATTTAAAGCCACTTTTCCCTTTATGTTCTAATTGCAAATAGGACATAAAAACAGCTTCTGCTGATTAAAATGACTATATTCAGTGTGTGATTGCCACTGTATCTGTAGAAGAAATGAAAGGTCACAGTGTTTTCCCGGAAAGTGTAACGTAACCTTTTGTATGCAGATACAATGGCAGTCCCACTGAATAAAGACATGCCATATATCATTTTAATCAGCAGAAGCTTCTTGTGTGTATATTTTGCATTTAATCGAAAAAAAGGACACCCAGTGATTCTGTCACGCACTGGAATGGCTGTTTAACGCAAAAGGTGGCTAGCTGTATATGGACACATCTGTAGTTTAATGACTACATAAAAAGAGTGGCCAATATGACTTTATGCCAGACATTCCTAGCCTCGGTCCTTAAGGCACAATAACAGGCCAGGTTTTAGGTTGGGAATGCCTGCTCTTTGCTGATCTACAGATAGAGCGCCCTTCATTCTTGCGGAGGCTGGCTGTTGGATCGCCAGCCCCTGGAAGGGGACACGCATGCGTCCCCTTACTACAGAGCTCCACGGCGGTCCCCGCCGCTAAACGCCGCCTGATCCCCCCCCCCTAACCCTGCCCATCTCCCTGAAGCAGAGATGGGCAGGGTTCGTGTCCCCTACCCCCCCGGAAACTGGGACACGCGTGCATGTGGGACGCTCACGCGTCCCAGTCAGATGGAGCGCCAACTCGCTAGCGGGGGCAATCTGGCAAGCCCCGGCACTGGCTGAGAAGCGCTCCATCTGTATGTTGATGTCTATATTCTACTAGCCTATTGAACTAATGTGGAGAAGAAGCTGAGATAGAGTACGGTCTAGTTTACCCATTACCGCAATGAGTGTTCTACCTAATAGACTCTTGTGTAGCTTACGCCTCCAACATATACACATTTAAGATGAAAGCGAAGGAGCTTACTTCTGCAGCGGCCACTTCGGTAAATGTATTAAGTGCTCGTTCTACATTTGCTTTTTGTTTGGTAGCCATCAGGCAATAGTTCTCCATAATCCGCAGCTGTATGTGACCCTGGAGCGTCTGCGGTTTTAGTTCTTTAAGAAGCTTCTCTGCAGTACTGACAGCGAGTTGAACAGACTCTTGCTTTTCTGTGGAATTCCTACATAATCAAAACGTTAACAGTATATTTTTATTTTATCTAGTATTTAATATGAAATGTCACGTAAACTAGGTTACAAGGCTGGGTTACAGTCCTTAATCACTGATCCAGTGAAAATGTACACTCCTCGGGCCTGATTCAGTTGGAAGTAAAGTAAAGCTGGGTACACACTATGTGATTCACAGTGCTCCCGGACGAACGTTCTACCAAATTCACACATATTATTTAACAACCTGTGAGAGCGCATCGCTAACCATATTTATCTTACAGTTTATATGCACTTTAAGGGCTCTGAAGTACAAATGAACTATTGAGAATATAGTCTGACCTCTTATGCGAGAAGTGTTTGAAACAGGTCAGTAAAAGTGACTGTTCTTTTAGCGATGTTGTGAATTACCTGAGCATTTACTATTAGTGAAGTCTACCACAACTCTAGGGCCCCGGGCCCCCTGGTCAAAAAAATATGTCAAAAACAGCAAAAGGTGCAGAACAAGTTTTGTGGAATAATCCAATAATCCCATTCTCCAGAAACAAGCTCATTGAAAGGCCAGCTGTAAATAAGATCTATGGAACCATAAATATTTAGAAATAACTCATGTAAATATGACCGGTTCCCTTCTTTAACATAAATGGGGCAAATTATTTTTAACCTAAGGAGGGGCATTAGAACGAAGCTTACCTTTAAAAGACTAAGAAGCCTGCAGGCTGACTACAACCTACTATATATATGTAACAAACTGGACCAACAAGAGGGAGAACAGCCTGTTGGTCTGGATCACGACTGTCAAGTAGTGGAATTCCGACTGTCTGAAAATCAACTGCTACCCATGTAAGGTGTCTTGTCCTATTCATATACAAAGCTGACAGATTATTTTCTTACCCCATGTCACCATCCAGGTTGTCAAACACTTCTCCTCCCACTGTGTCATTATCTGGATTCAGACAGATCTCAATCATATTATAGACAGCATTCTGCCCCCAGTCACTATCTTTACGAGCTTTATTGAAATGCCGCAGAGCATCGTTGGGCTCACCAGTGTACCTTAGGAAACATATAGATGTGTGTAATGTATTAGACATGCTACTTAAAAGGACAACATAAAGCTAACATTGAAAAAAAATGCAAACATTCTAACATAATATATATTTATTGTCAAAGTTATTTAGTAAAAATGAACATACCATAGATATAATCCTTTGCAATAGTGAAATCCAGGTTCTAGTTTTGCTCTAGATGAGTGCTTCTCTGCCAGATCTAGATACTTTGGTATTTCTTCTAGTTTTTCAGCCCTTCTTAAAAGGTCAATCAAGCGAGCAAGAGTGGAGTAATTATCTGCAAAAGAAAGAACACATTCTCGATATGTTTCATAGCGCCGCATGGTTCTGCTGAACCAGATCTCGTTTGGTGATACAGCGAGTTCTACGTTCTCAATTCAAATGGCGATTTGGTCATACATGTACCAGAACAGTGGATTAGGAACACAAAACCATTAGTGCAGTCAGATGAGCACAAACATGGCACGATGCAATAATTCTGCAAAAGAATTTATGTACATACTACATTAAGCTCTAGCAAGTACAGGTTGAGTATCCCTTATCCGAAATGCTCGGGACCACGAGAATTTTGAGAAGGGATTTTTTTCGATTTTTGGAATATTTTCCCCCCATACTTACCTGGTCCCCTGGTGGTGCCCCGACGTCCATGGTGGCCTTTAGGATCCTCTTAAGCGGCATCTCCGGTCCCAGGGGTGCATTGCATGACCACACACTTGCGCAATTTACCCCTGGGACCGGAGATGCCGCCGAAGAGGATCCCGGAGGCTGCCGTGGACATCAGGGGACAAGGCAAGTATGAAAAAAGGTGTGTGTGTGTGTGGGGGGGGGGCACATATCCCCTTCATCAGATTAAAAAACTTTTTTTTTATCTGATGAAGGGGCTACGTGCCTCGAAACGTTATTAAAGTTCAGCAAATTCACCACATCAATGGCTGTTGGTGTTAGTCTCCGAGTGCCGCTCACATTATCCTCGCTATCTATTGGACCCATCATCCAGGGAAGGCACCGGGGCAAGTAACCCCTGGGGGGAGCCAGAGTGCCGGGGATCTCTAGTGTGTATATATATGTGTGTGTGTGTGTGTCTGTGAGTCTCAGAAACAGCAGAGAGTGAAACTACATATCTTACTCACACATGCACAAACAGAAGGTAGAAGACTAGTTTTTGAAGCTTTTGCTTTGAGCGGTCTTACTAGTAGCTTATATATTTAGGCACAACAGCAAATATTTTCCCTGTTTAAACATGAATAATGAAATAATTTGCTCACAGCAACAAGGAAACATTTTTAATTTCAGACCTTGTTTCTGCTTATTGCTTAGCACTCTAAAAATGCAGTCTCATTCCCCCTCTATTACAAATAACTGGTCAGGCTTTAGAGAGGCATTGTGGGTTAATGGGTTAAAAACAAATTAACCTTTTTACAATACAAGGGTTGAGCATACCTGGCTTGCGTTCCAACAGCTGCTGGAAGTGAAATACTGCTTGCTCATAATCCTGCTTCCTGAACATAAGACCAGCCATCATCTGCAAAGTTTAGAGAGAAAGCAACTAAATTAATTGGCCAATGGGCTTAATCCAGGAGGTGTACTCAGCGCAGATATTTGCACAGTTGAGTGATTTTTTCCTCTTAGTTACGTTGCAACGCAAACCATAAATGTAAAGTCATACCCAACAGCGTACAAAATAGCTATTACTTAAGATGGTATTTGCAATCCCTGGGTGTTTCATGATGGAGACTGGGAAGTGGCCTAGTCATTGTAAAAAAAGGAGGTGTCACGGGCATGTTTCACATGCGGATGGTTTCTTTATCGCATCAGCACAGCCACAGTAGCCATTTTTTTAAAGGAAGTAACACCGGAGAGTGGGACAGGAAGGGGCTGCCCAAGGAGTCAATGATTCTCTGATGGTACACCGGTGGTGGAGTGATCGGATCCACTAGCTCACTTAATCAATGCTCAGATAAGAAAAGTGGGCGTAGCATGGTTTGCTCCGTCTGTCACATGAAAGAACACAAGGGGAACACTTAAACGGGCATATGTAATTTTCACACTTGAGAATGCGGGAGTAATCGCAGACACGCAGTAGTTTCAAATGCATCTGAAACAGGCCCATAATCCTTTGCTGTCTGAGGAAGCCGCTGAGGTCTAGGAGGTGGAGAAACGTGTTGGTTTGTTTTCTTTATGGTACCAGTTGTCTGATTTCTGTTGGAGACCTTCTTCCGGTGGACGGACCCTGATATGGCCAGTCTGAAGTGCTAACCAGTAAATGCCAGGAGCCAAGAGTCCACTACTATGAACCTCTTAAAATCCCAGTCTACTTTAAAATCTATGCCTGGGAGAGACCTTGCTGATGCAGTATAACTACAATGTGTCTTGTTGCTGTGCTCAGTCTTGCCATGGTGTATGACCTGAAACAGTCTTCCACAACCTCACTTTTGTTGCAGATATTTTTATCCTCCTCACAGTGGCCACCTGTATTCACTTTACAACGTTGCTGTAACTAATATTTCTAAAGGAGTGGCAACTATTACACCCATATTTACTTGCTCTTATTCACCCAAACCTGCAACGCCTAAGCAGACCAGACTAACTAACAGCTGTCTCTTTCTCCTTGCTTAAAAATCTTTTGAGCTTTTGCATGAACTGCATCTTATTCATTATCCTTTAACCTGCTTATAACCTCATTCTTTGGGACTGCGACTTCTCAAAAAAAGTGGCATTATAATATCTAGAGGTTCTCCTCGCTGCATTAACAGAAATATCTTTCTTGGAGGATGTGTTTGTTTCTTTGATACTGTATTGTATTAAGTATAAGTAATAAGTATGTATAAGTCTTTCTTATGCTTATTATTTTTATGAATTGAATATTAAACTGTTCTTCACTATTTTAGTGCAGTGTTTATATCTTTTATTTTGTCTTTTTTCATGTGGTTAAGTACCCACATTTCACTGCAGCTTTAAATAGTAAAAGGGTTCTGCACACATAGGTTATATCTAGTGCACAGCTGTTTATTCCTGATTGTGACTGGAGCGGAGAACAAACGCCTTCCCCTAAACCACCTAGGCATGTATGCGTTTTCTGGACATTCCCAGAAAACAGACGGTTAATACCTACAAACGCTGGTTTCTTGTCAATCAACTTGCGAATGGCAAGCAATAAAATAAAGGGTACCCTATTTTTCGCACCATAAGACGCACTTTTTTCACTCAAAAAAGTGGGGCAAAAAGTATGTGTGTCTTATGGAGCGAATCCTGGAAAAAAAAAAAAAAAAAGAGCTGCAGCAGAGCCCACTCCCCCCTCCCCTAGTACTTGTCGCTCACAGAGGTCCAGATCATTCAGCGTGCTATGGGGTCCGTTCAGTGAATGGGAAATCATCGGCGGGGTCCCTGTGACAGATGGAAAATAGTAGCGCTACTAGTTCCCCGCCGATTATTTCCCATTCAGTAAGTTGTCCTGCCCTCCGACACCAACTCCTCTCCCTACCGCAGTATCCCGGGGTGCGCTGTGCGGGTGGAGTTTGCTACAGACTTACTTGCCTGCGGACTTGGTGCTGTTGCGGGGCACTCTTGCAATGTGCGGGTACAGAACAAAGGATACTGTCGGGATCACGTATAGTGAAGCCGGGGTGCTGCTACTCCAGCACCGCTGCTAGGGACTGTGACTGCCCGGCTTCCCCTGCTTTCCCTGCGAAAGCTCGGGACTGTGACTCCACAGCTTCCCCTGCGGCAGCTCGGGACTGTGACTGCCCGGCTCCCCTTGACTGTCCTGTGGCAGTTAGGGACTGTCACTGCCCGGCTCCCCCTGCCTGCCCTGTGGCAGCTAGGGAATGGCATTGGTGAATGTATCTTACATTGTGGGGTACAGTATGTGTGCGGGATAAGCAGTGTGCAGTATTTGTGTGGGATAAGTAGGGTCCATGATATGTGCAGGTTTATCACGTCCCGGCTGGTAAAATAATGTATACTCAGGGGTAGCTACCTGTACTTCACGCCCAGGACCCCAATAAGCATACCATCTTTCCCAGTGTGGACTTTCTGGATACCAGGTACCCCATTGTTACCAACCCACAACTGTGTGGCGGACACTGCTCCACAAGTCCCCCAGTGGCAAAATACCATCTAGCCAACCAAGCAGGAGGACCCTGTGAGCAGAAGCCTTTCCCAGTGACTTTCCATCTCTTGGCGGACACCGCATCCTGGACCACCCTGGTGGCTATAATCCAACATAGTCCACTAGGGCAAAAATACCAGTGGAATAGCGGAAGCCTATGGTTTACTTTTACCTCCAAACGGCCACATATACCATGATCAATAGTGAGGAAAAAATCGCTTGTCACAAAAGTGGACTCTCCTGGATCCAAAGGTCACCCAGTACCGGTAAAGTGAACTTACCCGTGACCCACTGTACCCCATTGCCCCTCATTTCTCTGGGCCAATCCACCTATTGTCCTATGGCGTGTTTTTAATAATTGTTCTATATTGTGTATTATATTGTGCATCTATTGTATATTGTTCTTACTGTACTTGTTTTTTATTATAGTAAAATATTTACATTTCCATATCCATACAATTGGTCTAAATTTATTAAGCGCTGCTCACATGCCTAGTGCATGATCCTTTGTGTGTTTTTTTTCTCTCTAGGTGGGGATTGACTACCCCCACATTTTTGAGCAGCTGCTTT
This sequence comes from Crinia signifera, assembly GCF_055691185.1. NCBI lineage: Eukaryota > Metazoa > Chordata > Amphibia > Anura > Myobatrachidae > Crinia > Crinia signifera. The sequence goes on along the minus strand of NC_139223.1, from coordinate 145,942,542 downwards.
CCTTAGAATAACAGCTACTGTCACAGCGCCTGATTTCTATCCTTTGTGAAAAACCGCCTGCTATTATTGCAGGATGGCCTATGGGCCATATATATGCCCAATCTACAGACCCAGAAATGCATAGTGCGATCAGCTCTGAATTAGGCCCAATATCTGCCTAAAGGTGCCCATACACGTTACAATTATTGTATACAATATTGTATACAATATCGCATCTCATCCGCATGCGGCAGTGTAGCAACAATGTAAGAAGGCAGGAGCCCATTACAGTACAGCAGTAGGACTCTAGCCGAGTTGCCAGCATTGTATATAATACAAGGCACCTTCTTCTACAGCCCCTCCTGAGCCTTAGGGAACACAAACACTTGGAACATGATCATGTCTCTTTTCTTACCTACTCTGAGAGCAGGAATACATGTATAATGCAAATGGCTTCTCCTCTGAGAAAAAAGAACAGGTATCAATTGCCTATTTAAAGATCTGCTTTCCAGCCCTGTACTTCTCAAAATGGAAACCTTTGTCCAATTTGATTTCAACCGGTAGAATAACACTGAGCTGACTTGTGCAATCTGCAAAACAGCACAAAACAGAAAAAGACTGGTGTTCCATGTAACAAGTGACTGCCCTGTAAACACGGTCAGACTGGCAAGCCTGCAGGATAGAATTACCTCATTTCAATATGTTAGGAGGATTGGATTCGCGCTCTCTCCTGGATGGAAAGTCTGGTGGCCGTATTTGTCTGCATAACAAACCGTAAAACACTCCGAGGGGAGTGAAATGACTCCTTCATGTTCTGTACCTCGCTGTCCTTTCTGCTTATTTGGCATAGTAGGCCCCCAAGCTATCAGAGGACAACAAAGCGGTGACTGAGCACAAAAGCAGGCACACATCACTTCAGATTCATTTATGTTCTGCTGAAGAAGTGGACATTAATGCAGCAGGAGGGGTCTGAGGGAAATAGACACCACCTGCCAAGATCGCAGAGTGCTGGGACCGAAGACGCAGCATTGGATCACCAGCACACCATCTTCCAGGATTCCTTCACTGCAAAGTGTCAGGGAATGTCACCCTATTCTGTCTGGGAAATCATGGTGTTTCCAATAGCATGGTGACAAATAAAATATATTTAGTAAAGTGGTTAACACACTATGCCAGTGGTTCCCAGACGAGGTCCACAAGACACGCTAATGGCCCAGGTTTTAAGGATATCAATACACAGGTGACTGAGGGGTAAATGTATGAAGCTTGGAGAAGAGGTATCTATTACCATAAAAAAACGTTATGAGCAGGGTCATAATGCTACAGCCAATCAGCTCCTAACTGTTCATTTAAATTTACATATTGTAGCTGATTGGCAGGAGCATTATCACCCTGAACATAACGTTCTTTATAGTGATAGATACCAATTCTCCAAGCTTCATACATTTACCCCTTAATTAGAACTCCGGTCCATTTGATTATAGCAGCAGATGAGCGACAGCCGGCAACGATGATGCGGGAGCATGCAGCAGCGCTCACCGCTGCCCTGTACACACGGTGGCTTTCATGCTGAAAGCCGCTCAGACAAGAAAATTGAGCGGCTTTCACATGAGTCGCCCAGAGTGTATGGGCCTTTAGTCACAGGCCTCTGACCATGTATTTGTGAGACTCCTTATTTTACATTTCCCTCTGACTCACCATTGTAGCAGCTTCGTTGTGCTGGTCATTCTTCAATAGAAGGGCACATTGCTGTTGGCAGGAGTCAATGTCATCTTGAGCAAGATATAGATTAGCCAACTCCATTATCACCTGCAAGGCAACATAGGCGATGTAGTTGGCTGATTAATAAATGCTACATAACCATGCAAATAAAGAAAGCATGCATCCCCTTTTTGGATTTATTGAATGTGTACAGTATACTGGTCTCTGGGTATAACAGACACTGAGGCCATAGGTAGATTGGCAAGAAATGTACTGCACAGATTAATACATTTTATTTCTAAGGCCCCACAAGCGGTTCGCAGATGAATGGTTGCAAGTGAGAAGAGATTCAGGTATAGACAGAAAGCTTGCAGTGCGAGCACACAGGGCTGTAAGAACAGGGGGGAAGAGGGCCCAGCTTCAGGGAGCTTACAGTTTAGAGGTAGGGGAGACCGGCAAAATGAGGTGGTTACTGGTTTATTATCCAAATTAAAATGTACTTAGCCAAAATCTAACTTTAGTATAGTTCCATCCCATTCCTAGAATCGCTACGTGTATCATGGGGCTGGAGAACAGGAATTGGGTCACAGCTTGGCTGTCTTTGTACTATTGCTTGCCCACTATGAATACAAGCTGATAAAGACACCTGTGACTGATGTCAGCAGGAAATTCCTTATACTGGCCAAAAATTGGGTAATGATATATGAATTACCCAATAAGGTCAAGTTTATATATATTAAAGTAGTCTGAGATCAGAGTTCCCTAAGTAGATAATTCTACTCGTCCTTTCCTCTTAGTTAGCCTATACCTAATGCTGGGTACACACTATACGATCGGCTGCACTTATAACAATATCTGCGGTGCTCTTCGACAAACGATCTAGCTCTTAAACACTTGGGGGTATTCAATCTTTACCGATATTTCCCAACCTATTCAATGCTGCCGTTAATGACAGCATTGAAGGGTGTCAGGTCCGACGTTTCAAAAATTCTGGTTTTTTTTGTCGGAAACGGATGCAATTTGTCGAATTCACGGCCATATTTGCAGATCCGCCGACTTTCTGACACTCGAAACATTGAATTCTAGCTGTCGATTTACTGTCGGAACGAACGAAAATGACCTGGGATTCCAACGGTCGGGACGTTCCGACAGTCGGAACCACGGATTGAATACCCTCCTTGTGTTCAGCAGACCAAAATCCCCCCTGTTGAACATGCAGTAGTTGATGATATAGTCAGATTTGACTACATGTTGACGTCGGGGGTTGTTTTGCCGTTAACTACCCGCGGGTGCGCTCATTGTTAACGGTGAAGATATGCACAAAAATATCGTCAACGATATGGTTATTGTGCATATCGTATATATATAAAAAAATCTAGTGTACCCAGCTTAACACTTTCATTTTTACTAATAACTATTACTTGTCTTCACCAAGTTTTAGACATAAACTACATACTGTATCTACTGTAATTTACCTCACTTCAAAGTTCTAGATATCACTCATTAAACTGTCATATTAACCCCTTCCTGACACAGCCAGTTTTTGCCTTCCTGACAGAGCCCTTTTTTTCAAATCTGACATGTATCACTTAAGTGGGGATAACTTTTTTTTGCTTTTACTTATCCCAGTGATTTTGAGATTGTTTTCTCGTGACACATTGTACTTCAAATTAGTGGTAAATTTGGGTCGATACAGTCTGTGTTTTTTTGTGAAAAATACCAAAATGTCGTAAAAAAATGGAAAATTTAGCAATTTGCAAAATGTTAAATTTTCTGCTTGTGAGACAAATAATCATACCACTCAAAATAGTTAATAACTAACATAGACCATATGTCTACTTTATGTTTCCATCATTATTTCAACTTCCTTTTAATTTTTTTGGACACTAGGAGGCTTACAATATGAATAGCAAATTCTCAAATTTTCAAGAAAATTTCAAACACTGATTTTTTTAGAGACCAGTTCAGTTCTGATGTGACTTTGAGGGACTTGTATGTGAGACACCCCCATAAATGATGCCATTTCAAAAACTGCACCCCTCACAGTATTCAAAACAGCATTTTGGAAGTTTGTTAACCCTTTAGGTGTTTCACAGGAATTAAAACAAAGTGTAGGTGAAATTTCAAAATTTCATTTTTTTTGCAGATTTGCAATTTTAATACATTTTTCTAAGGAACACAGTAGATTTTACTAGAGAAATGTGACTAAAAATTGATTCCCCCAATTCTTTTGTTTTCATAAATATCCTATATGTGGCCCAAGTGTGCACGTTGACCAAACCACAGGCTTCATAATAGAAGGAGCACCTACTTGATTTTGGAGCCTCCTTTTTATGAGATTATTTTTTAGGCACCATGTAGGTTTCTAGGCACCATAAGATGCTAAAAGTTAGGAACCCCCCCACAAGTGACCCCATTTTGCATTTTCACAAGGAATGAAGGAGACAAAGCACCCCAAAATCTGTGCCCTAATTTCTCCCGAGTACGGCAATGCCTCACATGTGACCAAAAAATACCATTTGGGTGCATGGCAGGACTCAGAAGGGAAGGAGTGATATTTGGATTTTGCAGCACAGATTCTGGTGGAATGTTGGTGGGTGCTATGTCGCATTAGCAAGACCCCCGAAGCACCAATACAGTGGAACCCCCCCACAAGTGACCCCATTTTGCAAACTACACCCCTCAGGGAATTCAACTAGGGGTATAGTGTACATTTCAAACCCCCAGGGGTTTCACCAATTGTGGTACAACTGGGCAGTGAAAATGAAAAATTTAATTTTTTACACAAAAATGCAGTTCTGGCTCAAAATTTTTCATTTTCACAAGGAATGAAGGAGACAAAGCACCCCAAAATCTGTGCCCCAATTTCTTCCGAGTACGGCAATGCCTCACATGTGACCAAAAAATACCATTTGGGTGCATGGCAGGACTCAGAAGGGAAGGAGTGATTTTGGGATTTTGCAGCTCAGATTCTGGTGGAATGTTGGTGGGTGCTATGTCGCATTAGCAAGACCCCCCAAGCACCAATACAGTGGAACCCCCACACAAGTGACCCCATTTTGCAAACTACACCCCTCAGGAAATTCATCTAGGGGTATAGTGTACATTTCAAACCCCCAGGGGTTTCACCAATTGTGGTACAACTGGGCAGTGAAAATGAAAAATTAAATTTTTTACACAAAAATGCAGTTCTGGCTCAAAATTTTTCATTTTCACAAGGAATGAAGGAGACAAAGCACCCCAAAATCTGTGCCCCAATTTCTCCCGAGTACGGCAATGCCTCACATGTGACCAAAAAATACCATTTGGGTGCATGGCAGGACTCAGAAGGGAAGGAGTGATTTTTGTATTTTGCAGCTCAGATTCTGGTGGAATGTTGGTGGGTGCTATGTCGCATTAGCAAGACCCCCCAAGCACCAATACAGTGGAACCCCCCACAAGTGACCCCATTTTGCAAACTACACCCCTTAGGGAATTCATCTAGGGGTATAGTGTACATTTCAAACCCCCAGGGGTTTCACCAATTTTGATACAACTGGGCAGTGAAAATGAAAAATTACATTTTTTTACACAAAAATGCAGTTCTGGCTCAAAATTTTTCATTTTCAGAAGGTATGAAGGAGAAAAAGCACCCCAAAATCTGTGCCCCAATTTCTCCCGAGTACGGCAATGCCTCACATGTGACCAAAAAATACCATTTGGGTGCATGGCAGGACTCAGAAGGGAAGGAGTGATTTTTGGATTTTGCAGCTCAGATTCTGGTGGAATGTTGGTGGGTGCTATGTCGCATTAGCAAGACCCCCCAAGCACCAATACAGTGGAACCCCCCCACAAGTGACCCCATTTTGCAAACTACACCCCTTAAGGGAATTCATCTAGGGGTATAGTGTACATTTCAAACCCCCAGGGGTTTCACCAATTTTGATACAACTGGGCTGTGCAAATGAAAAATTACATTTTTTTACACAAAAATGCAGTTCTGGCTCAAAAATTTTCATTTTCAGAAGGTATGAAGGAGAAAAAGCACCCCAAAATCTGTGCCCCAATTTCTCCCGAGTACGGCAATGCATCACATGTGACCAAAAAATACCATTTGGGTGCATGGCAGGACTCAGAAGGGAAGGAGTGATTTTTGGATTTTGCAGCTCAGATTCTGGTGGAATGAATGGTGGGTGATATGTGGCATTAGCAAGACCCCCGAAGCACGGTGAAATGATGAACCTAATAATCCATAGATGTGTGGTATATTTTAAAACACTCCTTTATACATAGGCCGGGTTTGTCGGGGCAAGTTTCACAGTGGAAAATAGTTTCCTTTCTTATTCCCTTTTTATAGCAAACTTTGCACCTTTTTTGTGTCCTGCCCTTTCTTGCAGTGGAGGGGATTTCGTTAGGAAAATGCTGCCCTGGTACAATACGGGGGCCAGTACTAGAAGTACTGGGGCCCTCTGCCTGCTGGTTCCCAAATATTAGGCCCTTTATGACTTCCTCTTGAAAGTGCATAAATGTCCCCCTCTGGCTGGTAGAACAGAATAGCACGTAAGCGTTATACAGTGCCATCTGGATGATATACACGGCCAGCTTCTTGTACCAGATTTTTGTTTTCCGCAGGGCACTGTACGGCTTCAGTACCTGATCTGAAAGATCCACTCCGCCCATGTACCTATTGTAATCTAGGATACAATTAGGTTTTGAGGTGTGGGTACTGGTACCTCGTACAGGGATGGAGGTGGTACTGTCTCCATGAATTGTTGTCAGTATAAGGACATCCCTCTTGTCCTTATATTTGACCAACAACATATTTTCGGTGCATATTCTCCTGCTTTCACCCCTTCTCATTACTTGGGCAATGTGCATTTTTGGGAGGCCTCTTTGGTTCTTACGCACAGTACCGCAAGCTGCTGTACCTCTTGAACCAAGGGCCTTAAACAGGGGGATGCTAGTGTAAAAGTTATCCACATAGAGGTGATAACCTTTATCCAGGAAGGGGTGCACTAAATCCCAGATAATTTTTCCACTAACACCTACGAGGGAGGGGGGGCATTCTGGCGGTTCAATTCTTGAATCCTTCCCTTCATATACCCTAAACCTGTGGGTGTACCCTGAGGTGCTTTCACACAGCTTATACATTTTTATGCCATACCTTGCCCTCTTACTGGGAAGGTACTGGCGGAATTTAACCCTTCCTTTAAAATGTATAAGGGACTCGTCAATACAAATAAATTTTTCAGGGATGTACATCTCTGCAAATTTGGCACTGAAATGATCAATGACCGGCCTGACTTTGAATAGCCGGTCAAAGGTGGGATCATCTCTGGGTGGGCACAGTGTATTATCGGTGTAATGTAAAAATTTAAGGATTATCTCAAAACGAGCCCGAGTCATGGCCATACGGTAAAATGGGGTGCTTTACAGAACATCTGTACTCCAATATTGCCTAATTTCTGGCTTTTTTACTATGCCCATATGTAACACCAGACCCCAAAACGTCATCATCTCTACTGCATCTACAGGGGTCCACCTAGCAAATGATGACGTGGGGTTTTGAGCAATAAACTGCTGGGCATATAAATTACTTTGGTCCACCATTAAATTTATAAAATCATCAGAGAAAAATAATTTGAAAAAGTCAATTTCTCTGAGACCTGCTGAATCAAATTGGATTCCTGGGATGGCCAAAAACTCAGGAACCTGGGGCTCAAAATTGTCTGGTGGTGGGGTCCATACGGGATCATTCATTTGGGGGGGGGGTCTCAGCTGCTCTACGGGGGCGTCTTTGAGGGGGTCCCTCATCAGCAGAGGAGGAAGAGGAGCTTAAGGTGAATCCTTCAAATTCCCCGCTTGCATCACTGGCTGTGTCAGAGTCAGAGGCAAGCATGGCATATGCCTCCTCCGCTGAATACATTCTTCTGGATGACTGGGATGACATTTGGGATGACATTTGGGATGCCATTTTTATTTTTGTGTTTCTGTAAGTGTAATGTTTCAACACATGTATAGTGTAGGGGGGGTACAAACTTTATTTCAACACGGGGGGTATGTAGTGTGTAGTGTGTATGTAGTGCAGAAAAAAAAAATACTTTATACAGGAATTTGATCCCAATAAAAAAAAAAAAAAAATTGAAGGGGTAAAAAAAAACGTTCGTCACTGAACAGCGCTCAAAGGCAACAGGACACCCACAAAAACAACGTGGGTGTAAAAACAAAAAAAAAACAATTAAAAAAAAACTGCAGAAAAAAAATGATATCAACCTGTGCCAAAAATGCTGTTCAGTGATTGTACGTCACTGATCAGCGGCCACAGGACACCCACAAAAGCAACGTGGGTGTAAAAACAATTTAAAAAAAAATTCCACAGCACTCTCCAAAAAAAAAAACAATTTAAAAAAACTGCAGAAAAAAAAATGATATCAACCCTGTGCCAAAAATGCTGTTCAGTGATTGTACGTCACTGATCAGCGCTCAGCGGCCACAGGAAACCCACACAAGCAACGTGGGTGTAAAAACAAAACCCCACTGCACTCTCCAAAAAAAAAAAGTGATGCAGTGATGCACCACTGATTAGCAGTGAGGGGCAGCAGACACACAACCTGACAGGGTATATATATAAAAAAAAAACCTGGACCCCCAAAAAGTTGCTGATTAATTAATTTAAACTGACCAGCACAAAAGGGGGGGCAGCAGGGGGGGCAGCAGTCAGTTGCACACGCAGCACAACCTTTGGTGCAACTGACAGGTATATATATAAAAAAAAAAAAACCTGGACCCCCAAAAAGTTTCTGATCAGTTAATTAATCAGCACAATCAGCACAAAAGGAGGGGCAGCAGGGGGGGGCAGCAGTCAGTTGCACAGGCAGCACAACCTTTGCTGCAACTGACAGGTATATATATATATAAAAAAAACCTCTGCACCCCCAAAAAGTTGCTGATCACCTCAGATATAGTGATCAGCACAAAAGGGGGTGCAGCAGACACAAAATATAGCACTCTCTATCACTCTCTGTCACTCTCTGTCACTATCTGTCCCTATCTCTCACGATCTGTGACTCTATGACACTGCAGCAGCAGCACACACAGAAGTCACAAGATCCAGGAAGTATCCAGCTGCTGGCAGCACGCTACCAGCGGTGATCAGCGGTGATCAGGTAAGTTTCAGGCAAGGATCAGGTATGTATCACGACAGATTGGCACGGTGACCGCTCTGCACGCAATTCCAGACCGGAATGGCGTCTGCAGTGCAGTCACCGTTATTTTAAATCACGCGCCTTGGCTGTGATTGGTCCGTGGGTCCCACGGACCAATCACAGCCTTGGGGGCAGGTGGGGTGAGGTGTCGTCGTCACCGATGACCCCCTCATGCCCCCTGACGCCCGGCGGTGATTGACACCTGTGTTACCGAGCGTCTGATTCGCCGGTAACACAGGAAAACGCTGTGAATGGCTGTTCACACTGAACAGCCAATCACAGCGATCGCCGACGGGGGGGCGGCATCGCAGCCCCCCCTGGGCATGCAGGGACATGTCTGCTGTCAGGGACAGCAGACATCGTCCCTCTGTCCCCGCGTCTATAGACGCGGGGACAGTTTAAAGTCATGACGTATATATACGTCATGTGTCGGGAAGTACATCCCGGCCATGACGTATATATACGTCAAATGTCGGGAAGGGGTTAAACTCTATGTGTAGTCAGTTATAACATGTTATTTACTTGCTGTATAACAAAGTATCACTTTATGAGCAGTATTCAATGCCGTCAGGGAGGGTTTGTACGGCACAGATGGCTTTTCCATGCCGAAAATAAGCCATCCTTACCGTCAAACCCCCTCGCCGTATTCAATGTAAGGGCCAAATCCTCGCCATGAGAGGCCGGCGAGGATCCCCTTAAACGCCACAAATGCAGTGAGCCTCACCATTTTAATGGCCATACTCGCCATTTCCACCTCGCCTCAGGGAACAGGGAGGCAACTGGCGAGTGAACCAGATTCGTTGAAAACCCTGACGGCGAGCTATCAGCACTTCTATGTGCGAGGAAACAGGATTACCCGGAGGAAACCCCTCGCAAGCACGGGGAGAATATACAAACTCTGCACAGTTAGGGGCATGGTGGGACTGGAACCCATGACCTCAGTGCTGTGAGGCAGTAATGCTAACCATTACACCATCCGTACTGCCCTTCTCCAACTTCTTACACAGATAATACTTCAAATATTCACCTTAATGAAACATTTTAGATTTCATGATATAAGTTCAAATTTACAGGAGACAATGGAATAAATGTCTTAATGATTGATATTATTCCTACTGTATTCAGAGTAATAGAAATCATTAAGGAATATATATCTGATAATCCTGTTCACAGATTTTAATACGATTTTTCTTTTCTCATTCTGTCTATTTCAATATTTTGCTAATTTTGTGTTTCTTTCTCGAATGATTTTATTCAATAATTAATAAAACCTATGTTAGAAGCATCCCACCTCCTAAGATCCAAGGTCAGAGTGTGCTACTGTTGTCTAACAGCTGGGGGAGGAGCTAAGGAAACACAGGAAGAGCAGTAGAGGTGAGGGGGAGGAGCAAAGGTCTGCCTCTTGTGCTAATAGCATACAGGAACTTATGTTGTGATGTTGACTCAACCCCAAAGAAATAAGGACTCTGTTCAGGCTCCCGGAGCGCCTGATCCATCGGCTCCAGCCCTGGTTGTCGTTTCTTCCTTTTTTAAGTACATGCAATTTTTTTATATGCATTAAAAAACGTCATCATTATGTACTATATCTCAACTTACGGACACATTTCTATGATGTTAATGGCTGCTCATATCAATCTCTATGTACTATACTATACATGATGTTTTCTACTCAGATCTGAGAAACAACAAAGAGGAATTGGTGTAGCTAGCGATCAGCCGGCAGAAACCAAGGTTAATGATTTGTACCTTATTGTCTGTTTCACAGTAGACTAGTGCTTCTTTGTAAAATTTGATTGCTTTGTCATAGTCTCGCTGGGCTGCAGCATGTCTGGCGATTTCTGCACAGATTTCTGCTGCCAGAGACTTCTGGGAAGGGACGGCGTCTGGCTGCTCAAGCTGAGCTCTCTTCAATACCCTGGCTTGTAATTCCCGGGCCTGTCAACAACGTTATAGACATGATTCACAAATGTTTGTCCATTAGTACACATGGTTATGTAAATTTCACGGAGCAGTAATTTGGAAAGGGGTCCAAGATTTATTTTCTGAAAAACTACAAAGAGCAGAGGGTTGAATGCTTAAAATGACTTGATATATACTTTTTGTAATATGATTTATTACTTGCAAGATTAAACTTGCGGCAATAAAAAAAAAAAAAAAAAGTTAATTCTACTCTTCATTAGTGTTTACTTTAATGCTAACAATTTTTCTTTTTATTTTCTCAGTTTTTTCACCTTATCGGGTTATCCAATTATCCGTTTTCACTGTGCAGTAAATGACCCATTTTTGTGCGACAACTCATAGAATCCAGGATAAATTCTTGGACCCATGTGCTATCACTGACAAAGGGGGTTCTGATAAATGCTGATGGTCAGGGCTAATTGGATAGCCTCTGGGGTTTACATTATGGGGGTTATTCTGATTCACTCGGAAAGGCACAATCACTCTCTAATGGACAAAACCATGTGCATTGCAGGTGGGGCTGATGTAGCATGTGCAGAGAGTTAGATTTATGTGGGGGTTGTACTTCAAACTGATATCTATATTGCAGTGTAAAAATAAAGCAGCCAGTACTTACCCTGCACAGAAACAATAAGACACCCAATCTTATTCTCTCTGCACATGTTACATCAGCCCCACCTGCAGTGCACATGGTTTTGTCCATTACAGAGTGATTGTGCCTTTCCGAGTTAATCCGAATAACCCCCTAGATGTAGTATTTACCACAGCTAATAGGATACCACTGCTTTCTGTATAACCACTGCAATTATGCACAACGGCTTTCAGAAAGTGGCACAAAAGTGAAAAATGTATCTTTGTTCATTTATTTAGAAAATAACTTTGTGAATAACTATAGGGCTTTTGATAACAGGAGGGGATATTGGGAGGACAAATGAATAACAAACACTATTTGTAATAGTTGTCAAATGCGTGTATAGTAAAGGACAGAGGTGTGAAATAAAAAAAAACACATTGTACAGCCTGTTGCACCAAAGGGCTAGTTCAGAATGGATCGCTAATCTGAGAATTTGTAGTGGACTGTGGGAGTAATCAATCGCCCAAACATAGGGCCTTATTTTGGTTCACTCTTTCTGACAAAATCCTTCTTAGATGGACAAAACCATGTGCACTGCAGGGGGGGCAGATGTAAAATGTGCAGAGAGAATTAGATTTGGGTGAGTTATTTTGTTTCTGTGAAGGGAAAATACTGGCTGCTTTATTTTTACACTGCAATATAGATCTCACTTTGAAGTAAAACCCCACCCAAATCTAATTATATCTGCACAAGTTACATCTGCCCCACCTGCAGTGCACATGGTTTTGCCCATCTAAGAAGGATTTTGTGAGAAAGAGTGAACTAAAATAAGGCCCATAAAGAGAAATGCCCCTTGCTAAATTGCGAATGGATCGTTAAATGCGATCAACTTGCAAATCCATTTGCAAGTCCCAAATTCCCAATTAGGTCTGAGGCTTCCACTAATTTGCGACAGACAGGGTGGAAGTTATCATGGCTGATGTCACAGACCCTCCTCAAAAATGCCTGCGCTTTTTTTGACACACCCAGAAAATGGCCGGTTACCACCTCTAAACACCGACTTCCTGTCAGTCAAACTGCGAGGGGATTACGTTTAGAAACCATATGCATTTTCTGTTGGGAAATCTCCTTATGCATGTGCAATGCATATGGTACGCATGCGCAGTCCTTAGAGAATTTTCAAAATCGACCAAATATCAATTTAGTGATCCATGATGAATTAGCTCCCAAATTGGATAACTTCTAGAATGTGCAATACAGTCGTTTGCAGAACTATTTGCAGTTCTTATTTACTTTACTGAAATAATTTAAATGAGGTAAACTGGACTGACTGGGAACAGCTCATGTAACTTTCTTTTCACAATGTGGGGAGGTCACATACAGATGGAGTGCCTCTCAGCCAGCACAAGGGGCTTGCCAGAATGCCCCTGCTGGTGAGCCGGCGCTCTGTCTGAAACGCACAAGCGTCTCTCACGCATGCACGTCCCAGTTTCCTGGTGGCATTCCGGATTTCCGCTTCAGGGAGACGGGCAGGGTTGGGAGGGGGGTTGCGGGGAGGTAGCGGCGATCACTGGGACCTGTGGGGAGGCGGCGGAGAGCTCAGTTGGAAGGGGACGCAAGAGCGTCATGTTCGCACGCGTCCCCTTCCGGTGGTTGGAGGTTGGCGATCCAACCCCCAAAAACCCAGCTGAATGGCGGTCGGCTCCATCTGTAGCTCAACCAATCAGAACAGAAGAAAAGAGTGCCATTTGCTCTCCAAAGGCTGTAGGCTCCAGTGGTAAAGGTGGCAATACACTTATATGATTTGGCCCTTTTTCACATGCACCATCAGGCTGATAAAGCATGTGAAAAGTGCCATATGGCATGCGTTCTATCTCCAGATCTGATGCGCGTTCCTGTGCGCATCAGAACTGGAGATTGCCATGGCTGCCACAAGGATTTGTCAGATTCTTCAGGGAATGTAGGTAGGTTTCATGAGCATGTAAGGGACATGATTTTAAGGGGCGAGTAAGTGAGGAGTTCCAAACTCAATCTTAACAATCAAATACTGTACTAGCTGAGGTACCCGCATTGCTCAGGTTTGGCTGTGCAATAAGCATTACTTGAACTTTAACTTTCTCTTGTTTTAAGCCGAACAGGTCTTCCAACAGACCTAGGAGGTGGCTGCCTAGTTTTATTTTTGTTGATGGGGTTTCGCATTTAGCCATAATCCCCAGATTTTCAATGAGCAGCAATTATTTTTATATTTTTTATTTTTTGGCCTTTTCTGTATCTGTAGCATTTTGTAAAAATGTTTTGGCCTCTTTGGAAGTTTGTAATTTATTATTATTTTTTTTGTATTTTGCAAAAAATTTTGGACGAAGTCACACCTGGGACCCAAGAAATTCGTTAGGCATCCCAAATCTTTTGTCAATCATCGTTTACATTTCCATCGAAATCCAATTAGTGGAAGGCACAGAACACACTCCTGGGTCAATGGTCTGCCGAGGGTGCACCAATTTGACATCAGACAGAGGTCTTGGCCACTCAAGAGAGGGATGGCAAATGATCTGTAATGCCTATTGAAGTTCTAATCTAAATCCATCCAGCGGAAGGCTCTGAACATGCCACCCATGCTCATGGTGTGCCTGGCATACACCTCTCTGTATTTGGATCCTGGATTTGACCACGTTCGTTTTCTTAAACCCCATGTCTTCTACCCCATCTATATTACGCAACTTTGCTATATCTTGCTTCACTGACCAACTTTGTGTAGAGGCTGAACCCCGGTTTGGGCACCTGGGACCCCCCCACAGGGTCTAATAGTGGGTACATACGGTTCAATGTGGAATTCGATTTGATTCAATATGCTGTTAAATTCGATCTGGCATTCGATTTCGACTATATATTGAGCAAACACGCTCAATATATAGTCTGGGAAATATTGAGCAAACACGCATTTACAGAGAGGGTAGTAGATAAGAGATGTAGAAGAGAGATTGCCTGGCAAGACTATTTTTATTTTCAATTTCCACTAAACATGAACGCGCATTGGGATTTAATCTGCATCGAATGCTGCTAAAACCATTTGATTTAGCTTCTATATGCAAAATCAAATATAAAAATAGTGCATATCTCAACATGTGTAGCCTTTATTAGTGGCTGTGAACCAAATCAGGACTCAATAAAGCCAGCTTGTGTTGGTTTCGTGCAAATCAATCCAAAAGTTTCCGAATGCATATGGACAAACAGGCAAAAAACAGACATCAAGAGATAGCAAAAAACACTGGAACAGTGCTCTAGAGATGGAGAAATATTGTTGATGTTTTTAAATCAATCTATATTTTAAACGTAGTGATCCTATAAATCGAGATAGCAATCTGAAGTGAAGGAGATTATTAATAGATGTTTAAGTCTACTCCTTATTCTAAGGAGTATTCTAAGAAGACAATGATAGATTTTTAATAACCTGACTAGCAGCAATAATTATCTATTCCCCCTTTACAAAGAAAATACCCTAAAATGAAGCAAGCTATGAAAACTGTGAAATCTTTGAATTACTGGTTAATATTTCACTGCTTTAAAATGCGAGGAAAAAATAAAATCCTCAAATATGAACATATGAACAGGAATTGAATTGCATGAAATGATTGTAAGGTTAATTATGAGAAATAAAACCACAGCTTTCTACCCGTGTAAAGTATTGTACTGTATATATTCTCCTGCAAACAAGATTAGCCACTATTAAGTATTCTAAAAAAAAGGACAAACTTTTAAAAACTCCAGAAAAATTCTAAGTAGACAACTGTACCTTCTGTAATGAGACAATAGCTTCTTCGGTCTTTTCCATCTTGCTATAAATCTTTGCCAGTAAAACATGATAACGGCTGTCATCCATTAGAGGAGATAGTTCATTGACTGCAAAATAACCAAACACAACCCCATAGTTACATGATTAAAAAATCATTTTAAATTGAGTAGGGTAACCTGCGCACCAGGATCTATATATTTGTATTTGGGTGAGCGGCTAATACAAACAAGGTTGTTTTACTTGCACAAATGGTATACAGGATATAGGTGACGGCTGAAATAGCCCTTGTGTGCAGTAATCAATGGTAAAATAGTGTGATGAACATAAGATTATGGGATTGTAAAATGTCAACACAATTTCTTGATCCACGTAGTTACATGCAGAAATGGACTGTAAACAGGAAACACTGCGAACACTGTTGGTCAAACAGAAAGGTTCCAACTGTCAAATATGTGAATATTGACAAATAAAACAACACTTAATATTCACTTCCTGTTGGAATGAAACAATATAGATAAACGGTGGTGGGTTGGCCGATGTCTACAAAACAATCAAATCAAGCGGGTTCTCCTGGTAAAAGTTCAATGGAGTGCTCACTGTGCGGTGTCCCACTGCTACGTTCAGTACAATCAGTTTTCCAGTCTGGTGCACCAGCTCGTTGGGTGCCCGGGTATTGTGAGGAACAAAGGTAGGATGGCAACGGTGCCAAGCCTGGTGTGGGTTACTTTGCTCCGGGCTGATGGGTCCTGCACACAGCCCTGCTCCTGTTGCAGATCCCTGACTGTGGCTGAAGCACTCAATGGGGGTAGCGCGGCTACAGCTGTTTGAGAGCTGGGTGCCGGTGTACCGTCCTTAGACAGAGACTTACCGACTTCCCAGGTAGTCACAATCACTCTCTTGTCCATCCTCCCCCACCAGCTATGCTCGGATGAATCTCCCGCGCACCTGTCTGCGGCGGCTTCTAGTCCTGTTTACAGCCCATTTCTGCATGTTTGCATGCAACTACTTGGTTCAATCAATTGTGTTCACTCTTGTATAATCTTGTGTTCAAAACACACATAGCATTGATTACTGGGGTGATTTCAGCGCTGGTCACCTATATCCTGTAAAATATTATTTTAGACTAAGACAAAAAAAGAATCACAACTTTAAAGCCAAATCCTGAAAGCTAAACAGTACTCAAAGTAGGACATTTATAATCCAGACATTCCACCCTACCTATAGACAAGCTGGTGTTTCTGGCTCATAACAGCAGCCACAGTGGTGATGGGACTTTTCATATTTTTCTTTTACCAGTAGGTGTCACTATTGCTGCTTTATCCTTAAGTTTGGTTAAGACTAAAGGTGGCCATACATTAGAATGATATCAGGCTCGAATGTACAATTTTGACGGGTCGTGTGATCGATTGTGTGCACATCATGAGGTACAGTATATCGTTATGATACGTGGCCCCATGGGTCGAAAGGTCAATCCTCAGATCATACGTGCTGCATGTATGATCCATCGTCTTTGCTTGTGGTCGTAAGCAGATTGTATGTGCTTTACCTTGTTCAATCGCTCTTACGACCTGCATAGATCAGGTCATACGCAGGTCATTCTAATGTATGGCCAGCTTAAGGGATCCATTTAGCAATGTTCACATTTGCAATGTGATCTTATACATTCCCCCGATCTGCTGGGGGAATGTATCGCCGAACACAGGCACGTCCCTGCGATGTACTAAACATGGTGCCGTGGAGATCCAGCGGAGGGTTCCTGGCAAACTTTCTCATAACTACATTACTAATCTGTAGCTCATATCGCAGTAGCTGCGGGGACTAATATTGGGAACGCTTTGCAGGCAGCATCACATCCCTTTAGAAATCTTGGGGGGATGTAGTTGCTGGCATGTATGGATGGATTGTATCAGGTATTTGGAGTTATCTGCTGTAGTCCCTCCTTCATACACTCAGGGGATACTAAATATTAGTGGGTAACCCTACAAAACGGATGTTATAGGCGCAACTATTGTTTAATAAATGGTTTCCTAAGGGTTAAATGTAACAGCCTGTGGGAAGCAGGATGTGAGTCTGGAAGGGTTTTTAAAGCTGCAATCATTTACATGGCAAAACCAACCTGGTTACGTACAATGGGCCTAATTCAGTTTGGCTCGATACCTTACCCTGTGCTAGCATTCAGGAAAATGCCTGCTATGGCAGCTGTGCGACGTCACACACAGCTGATGCGACCCTAAAGACGTTGGACGGCTGCGCAGCCAGGGGGCTACCCTTAGTATGCAAGAGCTTCACTGTATAACAAAGCGCTCCCATAGTAGCAGGTTTTTTGCAACCACATCACAGGGAGGGACCCGGCATGAATGACGGCCTTGCCCTGGGCTGGGCGCTGAAGCCCCCCCCCCCCCGCATGCTACTGACAGCAGATGTAGTTTTACAAACCTTCGCAAAACTACTAACACTGAATTGGGAAGATTGTGTGTTGCGCAATTATAATTCAGGTTATATAATAAATCATTTTCTTAGTGTGCATTCAACTAGCGTAACTACCTTTCTGCACAATCTTCTGTGCTATCCTCTTTCCGTGTTGCACAATTAGCAACACACAATTTTAAGCCTGTTCAGCAATACCCCTAACTGGCATCACCATCCACCTAAACATTGCTGAGAAGAAAGCTTTAACTCCGACTGGACACTGCATGTGGGACATAGGCATCTGTACCTAATTTTTCAGCCTACAGAGTTACAGTACTACATCTTAAGACACCAGAGAATCCTAGTCATTTTTCAAAGCATTTCATGAGGATACAAGAGATACGTTACTTAGATTTCACATCTCCCACCTCATCTGCCACTTTGAATATCTCAGCACCATTGCCCTCTACTTGTGGATTGGTAATATCAACATTGATCCAGTGGGTATTCATATGCGTTTTTCTCTTCTTTTTTTATCTGATCCCAGCTGACTTGACATGTATTGTCAGTATTTGTATATGCACACTGTGGCATTTTAGATAATTTGTATGTTTAAATGATTTATGTATAGTCATTCAAAATTGTTATATTTTATTACCGTCTTTCAAATTTACTCAGCCAGCGCTGGCACAATATATTTAACACTAAATTAGGCCACTATGTCTTGTAAATGATTATTTATTTATTATTATTTATTAACAGTTTCTTATATACTGTAGCTCACACATAAGCTGCAGCGCTTTACAGAGTATAGTTGAACACTCACATCCGTCCCTGCTCCAGTGGAGCTTACAATCTATATAATCTCTACCAAATGTACACGAACACACAGACATTCTAGGGTTAATTAGTTGGGAGCCAATTAGCCTACCAGTATATTTTTGGATTGTGGGAGG
The DNA here is from genome assembly GCF_055691185.1 of Crinia signifera. Classification (NCBI taxonomy): domain Eukaryota; kingdom Metazoa; phylum Chordata; class Amphibia; order Anura; family Myobatrachidae; genus Crinia; species Crinia signifera. The sequence goes on along the minus strand of NC_139223.1, from coordinate 145,923,990 downwards.
AAACCGGAGTACCCGGAGGAAACACTCACAAGTACGGGGAGAATATTCAAACTCCGCACAGTTAGGGTCATGGTGGAAATCGAATCCATGACCTCAGTGCTATGAGGCAGTAATGCTAACCATTACACCATCCGTACTGCCCCATGATTGCCGCTAAAAACCAAAAAAATCAGGCCAGACCTGCACATATCCCGCATTACCCTACTTCCTGCTTCTCGCAGATTACTACATTTAGCCCCAACACAGATCATTTATATATATTTTACACAATTTACCAAATTGCATTGTAATTATAGTTCCCTCTATACATAAACTTACCCGTCTCGTGATCTAGTGCCTGTTGAAGCACTTTCTCTGCCTTTTCATACTGCTTCAGTTTTAATAACAGTTCTGCCAAGTCATAATGGAGGAAGTTCTGCTGGCCACTTTTCAGGGCAGTTTCATAGTAACTGATTGCCTAGAAAAACCCATAGAAACAGCACTTGATAAATGTTTTTACGCCAAAGTTCTCATAGGCAACAATAGTAACCGGGACGCACCTTGGCATAGTTGTGAGTCTTGATCAGTGCCTTCCCAATCTTACTGGCCAGTGTTCCATCTTTAGGGTTCTTCTTCAATGCCTGCTCATAGATCTCAATGGCTTTTTCAGGCTTATTAAAATAAAGGAAATTTAATAAAAATCCAGATAAAATTTGTGCATTCCCTATTTAATAATATAAAAACAAAAAAATCATATTCTGCAGTGAGACCTGCTTTAGCCAATATTTAAGCATCCAACAATGCTCATTAAAATGTGTTCACTACCTCAGAGTTTCCCAAACAATCCAGGTTTTAGGCATATCTACACACAAGCCGCTTAGGGGCAGATTTATTAAGCCCGGTGAAGTGATAAAGTGGCCTTTGAAAATGCACCAGACAATCAGCTCATAACTGTCATTTCAAACCCAGATGGTAAGATGACAGTTTGGAGCCAACTGGACGGTGAGTACCACAGCTGCTTTATCACTTCACCAGGCTTAATAAGTACCTCAGTCAAATTGATTTAACCATCTGTGCTCAACTATGGATATCCTTGAAACATGGACTTTTATGCTGGGTACACACTGGCTGATATATATCGGCCATTGAATTGAACAGTTGAAATATTGCTGGTCCGTCGTGCAGTATGTACCAGAAATGATATATTTCACAAACACATTGTATCGGCTGTGCAACACAACCAATGGCCGATATATCTAAAGATATATCCACATTGCACTGTACATATGGCCGATCCGCCAACTGCTCATATGCTCGCTGCACAAGCTGGCAGTAATTGTCAGCGCAAATGGGCAGGCGCATGTAAATGCCCGTCCAGTTGTAATGTTGGCCATGACTGATTGGGCAGAGTGTATGCAGCACACGCTGTGCAATCAGTCTAGAGATATATCTGCAGACCAATTACTTTACACATAGGAGGACATTATGGTATATCCGTTTTTTTCCTTCTTTACTCAAACTGTTATACACCTGGCTCCTAGTGTACTCAGACAGATTCACTGATTCTGTGTAAAGGTTAAACTCTAAATAAAATCTAATATGAATATACAAAACTATTTTTTTCATAATTAACAGACAACGTATCAATGAGTTAAAAGGCCGATTCAGACCTGTACAGTAAGTGTACACATCCACTCGCATTGCAGCATGGGGATTTGGTAGGGGGTGTGCGGTTGGTGGAGCGGCGTTTACCTGCTCACCAGGCAGCGACCATATACGCAGCCCAGTGAGCAGGTCTGAATTACCCTATTAATCCCATGTGTTCAAGTTGTCATCATGCCCCTAAATAGCTTTTGAAATCATAAGCAATTCAGCCAGTGCTTATTATACCCCCTTCACACCAGATACAAATTACCGGGTTAAGACCAGGGTCGGAGTGCCGGGATTTAAGACCCGTGTTGATCCTTTGACACCACAGAAAAACATGTTGTTGTTTTTTAGCAAATTCCCGAGTTGAAAAGCTTTAACCCGGTAATCTGCGAGTAGTGTGAATTGGGGTCAGGCTGCACCCGGCAAAATGACCCGGCACTCAAAAATGCTGGGTAATTGCCGGGTGGCCGGTGTGAAAGGGGTATTACTCTGCCTGGTGTCCTACACCTTACCTCTTGAATATTCATGTAAGCGTCCCCGAGTAGGAGATATGTATGAGAACTAGGTAGTTTCTCCAGCAGATCCCTGAAAAAAAGATACACACATTAAGTCCTCTGCTGCCAAGAAAAAAAAGAGACCAAATTGTTACACAATGATGGTTATGGTTTTTATTATTACTGTTATCTTTTATTTATACATTGTACCACCACAAAGGTTTTATAGCACCATACAAAAGGGATAAAGCATACAACAAATGTATTAAGTATGATACATTACAGAAAAGTTTACAACTCTGTGTATATCCAGAACTACAACCTGCAAAATATACAATTAGAATTAGCTGATTTGCCCTGTTAAAATGGGCACAGGTTTGCGGGGCGGAACCATTTATACCTTTTGACCCAATTAGGAGTCATATTTCAAAACTCCCTCCTTAGTGGGTGGCGGCAAACAAGGGTCACAGTTTCCAGACCACTCAGCAGGTGCACAGGGAGAGTTCACCAACTGATTTTTCTGAGAATAATGGTGATGCTTTGTAAATGGCATACCAACGTTTGGCCATATAAGTCAGAAATGAAGCAACCAATTACTACTACATTTTTTCTGCAAATTTACAGAAGGGCCCCATACACTAGAATGATGTTGCACAATTTCATCCGATTTTGATGTTTTGGAACGATCTATTGTTTGAAAAGTGTCAAATTGTTTGTGTTTTCCATCTGATCCAATGCGCGGTCGTACTGCACCAGTGATTATCGGAATCAGATGGAAAAAAGGAGTGTTTTTTGTGCCCAGTGTAGATTTCATAGGTACGCCCAGTAAACGCTGGGCCTCCATGCCCGCCCACCGTGCTGCAAGTGCCTCGGAAACTATGGAAGTCTCCAAGGGCGCCCACAGAGAAGACCTGCACATGCCCAAATAGAATGAGGGCCTACTGTAAATGTCAAATTGTGGAAATCATCATTGGATCTCGATTTTCATCCCCATATCCCAAAAGACCCCGTCCCTTTGGGGGGGGGGGGGGGGGGTGTGAAAAGACAAAAACAAAGATCCCGTGCACGCAGCATGGTATAATGATATACCTGCATGTTGTTAGTCAAATGCCTTTTACTGAAATATCATGGCTTTGAAGTGCATGCCATTAAAGCAGGTTCTGTGAGAAAATGTCAGAAGAAGGCTTATAAATGCTTGGTATATACCATAGCAACTTGATGGCGGATCCGCTGTTGCGCAAACAGAGCAGCTGATTCAGGTAAACATCTACTCCATTTACATAGCTGGACAGGCATCTGAATTTGCCCGCCCAGTTGTGACGTCAATCCCTGATGATGTATAGGAATCGGTTGTGCTGCAGGGCTGACCCAAGATGTCTGTGAATGACGTTGCTGATTTTTAGGAAATCAAAAATAGAGAACCAGAGACTGATACGAGTAGAAAGCAAGATTGGATAAACCTATACAGGGGTTTAGCAAAGACTAAAAATGAAAAAAAGAAAAGAAAAATAAAGAAAATGGAAAAGCTGCCCTGTGTCACAAGACAATAAATACAGCAATCCATTGATACTGATATTAGGCAAGTGCTACCAGAAACCTCTGTAATGAATAGGACTTGGGGTGCACATTACAAAAAAATCTTGGATTTTCATCTCCAATTATAGTAGGTAAAAAATCCTATGATGTAAAAGGGAAGACGTCAGAGATTCTGTAGAAGGTAACACTATATAATCAGAATAATTCCTACAATAAAATGAGGCATAATAGGTTTGTCATATAAAACTTCCATATATTTCACCTGTAGCAGCTGACGTAGAGCATCTTATCTTTCCTGTGCTGGAGGTAGATGTCAGCCATCTTCTCCTTGGCGTGAACGAAGTATGGCTGCTCCGGAGAGACGTTTCTAAGCATAGATAAGGCTTGTTCAACGTCCCCATGAGCAAGAGCCAGTTCAGCATTAGCGACCATTAGACGCAGTTCTTCTGGAGTCCCCGTGAACTCATTCAGAGCGTCTTGTAATATTTTTGCAGCTTCATGCTGAACAATAAAAAGTTGTTTTATTAATAAAGATACAAGCATAAGAAATGTGTTGGAAACATAGTAAACAGTATTTTTCAGCAGTAGATCAGTTATTCCCAAACTGAACCTAAAACAGGTCATGTTTTCCAGACCGCCCTAGTAGATGCACAGGAGACCTGAAAAACATCCTGAGTTTGAGAAAATAATGATCAATGTATATTTAAAAAAAATGAATACACAGTGATGACAGCAAAATCCAAAATATATCATCCGATGTTTACCGATAATCGGCCGATTTCGGTCCGATGCGCGCTCCCGTGGATCTTTTGCTAAATCTTCTGATTTTACGTGCTGCATGAAAGATCAGAAGATTTAACAAAAAATCCATAGGAACGCACATGGGATCTTCAGATAAATCTTTGGTAAAGATGTGCGCTTGCCTGAAATCTTTTGTCCAGGACGGAAAAAGATTTGAAGGCTAATTTATGCGCACATCTTATGATCACAGATCTTTCTAGTGTGTGGGCACCTTAAAACTGTGAGAACATACTGATACCAGCAGTGTGATGTGGCTGTATTTCCCTAGATGGTCACAGGAATTTTTAAGCCTTCTAAAACATATTCCTTACAGTACAAGTTACAAGATTTGCACATTCTCTTATCTGAAACATAGAATTTGACGGCAGATAAGAACCATTTGGCCCATATAGTCTGCCCCTTTTTTTATCCTTCAGGTAATCTCAACCCTTTTTAATCCTTATTTCTTTGTAAGGATATTCATATGCCTATCCCATTAATGTTTAAATGGTTCTACTGTCTAGCCTCTACCACCTCTGATGGGAGCCTATTCCACTTATCCACTACCCTTTCTGTAAAGTAATTCTTTCTAACATTTCCCTTGAACCTACCTCCCTCCAGTTTCAGTGCATGTCCTCGTGTTCTATCACTTCTTTTCCTTCGAAGAAAATTTCCCTCCTGTACTATGTTAAAACCCTTGATATATTTGAAGCTTTCTATCATGTCCCCTCTTTCCCTTCTCTGCTCCAAACTATACATGTTAAGATCTTTTAGTCTTTCCAAGTAAGTTTTGTGAAACATACGAGGGGTGATTAGTAATGCCCCTTTCAGACATAATAACAAATTACTGGGTGAAGCAGTTCTACCCAGTAATTTGTGTAGCGTAAAAGGGTCATCCCGAGTCTTAAATCCCGGGTCATTTGTGACCCATGTAATTCAGCAAATTACTGGGTTGATAGTTTTTAACCCGGTAATTTGCTGCTATGTGTGAAAGAGGGCCAGACTGCACCCGGCAAAATGACCCGACACTCAAAATGCCGGGTAACATGCCTAAAAGTGGTAATAGTTATTTGATAGATGACACTAAAGGATGATATACAGGTTTCACGTCAGTGGCGCCATCCGGGTACTGTACTTATCAATCACCCCTCGTAGTTAACAATATATTTTAACAACTATAAAAGAAGATATTTCTTTACCTGCTCTCCATTCATTCGGTGAGCATCAACGAGCTCCAGGAAAATGGAAACTCTGTCGCTTGCACTGATTTCTACTTTTTTTCCTTTTGATTTTGAAGAGCTTCCGCCTTTTCTCATTCCCGGCAAGTTCATTGCGATTTGCAGCGTTTTAATAGCCTCCTGAATTTCTCCCATTCGTTTCTGGGTCTGGGCTTTTAGAAGGTTGTACAATGGATATTCACGTATCTATAATGATCAAAAAAGAATATTTTATCCTTATTAGGACTAATAATTATAATGGGTTTGTGAGGTTAAACAGTGCTCTTTCTAAAACAGTGTCTATTCTGATGACCTTTTGGGCAGGCTAGATTAAACAGAACTCAACACTAGAGCCATAATCATCTTTTTAGCAAGCTTGCTTTCTATAAATTGGTAGTTTCCTAGAGAAGTTACCACTACAGGCACCAGGAACAGGACCCTTCCAGTTCTTCTAGCTGGGGAGTCCCAAACTGTGGCCCTCAGACATTTTTTTTTAAAGACAAGTAACCTTATCCTCCTTCCATATCATCACTTCTGGTTTAATATATACTGTACACATGAAGCAGAATATATTATCTACTATGTATAACAAAGGGCATAGATCAAAACTACTCTTATAGGGGTGTATTCAATGTCCAAAATAACCTATTCAGATTCAGGGTTAATTTGGCAATTTAGTGCCATCTCCAACAATGCAGATTCGACTTTTAAAAAGTGGAATCCGCAGCAGCGAGTAACGGACGACAAAAGCCAGGACTGAATAGGCTACAGTGATTGGTTTGTTCCATTTTGCTGTTTTTACCTCAACAAAACAAAGTTACATAAAATAAATCTAGGGGAGCTAAAAGATAGTGGAAACTAAGTCCCACACCTGTAATCAGCTACTCCTCTTTAAGAGTTGCTGATTATGGGCCTAATGCAGACCTGAAGGAAAAGCACCTCTTTTCTCAAATGGACAAAACCTGCAGGTGGGGCAGATGTAACATGTGCAGAGAGAGTTAGATTTGGATGGGGTGTGTTCAAACTGAAATCTAAATTGTAGTGTAAAAATAATGCAGCCAGTATTTACCCTGCAAAGAAACAAAATAACTCACCCAAATCTAACTTGCACTGCACATGTTACATCTGCCCCACCTGCAGTGAAACATGTCCATTTGAGAAAAAAAAGGAGCTTTGCGATGAATTACCCTATGTACATTAAGTGTGACTTCCTTCGGGAATCTGCATTGACTCATCAGGGAATAGCTTGAAACTCTTTCTAACCCTATTTATTATTATGGTCTCGACTGAAATAAAATTATATGTAGAGACTGCAATTTTTTTTTCAACTCACCTCAAAGCTGTAACTCAGACAGAGCTCCAATGACTGAGAGCACAGTTTTATATTGTCTTGGGACAAATAAACTTGAGCCATCAAGAGATGGGCATCGGCAAATGAAGGATTATGTTCCAGACAATGTTGAAGATTACTATGAGCTGCTTCAACATCACCTGCAAAAAGAAGGCAGAGAAAGAAGTTAAACAGCCAATACTGTATTTGTAGCCTGCTTCATATCTGAAAATGTACATTTTTGTCTCCAGGTTTTGGGAGGACACTACTCGAACTACAGCGACCACAGGCATCCCCCTTGATACTCTTAATCCAACATTTAGGGGGGTATGCAATCTCCCTCCGCTATTCCCGATGGGGGAAATAGCGGAAGGTCCCTATACAATGCTGTCTTTACCGCCAGCAATTAAGATGGATCACGTCAGAACGAGCCCGACTTTAGATGCTGTCGGGCCCGTTCTGCCGATAACGGGCATGGATTGTCACGCTCCCGGCCGCAGATCGACAAACCACGGCCGTTTCCGTGGACCCGCCCACTTTTCGCCGATTTGCTATTGGCCAAAAACGCAAACGGGCCTGGATCATGGCTGTCGGGAGGGATTGACAGCCGTGATCCGGGATTGCATACCCCCTTATGTATCCTAGCGGCATTTGAGGAGGATACTTTAGATAAACCCACCCAAAGATATGTTGTCAAATTGTGTACATTGATAAAGGTGTGTTCTGCTAGATCGTGGCTAACCTCAACTGGCCCTACATTTGCTGAATGGTTATCTCTGACTAATGAAACTGAGGCAGGAAATATTTGTCTATAGATCTAGACGCTCAGAAAATAAATATTATGATATCTGGAATAAATGGATCGATTCCCCATACATGCACCATTCTGCTGACCCTCAATGATCATTTTAAATGATTTTCCTGTGCTGCAGGAGTGATAACATACAGCATTTCTGTGGTGTAGGCACTTCTTATTACTTTATTTATCTTATTGGTATTCTGGAGCTGATTCCGGCGACTGCCATAATATATACTTGGCGGACGCGGACCGGCTGCATATATTACTTTATTGAACACCATGTAATAACGCACATTACTGTATCCTGATGTTCATCTTTACTGTATATGTATATTGATGATTTACAAGCATGATGTACATATCACAAACTCAACTGTAAAATGGTGTGTACACAAGGGTACAATCAGTATGAGATTTTGCCTATATCGCATGCAGATCGCACAGGTTTTTTACCTTGCAATCCCGACACCAAGAGGCGTGGATGCTCACCATGCAATACAAGTCGCCACCTCTGGGTGGCTAATGCTCCACCAATCTAGCGGTGGATTGATATACTGTGCCGATGGAACGGTATCGACATTCGCCGAGTGGAGCGAGCTTACACAGTATACTACAGTATGAGACGCTCGTGTGTCTCATCGCTGTGGCTCTAACTGTACTGTACAACTGTACTTCTGCTGTGTGCTAGTATAATTGTTGTGTGGGTACTCTTTACTTAGAAGGGCGCCCATCTCGGCCATCTCGGGCATTGAATGCACTAAAAAATCAGGTGCGATGCGACAGACGAGATGCCCGAGATTTCCCATAGGGAACAATGTTAAATGTCTCAATTGACCCGATTTTCCTGTTCAATGCCTCAATTGACCCAATTTTTCCATAGGAAACAATGTTAAATGGGCCACAGAGGCCAAATAGGCACCCTGAAGTGTATAATGGCCACCCGAATTGTTAACGCCACCCCACGATCAACGTCAACCCGAAGCGTGGCGAGCGCAGCGAGCCCGCGAGGGGCGGCGGTACGCGTCCTACGACCTTTTCATACCCCCACTATCCACGTCGGCGTGGAGTTGAGAATAGAAAGTGTGGCGAGCGCAGCGAGCCACCGAGCCCGAAGCGTGGCGAGCGCAGCGAGCCCCGCGAGGGGACGCGGATACCTTCACAGGTATCCGCGTCCCCTCGCGGGCTTCACAGCTGTCCGCGTACCCTCGCGGGGCTCGCTGCGCTCGCCACGCTTCGGGCTCGGTGGCTCGCTGCGGTCGCCACACTTTCTATTCTCAACTCCACGCCGACGTGGATAGTGGGGGTATGAAAAGGTCGTAGGACGCGTACCGCTGCGCTCGCCACGCATCGGGTTGACGTTGATCGTGGGGTGGCGTTAACAATTCGGGTGGCCATTATACACTTCAGGGTGCCTATTTGGCCTCTGTGGCCCATTTAACATTGTTTCCTATGGAAAAATCGGGTCAATTGAGGCATTGAACAGGAAAATTGGGTCAATTGAGACATTTAACATTGTTCCCTATGGGAAATCTCGGGCATCTCGTCGGTTGATCGCACCCGATTTTTTAGTGCATTCAATGCCCGAGATGCCCGAGATTTTTTACTAGCGCCCTTCTAAGTAAAGAGTACCGTTGTGTGTGTACTGTGATAATTAATTTTGTCAATGAATACTACTTAACCATTTAAGTGTCCCAGCGCTAACCTTATGTGCTGAGTCGGCAATAAGAAGGAGGAGTAGAGGCTTTCCTGAAAGCAGCCCTCTCCTAACACATCAGGCGGCGTTGACCACGTATTCAGAGCACAGTGCATTAAAGCTAAATTGCACTTAATCTATTTGGCATACAGATAAGGGAACCTGACTATATTAGTGCTATATGGATAAATGAAAATGTATTTATTTATGAATAGTTTCTTGTATAGCGCACACATATTCTGCAGCGCTGTACAGATAATATTTGATCATTCACATCAGTCCCTGCCCCAGTGGAGCTTACAATTTATATTAAATGAGCTTAAAGCTTAATTTCTCTAGTTTCGGTGGTCCAATTGGCTCAGAACTGGGTTTGTATTTAAGAGGAAACATTTATTTACCAGAAGATATGAACCCCAAGTTTCTGAGACCCCCGGAAAGGGTAAAAGCAAATGGTGGCTCTGAATTAATGGGTCCATTCTAGTCAATGGGGGTAAATTGTGTCTATTTTGCACCCTGATATCTCCGGTTCTATGTGTCCTAGAGACTTGAGACTGGTACCATATGAAAGAGAAGACTCCTGGCTTACAGAGTAGACTAAGTAGTTTATATGACATCAGTAAGGGAAGCAGCAAGCATCCGTAGTTAGGGTCCCCTCCAATTGTCCACCTAATGTAGCTCATTACTACTGAGTACCGCAAATAGGAGATACTGTAAAGAGAGGGTAAAGACAGTGTTTTTGCATCCAGGAATTTAGGGAGGAGCTTTTATGTCTCCCCATTATACTTCTAGAGATATCACTTATAGCTGTAACTGTTACAGTACAATGCAATAAAAGCTGTTCCTGTCTGTGCAGACGCACGGAAATCTTTATAAGGAGGCAGGATTTTTTTGTGTATTAAATACTGTATACTCTAACTGACCTCATATACTATAGCTGTGTTTAAAAAAAATGATCCCTTTATGAATCAAACTCAGGCATACTGTAAAACATGCAGAGTGCCACGCTTATCCACTACTTTACAACACTTGACAAGAGTGGCCAGACTTTCCACTCAGATGCATCCTAGTGCCTTTTGACCAAAACAATGAGACGCATTAGCATCCGTGCCCATGCAGATGCACAGAAAGGTTAATAGGGAGGCAGGAGTTTTTGTGTGCTAAATATTCAGTAACTGACCTACTGTAAATTTGTTGGAAAAAAATAGGTTCCCTTTAATAATCAAACTCAGGCATACTGTACTTTAATGTACAACATGCAGAGCGGCACGCTTATCCACTAGCCTACACACCTGATAAGAGAGGTCTATCTACAGTACTGTAGCTTACTGGACAGTACAGTAGTAGCAAAGTAGTTCCTGTGCTACAGAGCTTTTTAATACTGTAGTCACTTCATGCACACGCTGCAGCACACATTTCACGCATGCACAGTGAAGATTTCAAAAAGTGACACCTGGTGGATGATCACTGGTATTGCACTCATCCGGCAATCGCCAAGCTGTTAAAATGTATTGTGATGCCTTGCGCCGTGGGCCGCCATGGAGGGCTGGCGGTAGAACCGCCATGGGTAGGCTGAATGAGCGGCGCTACATCTGTAAGTCGTCCTTTTGCCACAGAGTATTTATTTTCCATGGCTAGAAATAAAAATAAAATTTCTACCAAGGTGTATTCTATAAAATACTTTCTTATAAAACAACAATAGTGACACTCTAAAGAGTCTTTAGAGAACAATGTCCCTTTCTTCAAGAATAATGGAATAGAACTCTGCAATCCCCAATAGTTAAATGTTATTTTGACCTTTGTATACTGCTGCCTCTATTGAAGATTATATGAAGCTGTAGACTAACACCAATGTCTCCTTAAACTAACTTGCAACGATGCCAATCACTGTGAAAAGGGAACACATGATATAGAAGAAAATAAAATGTCTTGCTGTAGATCTCAAAGTATTTTTGCTGAATATCCCGAAAGCCCCATACACACTAAACTAGTGTTCACTGTAGGATTTTTTTAGGGCAGGGTGCTGATCACCAGCCAGGGCACTTTTTTCAATCGGGAGGGCACATTTTATATTCAAAATTGACATTAGAAACAAAAAAAAAAACATATATAAAGAATTGCACACTGCACTAGGATTACACCCATTAAACATGGTCATACTCTGCTATGCCCATTATTTATTCTGCCATAATGACAATTACACATTATGGCATACACTGTAATGCTTCCTACACATTATACCACACACTATAATACCCTGTACACATGATGGCACACACCGAAAGTTCACAAGAATAAATAAAAGAAAAAGCACTCTCACACGCCAAAAGTTCTCAGTGGCATGTCAGTGCGGTAGGGGGCCAGCTTAAAAGGGGCACAGTGCCACACACAAAAAGGGCAAGGTGCATTTTGAGGTTTTAAAAATGGTCAGGGTGCTGCACCTGCAAAAGAAGCTTAGAGGGAACACTCGTAAACAATATTTGAAAACAATATACGGTACTTGTGTACTTTCACGGCTCCCATCGCATGCCATATGTAGTGGCATGCGATGGGATGCGATTTTTGCCGTTTTAAAGCATTTTTTTTTTAAATTGCATGCAATCGCATCGCATGCGATTTTTAACAGAAATGCATTGAAATTAGTATCAAACATGTTCAATGGCCCGCAAATGTCATTTTTCAGGCTGTACCACGCCCACTATCAACGCGAACCCGAAGCGCGGCGAGCCCGCGAGGGGCGGCGGCACACGTCCTACGACCTTTTCATACCCCCACTATCCACGTCGGCGTGGAGTTGAGAATAGAAAGTGTGGCGAGCGCAGCGAGCCCGAAGCGTGGCAAACCCCGCGAGGGGACGCGGACACCTGTGAAGCCCGCGAGGGGACGCGTATATCTGTGAAGGTATCCATGTCTGCTCGCCACGCTTCGGGCTCGCCACACTTTCTATTCTCAACTCCACGCCGACGTGGATAGTGGGGGTATGAAAAGGTCGTAGGAAGCGTACCGCCTGCGCTCGCCACGCTACGGGTTCGCGTTGATAGTGGGGGTGGTACAGCCTGAAAAATGACATTTGGGGGTCATTGAACATTTTTGATACTAATTTCAATGCATTTGGATGCATTTCTGTTAAAAATCGCATGCGATCGCATGCAATGCGATTTTTTACTATGCGATGGACATCGTGGGAGCCGTGATTGTACACAAGTACCCAATATACAAATGGGGCAGGTCCCATCCTTGCAGGGGATGGCAATGGCGACGCCAGCCACCATCCCCCGCCTGCGCCATATCTATAGCGAGAAGGGGACGCGCGCGTGCGTCCCCTTCCGACAGTGCTTCCAGTCGCTCCCCTGGGTCACCGCCAGCTTGTCGGCGGTAACCCGGGGTCCCCGCCGACTGCCCGCACCCCCCCCCCCCTAACCCTGTCCGTCTCCCTGAGGCGGAGACGGACAGGGTTCCCGTCGCCCCGCCGACGGAGATTGAGACGCACACGCGCCTCTCAGTCAGATGGTGAGGCAGGCTGCTGGCGGATCGCCAGTGCTGATGATGCCAGTTACAATGGAATCCTACCCAGGTTCTGAATAGGGTTGAACACTGGTTGGACTTGGGTCATGGGCGGTGTAAATGGTTCCAACCCATGTTGGGACATCCGGGTTGGGCTGGGGGAGCACATGGGAGATTCTGTCAGCTGTTGCAGGGGAAGGGGGCTGGGGGGGAGCACATGGGAGATGCTGCACTTTTACACCACTATGTGTGCTTGAGCACTGAATACAACTTTTTGAAAACATATTTTACAAAATAAACCAACCAATATTTTTCAATGCGAACTTGTCATGTCTTTTAATTTTTATTTTAAATCAATGAGAGAAGGTTGGCTGGCAGTTTATCAGTCCTAAAACGGACATTTTTAATGTCATCATAGGGAAAAAGGGATTTTTGTAAGAACTTACCGTTCGAATCCCTTTCTCTGATATGGTCCTGGTGACACAGCTTCACATTGGGATGTAGGAGGGTCCGCAGGAGCCAGGCACCTATCCTAAAGCTTTTGGAGGGTAGGCTCCTCCCCTACTGCATCCCAGATTCCTCAGTTCAATCTTTCAAAGCCACTGGAATACATTAACTCAGTACAAACAACTGCACATATTATATGCACAATTTTAAATTTAACTTTTCAACCAATTATAACATGAAACATCATGAACACTGGCATACTTACTGAGCGTAAGGGAGGGATCGCTGTGTCACCAGGACCATATCAGAGAAAGGGATTCGAACGGTAAGTTCTTACAAAAATCCCTTTTTCTCTTTCAATGGTCCTGGTGACACAGCTTCACATTGGGACGTTCCAGAGCCGGTCCTTTTGGGTGGGTACGCTCAGGTCTGCAGTATTCATCACTGCTCGCCCGAATGATGCGTCCACCGACGCGAACTCATGGAACCTATCGAATTTGGCAAAATTATGAACAGATGACCAAGTGGCAGCGCTGCAAACCTGCTCAGCTGTTGCCCCATGTCGAACCGCCCAAGAGGTGGCAACCGACCTGGTGGTATGCGCATTAATCCTGGCCGGTACAGGCCTACCAACTTTTGTATATGCAAACGCAATAACAGAGCGCAACCACCTAGCAATGGTCTGCTTAGAAGCAGGCCAACTAAGTTTGTGTATGTCATACAAAACCAGTAAAGTATCAGTCTTTCTGACACTCTTAACTCTGTCCACATAAACGCGCAAGACGCGCACAACATCCAAATTCCTCAATTTGTCCCTTTTCCTAACAACCCTCTGGGGGTTGAAACACAGGCAGAACAATCTCCTGATTTAGAATAAAAGCAGAGACTACTTTTGGTAAAAATCTAGGGGTACTGTCCGAAAGGCAGCCCTATCATCATGACATATAAGGGAGGAAGACTTGTAGAACAAAGCAATCAACTCCGATATTTTTTTTTTTTTTTTCTGACGCCACCGCCAACAAAATTACCAGCTTGCCTGAAAGGAAACTAAGGTCAACCGACCTTAACGGCTCAAAAGGCGCCTCTTTAAAGGTACTCCAGAGCCAGAGATAATTCCCCTGGCGCTACTGGTTGGTTGTAGGGAGGTTTCAATAGATAAACCCCCTGCAGGAAGGTCTGTACTTCTGGTTCTAACGCAATCCTTCTTTGGAAAGAAAAATTGACACGGTCGAGATATGTACTCTGAGTGACTGAAGGCCTAACCCAGAGGAAAGGCCCTCCTGTAAAAAACTCCAACAATTTAGCCATTTTAAATCTCGATGTGCGTGACCTCTGTCTTACACACCACCAAATATAGGTCTTCCAGGCCCCAAAATAATTTACAGAAGACACTGACTTTCTGGCTTTCCTCATTGCGTTAACCGCCTCTGAGAATCCTATATTCCTCAAAAATGGCGTTTTCAACAGCCAGACCGTCAAAATTAATCGAGCTGAATCCAGCTGGTTGAACGGTCCTTGTTTTAGAAGGTCTGACCTCAGAGGTAGACGCCACGAGTCCACAGAGAATCTCTGAAGCCTCGAGTACCAGGATCTCCCTGGCCAATCTGGGGCCACTAAAATTACTGGAATTGTCTGGGCCTGTATTGTTTTCAACTCTCTTGCCAGCATTGGAACTGGCGGAAAATCATAAAGAAGATTCCCCTCCCAGGGGATAGTCATGGCATCCACTGCTTCTGCCAGTGGATCCCACGTCCTGTCATACAACCTGGGTACCTGATGGATGAACCTGTATGTCTTCAGGTCCCTATCCGGGGTTTCCCCTTATTGTAATCTAGTGGAATACTTGTGGATTCAGCCTCCATTTTCCTTCCATCAGTTTCTCCCTGCTCAGGAAGTCGGCCTCTATATTCTCCACTCCTGGTATGAAGATTGCTGATAATGCTAGAACATTCTGTTCCGCCCACAAGAAGATTCGGGACACCTCCCACATGGCCAGATTGCTGTGTGTGCCTCCCTGGTGATTCAGATACGCCACAGCTGTGACGTTGTCGGTCTGAATGCCTAAAAGGGAGCTCTTGTAATCTTTTCTCCCGCCAGAGAAAACCTCTTCCACACAGCCCTCAGTTCCAAGATGTTGATCAGTAAGGCAGACTGTAAAGTATCAGTCTTTCTGCTCTAAAGTCCACAAGCCCTGCAGACGCAGGTCCACGACTACTGCCCCTCAGCCTCTGAGACTGGCGTCGGTAGTGACTACCAACCAGCTCCAGGACTGCAGGAACCGACTCCCCCGAAGGGAATCCACCTCCATCCACCATTTTAGGAAGGATCGAGTTTCTGAAAACAACACCATTTGTTCTGACCTCATGGTCTGAGTGTTCCCTGTCCACTGGGACACTCTAGAGTGGAACCTGACTAACTGTAACGTCTCGAAAGACGCCATCATCTTCCCCAGCAGTTTGAGGCACCTCCATACTGCTGTGCTCTGAGACCCTAGGATCTCCTGTACCAAGGCAGCCAGATCCCTGGCCTATGCCTCTGGTAGAAACACCCAATGCAACTGGGTATCCAGACCAATCCCCAAGAATTGGAGTCTCTGTGACGGCACCGATTGAGATTTTTGTAAATTTAAAAGCCAGCCGTGAATCTGCAAAACCTGATGGTTTCTGCCAAGTGACTCTTCACTTGTCTGCTGACTCCGCTTTAAACCGCAGGTCGTCCAAAAATGGAATAACCATGATTTCCCTAAGTCGAAGCACATCCGCCATTTCTGACATTATTTGGTGAATACCCTTGACGCTGTGGCCAGACCGAAAGGCAACGCCTGTTATTACAGGAGAAGGTCTCCTATTGCACACCCTGATGTTCCGAGTGCATAGGAACCTGCAAGTATGCGTCCTGGACCTTCATGGACGCTAAAAATTCTCCCTGGTCCCGGCTTAGCAGCACAGACCGTAGAGACTCTATTTTGAAATGGTCCACCCACAAATGGCTATTAATGCCTTTAAGTTTAGGATCAGCTGAAAGACCCGTCTGGTTTGGGCACCAAAAAACAGAGTGAAATAAAAGCCTTTTTTCCCTCCGCTCTGGGGACCGGGACTACCACACCCTTCTCTAAAAGAGAATGAGCCGCTCCCAAGAGAGCTGTACGGAGTCGAGCCTCCTTTGGTAGTGGTGTAGGAATGAACCTTCTCGGTGGAAGAACTTTGAAGGGAATCTTTTAACCCTGGGTTATATTTCTAACCCAAGCGTTCCGGTCTAACAGTGCCCCTGCGTCTTTGAACAGTGACAGACGTCCCCCCTCCTTAAACACCGCCGGGCAAAACCCCTGGCAGTATGCGGAGGATTTTTCCTCTCCTTTGGTTTCTTATAAAAAGAACCCAATTTTTGACTTTGGGGCCTTGCCCCTGGAGGACTGAGACTATCCCTTAAAAGACTGTTCTCAAAAGGACGCACCTCCTCTAGGGGAGGGCCGAAAGGATGGCCTGAAAACAGAAAACCTTGATGTCTGCTTTTCAGAATGGGGAAAGCGAAGCCCAGGAAATCCAATCACTGTCAGGATCTGTAAGCCAGCTCAGCTCCGCTGCAAGCGTTCTGAATGGCGCCAAAACAGAGTGAGGGAAGGGACCAAGTCCCTGCTGCTGCGGGGTCTGTGACTTTTGGCGCCAACTACCCCCAGACAGCCGCTCCCATTGTAGGATCTCCTCGTTCCAGTATCTCCCCCTCAGCTGGGGACCACTCGGAACATGCCTGTAACAACACTGCTGTCCTCTCATATCAGGAGCTCAGTGTGTAAGCTCCGCAGAAAATGGCCGCCGCCATCACGGAGCGCCTGTCCCCCATGATCCCCACCTAGCGTGAAGCCGGTTTCAGAGCGCTCCGGAGCCCAGGCAGCTTCTTAAAAGAAGCTGTAAGCGCTGCACAGGGAGGCCAGACAGCGTCTCCCTCGTGCACAGTGAGCTGACAGGACTCGCTTCTGTCAGCTCCTGCTGCGCTAGCAGTGTGAGGATTCACTAATGAGAATCCTCACACTGTGCCTACCTAGCTAGTGTAGAAGTTAATAAAATAATAAAAACCCTAACTAACTCTACTCCTTCGGCTGCTCCAGCAGCCCTTTAGAATAGCACCCACTCCAGTGGGCACCTAACACGAACTGGGGAATCTGGGATGCAGTAGGGGAGGAGCCTACCCTCCAAAAGCTTTAGGATAGGTGCCTGGCTCCTGCGGACCCTCCTACATCCCAATGTGAAGCTGTGTCACCAGGACCATTGAAAGAGAAAAGCAGGGCTGACCCAGGTTCAGTGTAAACGGCGCAGACCTGGGTCACAGTGCTGTGTAAATGGGGTATGAAGCTGGGTCCAACCCTGGAAGCTCCCTTGTTCAAAAAACCGAAATATGCCAAGAAACATAAAGTACAAAATATCAGTCAGTAATCTATAACCTTCAACTCGAAAAATTATATATATATGTGATGCAAAAATGGTTAATCTTCTGAAACGGAAAGACACAATTTTAAATGGAAAGTGTTCCATGTTATGAAGATAGACAC
Organism: Crinia signifera; assembly: GCF_055691185.1. Taxonomy (NCBI): domain Eukaryota; kingdom Metazoa; phylum Chordata; class Amphibia; order Anura; family Myobatrachidae; genus Crinia; species Crinia signifera. Next base: position 145,906,018 of record NC_139223.1, on the reverse strand, counting down.
TGTAGATAGGTGGGGATATAAGAAGTTTTTGACATACCTGACAAGTATTTCACCTTTGCAATAAGAAACACAGCTTGATGGAGACCAGGAGCCGTCTTAACTACAGTTTCCAGGACAGAAGAGCACTGTTTTAGCAGGGGAGACACCGGCTGGCCTGGAGTGGGAGGCTGGGAAGATAAGGACATATTACATGGTCAGTGATATTAACGCTCTATAACAGACTATGCAAAAGGTAAAAGAGATGAGAGAGAGAGAGGGGGAGAGAGAGAGAGAGGGGGGGAGAGAGAGAGAGAGAGGGGGAGAGAGAGAGAGAGGGGGGGAGAGAGAGAGAGAGAGAGAGAGAGAGAGAGAGGGGGGGAGAGAGAGAGAGAGAGAGAGAGAGAGAGAGGGGGGGAGAGAGAGAGAGAGAGAGAGAGAGAGAGAGGGGGGGGAGAGAGAGAGAGAGAGAGAGAGAGAGAGAGGGGGGGGAGAGAGAGAGAGAGAGAGAGAGAGAGAGAGGGGGGGAGAGAGAGAGAGAGAGAGAGAGAGAGAGAGAGAGAGAGAGAGAGAGAGAGAGAGAGAGAGAGAGAGAGAGAGAGAGAGAGAGAGAGAGAGAGAGAGAGAGAGAGAGAGAGAGAGAGAGAGAGAGAGAGAGAGAGAGGGAGAGAGAGAGGGAGAGGGAGAGGGAGAGGGAGAGGGAGAGAGAGAGGGAGAGAGAGAGAGAGAGGGAGAGGGAGAGGGAGAGGGAGAGAGGGAGAGAGAGAGAGAGAGAGGGAGAGAGAGAGAGAGAGAGGGAGAGGGAGGGAGAGAGAGGGAGAGAGAAAGAAAGAAAGAAAGAAAGAAAGAAAGAAAGAAAGAAAGAAAGAAAGAAAGAAAGAAAGAAAGAAAGAAAGAAAGAAAGAAAGAAAAGAAAGAGAGTACTTTATTCACCTGGTTAGGGCAACATATGAGATATTCCCTTATTATTTCAATTAAGAAATCTGGGTTTAGTTTCTCAAAATATTGGATTCCCAGTGGCAGCCCTTGCAGAGAGGAGAAGTGATGGTCGAGGACATCATTTAACAAGTGGATGACTTCTTCCTGTTTTTTCTGCTTTTTTATAGCCATAACAGCTTGTAAGTAAGATAATTCCTGAATAAAGAAGAAAATATGAAAAATATCGTAATCCAACACAATGTGCGGACACAAAATAGCTCACTAATGTAATATTCCTCTATATGCTCTGCCGTGAAATAATGTCATCCGAGCTAGGAACTAATGGTATGGCTGTTAACATGTAGCCTAGTCATACATGGGTAGTGAGCTTGTCTACCCAATGAGATATTTCCTAGTCTCTGGCTCAAGTGAAGCTTTTTGGAGCCGTTGCCTGTCTATTACCAACCTAATGAGTGCAAAGAGGCTCCGCTTCAATAATGATCCCGAATATTTCTTCCAGCTCTTTGAGGATCTTATAGCGGAGGGTGGATGAGTGGAAATCGTGGTGACCTTTGATAAAAATATTTCTGTTGCCATGAATTAAAGCAACAGCACTGGCTTGGGAACCAAAAAGAGACCCACACACAGGCTTGGGAACCTGAGACAAAGAGACCCACCTACAGGCTTGTGAACCAGAGACAAAGAGACCCACCTACAGGCTTGGGAACCTGAGACAAAGAAACCCACCCCACCCGTGGCTGTTATTGCATGGCTATCGGGCGTGGCCCCTTGGTGATGGGGTTACCAGTTCTTTATGAATTGGTAGTGGCACAGCCACCATGGAGCAACACAATATTAATTTTGTTATTGTTAAGTCAGAATCTACTACTTATTTATTTAGCACCCTCTAGAACACAGGTCTTCAACCTGTGGCCCTCCAGATGTTGTGGAAATACATGTCCCATCATACCCTGACAGTTTTGGCATGCCCTTTAGGAAAAAATAGGATTTATGGTCTTACCTTGATAAATCCCTTTCTTTGAGTCCATAGGGGGCACAGGAGTTCACGCTGGGTATGAGAGGTGAGGTAGCAGAGCGTGCACCAAAGGGTTACAAAAATGTACCCAGCATGCTCCCTGCCTCCCTTCTCCCTCATAACCCGCCCCCTGACCCTGGGTCACCAGTTTCGTTAGCAAGCCCAAGGTAGGAGCAGAGCCAGAGAAGAAGGAAGAGCAAACGCACACCCACATAGCATACAGGCCCTAAAGCCATGGAACTTTCCTACATAGGAAGCCCCGCTACCAGGTGCGTCTGGGAGGGCGTCCTGTGCCCCCTATGGACTCAAAGAAAGGGATTTATCAAGGTAAGACCATAAATCCTATTTTCTTTTTCGTCCACTAGGGGGCACAGGAGTTCACGCTGGGATGTCCTAAAGCTGTCCCCTCACGGGTGCTGGACGCTCCTGGACTGCGGAAAGCACATGTCTACCAAACTGTGCATTAGCCGATGCAAAGGTATCAAATGCATAAAACTTGATAAAGGTCTGGGAAGAGGACCAAGTAGCCGCCTTACAGAGCTGTTCAGCCGAGGCGCCTCGATTAGCGGCCCAGGATGAACCCACAGACCTGGTAGAATGTGCAGTAATCCCCTCCGGGGGAGTAATCAGTGCGGAAAGATACGCTTGGCGAACCACTGATCTGAGCCATCTCGCCAAGGACTGTTTGGAAGCGGGCCAGCCCCTCTGATTGGCCCCATAAAACACAAACAGTGAACCCGACTTACAAGTTGACTTAGTCCTGCGAAGATAAATCTGCAACGCACGGACTACATCAAGAGAAGCTTCAGCTTCAGAAGAACCTGGAAAAGAAGGCACCACTATTTCCTGGTTAAGGTGAAACTCAGACACCACCTTTGGATGAAAATCCAGTTTGGTACAAAGAACCGCCCTGTCCGGGTGAAATACCAGAAAAGACGGTTTCCATTATAATGCACTCATGTCAGACCCCCTTCGTGCTGAGGAAATAGCCAACAAGAAGCCACCTTCCAGGATTTCAGATCCACCTCCTCCTGAGGCTCGAAAGGAGACGATTGAAGTGCCCGGAAAACCTCTAAAGAGGGACACCTCAACAGCCAGCCCGTCAAAGCCAGGCGACTCAAATCCGGGTGTTGGAATGGCCCCTGTGAAATTAGGTCTGGACGCAGAGGTAGACTCAGAGGAGAGGCTACCAACAGGTTCCATAGATCCGCGTACCAACCTCGACGGGGCCAATCTGGGGCCACTAGGATCATCATTCCTCCCTCCTTCCTGAACTTCCACAGAAGGCGAAGTAGGAGTTGAAACAGGGGGAAAACGTACACTATCTTGCCGACTTAAAAAGTCTGCCTCAAAATTGAGAACCCCTGGGATGAAGACTGCAGAGATTGCAGAAATCTGCTTCTCCGCCCACCTGAATATCTTGGAGACTTCTTTTATCGCTCCTTTGCTGCATGACCCGCCCTGCCTGTTGATAAAGGCCACAGGCGTGGTGCTGTCGGACCGGATCTTTACAGGGCACCCTCGGATGAGGGACCCCAACCTCTGAAGAGCCAGAAGAATTGCTCTCAATTCCAGGAGATTGATCGGAAGGCGACTCTCCTGAGCCGTCCAGCGACCCTGAAAAGATTGAGAATTGCAAACCGCTCCCCAGCCCCGTAGGCTGGCATCCGTGGTAAGCAAGACTCAGGTTGGAATCCAAAACGGGCGGCCCTGAGACAAGTTGTCTGTCTTTAACCACCATGTGAGAGACAGGCGAACCTTCGGGGGCAGTGTGATCAATTGACTCCTTAGACGAGTATGATCTCCTGTCCACTGGCTGAGAGTGTAAAGCCGAAGTGGGCGCGAGTGAAACTGTGTATACTCTACCATGTCGAAGACACCACCATACACTTGTGTACTGAGACCCTTCTGTGACCTATAAGGGAATGAATCTTCCTCTGAAGGGAGTGGATCTTATCCTCTGGAAGATATACTCTCTACAACCGAGTGCCCAGCCGAGCTCCCAAGTGAAGTGTCCTTTGGGAAGGAGTAAGAAAGGATTTCTTCCAGGTTATCCTCCAACCGTGAGATAACAGAAGTGTAATCACAACCTGCAAATGACTCCGTAGTAGGTCTGGGGACTTTCCAAAATCAGTGGGCCGTCCAGGTATGGAATCATCCGAACCCCCAGCCGGTGCAGGTGTGCAGCCCTGACCGCCATCACCTTGGTGAACACCCTGGGAGCCGTAGATAGACCAAAAGGTAGCGCCCTGAACTGGAAGTGTTCGACCCGAAGGGCGAACCTCAAAGTGCTCATGTTCCTGTCGGATGGGGATGTGAAGTATATCTAGCGAGGCCATGAAGTCCCCTGGCACCAGTGAGAGAATGATCGAACGCAGGGACTCCATGCGAAACTTCGGCACTCGCAGAACAATAGTGAGCGACTTCAGATTCAGGATAGGACGGTGAGAACCATCCAGTTTGTGAATCAAGAATAGGGTGGAGAAGAACCCCTGACCCCTCTGCTCCTGAGGAACTGGAACAATGACGTTCGAGTCCAAAAGAGAGCAGATGGAAAGCTGTAGCACTTGTTGTTTCGCTGGGTCCTTTGGAAGACCCGTGCAAAAATAACACTGAGGAGGGGGGAACCGGAATGTCAGGGCATAGCCCCTGGATACCACCTCCCTGACCTGTTTAGCCACTGGACGTCTGGTAGCCCAGGGCTGCTTGGTGCAGGGCTTGGCTCCCTTAGTGGATGAGGAAAATCTAGAGGAAGGACTAGTGCCGTCGGACAAACCTCTCTCCACCTTGCCCGCCCACTCAGACACTGCCTTGGCCACCCATGACGCGGCAAGCGTGGTACACCCAATGGCCCCTGCCTGTGAAAAGTAGTCCTGAGGAAATTCTCAGAGGGGTCCTTCAAAGATGAAGAATCCGAAATGGGCAGTACTGAAGCGCGAGCTAATCGCGCAACATGATCATCCGCCAGGGGAGGATTTTCCCACTTAGCCCTCTCTGTGGGAGGAACAGGTTAAAAAGTAGTAAGTCGCTTGGAAAGCTGGAACTTTCTAAACGGTTGAGACCACGCAGTCTCCAATAAATCCTCCATGAGGGCCGAAGGCGGGAGCTGGGCCGATACTTTCTTAAGACGCTTAAAAAGCAGGTCTTTACTTTTAGGGGCAGGAGCCTCATCCTCCCTCTGGAGGACTGCCTTAACCTCCTGCATCAGAGACTCTACCTCCACTGAGGACAAAGTGTCATCGGCCCCTGCGGATTCCACCACTGAGCTGGAATCCGAATCGGAACACGGAGAACCCGCATCGGGACTCTGCTGCCTACACTGCCTCCTGGAATCCCTGCCCGCCCGAGTAGCCGTCAACCCCTGCACAGATTGTGCAAAGGATTGCCACCAAGGGGGCGCTACATAAGCAGGAGCTGCCCCAACACTGGTGCTGGCCACTGCCACAGGGGGCATGGGCACAGGGGGCAGGAGGTAAGGAGTTGACAAGCGGTCAATATGTCAATACCTGAGTCAAGGTCGAAGCCCAGGCCGGTTCCTGCTGTGAAGGCAGCAGAAGATCTGCTTCCAGGGCCAAACACCTGGAACAGATATCCTCCTCCTGCCGAGAGAGTATGTCCACACATACCCTACAGGTACGCTGCATCGGAGATGGAGTCTCCTTGCCAGGTTTCGCCTTAGGCATACTGTCCATGATAAAAGACAAAAAACACCAGCAGTTACAACACTGACACCCAAGCAACACACTTGCAGCCTTACCCACAAAGCTTTAGCAAAGCCATTTGGTATGGGCAGATAAACTCAACAATTCAGCAAGCTGAAAGGGAGACACCGTATATGCAAAGCCAATACTATGAATGGTGACAGTGTTTCAAACTTTCATCTCTTCCAATGATATTGGAAGGAAGACAGCATCAGAGTACCAGCCGCAGGAGAGGATAAATACCAAAAACACCAGGCTCCAGAAGCAGGGTGTGGGGGAGAATCCCAGCAGCCTCCATCACTAAACCCAGCAAGTGCCAGAATGGCTGCTGATTAGGACCTTAATGAGGAGCTGGGACACCTGGGGCAAAAATATATATATATATATATATATATATATATATATATATATATATATATATATATATATATATTTATTTTATTTTTTTGGGGGGGGGGGGAATTGTAGGAGGAAATCGGAGTACCCGGAGGAAACCCACTAAAGTACGAGGAGAATATACAAACTCCGCACAGTTAGGACCATGGTGGGAATCGAACCCAGGACCTCAGTGCTGTGAGGCAGTAATGCTAACCATTACACCCTCCGTACTCCTACAGCACCTGGTGTTCCTATGTGGTCACCCACTCAAGTACTTACCAGGCCCAATATACAGCATTAGCTGTAGATCCCAGGCTGTCTTCAAGCTTCCAATGATATTGGAAATAAGACATCCGCAAAACTCAACAATCCAGCCCGCAGCAGGAGAGGAGAAATACCACACACACACACCAGGCTCCAGGAGCAGGGTGTGGGGGAGAATCCCAGCAGCCTCTGTCTCTAAACCCAGCAAGTGCCAGAATGGCTGCTGATTAGGACCTTAATGAGGAGCTGGGACACCTGGGGCAATCCATCACCTGGTGTTCCTATGTGGTCACCCACTCAAGTACTAACCAGGCCCAATATACAGCATTAGCTGTAGATCCCAGGCTGTCTTCCAGCTTCCAATGATATTGGAAAAAAGACATCAGCAAAACTCAACAATCCAGCCAGCAGCAGGAGAGGAGAAATACTACACACACACCAGGCTTCTAGGAGCAGGGTGTGGGGGAGAATCCCCGCAGCCTCCGTCTCTAAACCCAGCAAGTGCCAGAATGGCTGCTGATTAGGACCTTAACGAGGAGCTGGGACACCTGGGGCAATCAGAGAGCAAGCCTCAGCACTTCCCCAGGGGTGGGGGAGGGACTAACCTACAGCACCTGGTGTTCCTATGTGGTCTCCCACTCAAGTACTAACCAGGCCCAATATACAACATTTCCAATGTGTATGGCTGTAGGTTCCCAGGCTGTCTAACCTCCCCCTCAGGCATCAACCCCCGGGACATAGCCTGACTAATTGTCCCTGGTGATCTAGTGGAAAGGTGGAGCAGTCCAGACCCTCACTGCCTGCCCCCCCGCTGACTCCCATACAAACGGGGGGGGATCGCTGCTAGACGCGGCTCCCTGCAAGCAGGGAACCGCCGCTTACCTGCCCGGGGACGGAGTGCAGCATACGGGAGCCTCCGAGAGAGGGTCCCGCGACGGAAGTCCCCAGCCCAGTCGCCAGCGCTGCCGTCGCCGCCGCCGAGTGATGGAGCTGCGCTGCCGGTGATTCACTAAAAGAGCACCTGCCGCAGCAGCTCTAACCCATGGCTGTTCTAACAGCCGCGATAATGGTGCTGCTCTCTCCTTGGCACCAAAGAAAAAACTGGTGACCCAGGGTCAGGGGGCGGGTTATGAGGGAGAAGGGAGGCAGGGAGCATGCTGGGTACATTTTTGTAACCCTTTGGTGCACGCTCTGCTACCTCACCTCTCATACCCAGCGTGAACTCCTGTGCCCCCTAGTGGACGAAAAAGAAAATGTGGCAATGCATGTTGGAACATGTAGTTTCACAACATCTGGAGGGCCACAGGTTGAAGACCCATGCTCTAGAAGATAGTAGACAGGATCTGTTTGGTTGCCCAAAGCAACATCACATGTGAAGTAGAATACACATCTTAGTAAATTTCCCCCCTTGTATAATACATACCTCCCAACATGACACAATGTTCTGTTTCAAGCGGTCCTTGAAGTGACAGCGAAACCATACGGAGAGTACGATTTAGAGTACCATCAACAAGCACAGCCGCAATCTAGAGAGGATCCCCCAAGCCTTACAGTCCTCACAAAAAAAACTGGGACACCTCCAGCAGCATATTGGATTACAATATTGGACTCCATCCATCTCCCTCCTCCATTAGTGCTGGGACTTTGAGTGACCAGAGCAGGATATATATTATATTTCTATCTCCATTGACAGGTCCTTTTTAAAAACAACATTGCCACACAATATATTTTTATCTTTGTATTTTTATTAATAAATATGTTTTGTAATACCATCTGATTGCATCATTACAAGAGCGCTGCATATCCTCTTTTCGCTTAGCACTCTTGACGGATTTAGTCTGCAAGGTTTGCTTTAGGCTCTGAACGAAGGCCAACAATGAACTTGCCCATGCTCGAGAGAGGTGGGTGCTGAACCCATTTGGGTCATGGGCGATACCATAGACTGCTGGGGTGGTGCAGACGACAGTTTATCTACTTGCTGCACCATCACCTGAATCAGGGGCGCTGCCTATGCTGGCTCTTGAGAAGAGGCTGAAGCTGCAGGCAGTCTTTGCGCATTGTAGCAACTTGCACACAAGCTGTACTGTACCTGATCCTGAGGGGACAAACCAGCAGCACATGATGCACATGACAGTAACACTGGTGCCCCTGCGTTTTTATGATAATTGCCACTAGACAACATAGCACAGGACCAAATACACAATGCCTAGCAGCAGCACTAATTGAGAATAGCTGACCTGCTGCCCACAGCCTCAATGCAGAAAAATACAAGACAACCCATTTGTTTACATTTAAAACTACATATACTATGTATCCTAATTTCAGGCTTCCAGATTAATCTATGGAGTGTGTGTTCTATGCAGTGGTGCAAATAGAGATTTTTTTCTTAAAGGGTACGTGTGCTGCTGCTTAATGCCTCCCCCCCCCCCCCCTGTGGTGCTGCTGCTTAATGTCCCCCTGTGCTGCTGCTGCTGCTTAATGCCCCATGTGCTGCTGCTAATGCTTAATGCCCCCTGTGCTGATGCTGCTTAATGCCCCCTGTGGTGCGGATGCTGCTTAATGCCCCCTGTGGTGCGGATGCTGCTTAATGCCCCCTGTGGTGCTGATGCTGCTTAATGCCCCCTGTGGTGCGAATGCTGCTTAATGCCCCCTGTGGTGCGGATGCTGCTTAATGCCCCCTGTGGTGCGGATGCTGCTTAATGCCCTCTGTGGTGCTGATGCTGCTTAATGCCCCCTGTGGTGCTGATGCTGCTTAATGCCCCCTGTGGTGCGGATGCTGCTTAATGCCCCCTGTGGTGCGGATGCTGCTTAATGCCCTATATAGCAGTGGTGCTGATGCTGCTTAATGCCCCCTGTAGTGGTGGTGCTGATGCTGATTAATGCCCCCTGTAGCGGTGGTGCTGATGCTGCTTAATGCCCCCTGTAGCAGTGCTGCTGATGCTGCTTAATGCCCCCTGTAGAGGTGCTGCCGATGCTGCTTAATGCCCCCTGTAGCAGTGCTGCTGATGCTTAATGCCTTCTGTAGTGGTGCTGCTGCTTAATACCACCTGTAGTGCAGAGACTCACCCCTGTAGTCCGGGTCCGTCCTCCGCCTCCACCACTAAGTATGAGAGCGGATCACGGTAGCAACCATTTCGTCAACTATGACTTGCATAAAAACCATTACAAAATGGCTGAAGATTCAGAAAAGTGCTGGAAAAGTAATTTCTTATAGAAAATATTTTGAATTTATAAGTTTAATAATGCAATGTTGACAGTACAGAGAGCAAGGACAGCCAGCTAGTCTCTACAATATGAAAAACCACATGATATGAGGGCCACGCATTGTTTCCTAGAAACAAGGAAGTTGGGTGATGGGTGAATTATGACAATATGATTGAAAGCAATGCTTGCCAATAAGACTCAATGCTTATGATTAATTAATTAATTAATGTGATCAGAGCTAAAGAAAGGAAGGAGCGGCAGTTGAGGAAGAACAGGCAAGCACAGGGGTTAGAGGAAACTATGAATGAGGTTTAATGGCTGATCACTGTCCTTGATAGGTTTCCATTTTGATTTGATCGAGAATTTTTGTTTACGTATAAGCCAATCAATGTTATGTTTTGTGTGTTAGTCTGCATTTTCAAATCCCTGTAATCAAGCTATCTTTCAAGTAAAGCATTGTCATACATTTTTTACAAGTTTATGTTGACATGCAATTATTTCAGCGTTTGCCGTTATATTTAAGTATTATAAAGTAATTATTTAATTCTGTTTTATCAGCCCGCAAATACAAGTCATATTTGCGAGCCCAGGAGAAATCATTTGAGGTGATCAGAATCAGGCCCTATGTTTGACTGAGTGTGTAAATGAAGCAGAAAAGATTGTACTGGAAAAAAGAGTCCGTTGTTACATTGTAGAATCTCATGTGCAAATTCAGAGACTCACTCGCACTCACATATACAAGTGTCACATATCAGATTAGCCAGCATAATCTCCTTATGCGTATTAGTCACATGGGGCCTTATTCTGGTCGATGCGTAATTTTCCAAATTCTTTCGGATGGCTTTTTTAGCTGTCTGCGCATGCGTGGGCAATGCTATGCGCATGTGCCACGCAAGGTCTCCGTACTCGTTCTCACTAATACCGTACATAAAAGTGCACCGTATTCACTCGGGAAATATGGGCGTAATATGGGCGTCATTCGGAAGTACACAGGGGCGTAGTCTCAAAGTGGGCTAAACTGGGCGTAAACATGGGCGTACACGAGGGAGTGCACTAATTCTGGTAGGCGTGCATTCGGACAGAACACCGACTGCACACGAACCAAAAGGCAGGAAATATGCGGTCTTCATAAGCAAGTATTGCTTTGCAGACACCACTCGGTCATGCGCTAGGCATTCGGAACGCCCAATCAGTGCGGCCGCACCTGAACCAATGCCAGCTGAACACAATACAATCCACTCCTTTACTCATTACTTACACTCTTTTCATTGCTTCAATTGGAACCATTGCAGCTTAAATGGACCATTACAAAACACACAAATATATGCTGAAAGCACGGCTGCATATTTTACACACATTTTGACTGTATATACCTGTTGGTAAGTTTGCTTTAGTAGTATTAAAACCTAGATAAAGGGGTGAAAATGAATAAATAGCACTTCACATAATGTAAGGGTTAATGTCTGTAATGGATGTGGTAGTAATGTGTTTAAGTATCTATTAGGATTTAATTCAAAACAAACACTTTTTAATAAGGTTGGCTAATTGCATAAGTGGGCCATGTGACCGATTTCTGAGTACAGATAATAGTGGTTAGTTTTGCGATAATACACGGCATCGGTGCGTACGGGCAGGTTCCCGTCCGTTCTGACGCGGTAAGACCGTGCAGACACTGTAAGACCGTGCAGAATATGTGTGTGTCCACCGCACACGCAAGGATTGGATGTCGTCCGTAAACACGCCCTCTTCTTAAAGTGTGAGTCCGTCCGAATGCGGAGGACCGGTGGGCGTTTCTTCATGGCGGACCGTTTCGAAAGAATTCGGAAATTTACGCACCAACCAGAATAACCTCCGTTGTGAGGTGAAAAAGTCACATTTTGGCAAAAAAGGAGCCTGACGTCAGCAAAGTCGAGAGACCTAGTGGCTCACTGGCTCCAGGCATCTTGCGCTACATGAGGTTAGATGTATGTACAAATTTACGGTCTGCATTCTTATGAATAATGGCTCAGGCCACAAAGCAGCCTATTACCCCCTCTGTATGTGATGGATACATTTTATAAAAAATCCTCTTACTTTACAAAGTTAAGGGAATAAAACCACAAGGTAATAAGATACAAACCCTTTATAACACAAAACAGTATATTACATTTTCAGTATAAAATATGAAACATATACATGTCTATTACACAGTATACCTTCCAACAGGGTTGCCGACAGGGGGGGCCCTGGGTACAGCTGTCCCGAGCCCCGGCCTCTGGAGGGTACCAGGCAGCTGCCCAAATCCCCCCCTGCACCCAACCTCTGCACCCAGCCTCCCCCACCTGGCGGCCAGGCACGCACAATACACAGTGCAGCCTGCAGTGTGCCGAGCCTAGGATACAGAGGGGCTCGGCGCTCTGGAGGCTGTACTGTGCAGTGTGCGCTCCAGACCTGTCCGTGGACACTGAAGGAGCCGGAGGATGATGCGCAACACGGGTGATGGTAAGAAATGGGGACGGGGTAGGGGAGGCAGGGTGCTGGCAGGTGGGGGCGGGCACCCGGAGGTATGGCGCTGTGCCGCTGGGGGCCTGGACTGTAGGTCAGTCCCGGGCCCCAACATTTCTAGTGGCGGCCCTGCCTTACAATGATGTGAATGAACACCTGCAGTTCCCAGGCTGAAAACGATCAAGCCAACATATATACAGTATATGGTTTTATGCATGTTGGACTCACCCCAGATTTTCCGATAGACTGTTGAATCTCCGTCAAAAATTCCAGCTGCTGATCAGCATATTGTAGCTGTCCCTCACTTATCTGACATCGAATAATACCTACAAATGATTACAGAATGCATTATTTTTCATATTATTTAGCCATTTCCAGATCACTGTGCTGCCAATAAGACTAATGCATGAGCCCCAGTGCTACCATGAAGCTGGAAAAACACTTCTGGCATGGATCCACTGAAAGCTTTCATGGTCAGATTGCTATTTGGTTGTTCATGGGCAATAAGAATTTACACTGACAGTACAAATTCTCACTGTGACCCATTGAGTAGGTTCTATAAGGTAGGCTCCACTGGTTTCTTGGGAAAAAGTCTGTGTTCTGCCGAGATGGACCTGTCATTATAACAGCCTATTAGTCCTATAACTCTTATAATGGGTGTGGTATAGGGGTCCGACAGTCGGGATCCCGACAGTCATTAGCCCAACGTCGGGATCCCGACTGCCCGGACTCAGACAGCATGGTGAGCGCAACTAAGCCCCTTACGGGCTCGCTGCGGGCACGGTAGCTCGCTATGTGAGCAACCTATTCTATTCTCCCTCTATGGGGGTCGTGGGCCCACATGAGGGAAAATAGCAGGTGGCCGTCAGGAACCCGGCTGTCGGTGTTTTGACAGTCGGGATCCGGATGTCGGGTGAATGCCTTTCGGGACCCCGTCCGGCACCCCTTATAACAGTCTATTAGCCGTTTCATCTACAAAGGCAAAACAGATACTGTAGATTTTTTGCAACATTTAAGTATATTTTTCTACGTTTTGCAACCCGCCCATTTACTAAGGCCAAAATTGCAGATTAATCACTCTTATATAAAAAGCATCTGACTTGCCTCCTTCATTGCTTGGTTACATTTCCTACCTGCCTTTAAGTCCCCTGAAATAGTGACACCTACTGTAGATCCCTCTCTTCCTCAGTCGTTTCCATTATAGTGACATTTATACTATATTTTGTCTTTGGATTTTTTGTCATAAACCTGTAATTGCCATGCTCCTGACCATTCCCCTATATTATCAATCATTTGTTTCATCCCTCCTGGTAGGTCTGGTCTGTTGCTTGTCTTTGTGTCATCTGCCTGGGGTACACCACTGGTAATATTTCCCACCTGTGAATGCACTCCATTTACTACAGCTCTCTGCTGTCTATCCTGCAACCAAGATCTTATCTATACTTATCTGACGTCCGCAGAACGTCCGCATGGCTGACCTAGCCGTGCGGACGTTCTCTCAGCAATACCATTAATACCCTCTGTGTGTGATTGTATTTCCAGTCCTTTTCAGGAGTAGCTGTACCATGCACAACTCAAGATTACCGCTGTACTACTTGTCAGCGGTACTGAGTGTGACGGCCAGTGCTCGCTAGCCTGCATCGCAGCGTGTGTCCCCTGTATAGGGAGAGCCTGCTGATAGCGGCAGCGGGGCACAGGACCAGCAACTCTAATGTTAAACTAATATGCTCGCTCACCAGTATGTTCGAAATGCTACAGTTACATTAGTTAGGCAGACGGCCATTTTGTAATTTTATTAGCCGATGCAACATGTGTAGCACTTAGTCCTGCAGCAACCTACTCCGTTTATGTATCTATAACCGCACTGTATCACCAACCTATCAATCTACCATACGGCATGTGTCTCTAGTTCTTATTAGTGTATCTGTACTGTAATGAGCTGTGACACTTATGCCGGTTAGATAAATATAACAGACATACCCTCACAGATTGTGGTTCAATAGAGGAGTATTTCATAATCTGCAGGATTCCCAATACAATCCACACCAATTATTAAACTGATACACCTCTCTCCTCTAGATGTGTTATCATCAATAAGAAGGAATTATGATTTGGGTCATATCTATACTATAAGATCACAGAACCCGCACGTGCTTTTTAAATCACACTGTATTCACTTGTGTTTATGTTACATGTTGTTTGTCATATTTCACAGATTTTAATGCATAACCAATAAAAGGTATATTTTAGATCTCTTTTTTTATAAATGGTGCACAAATATACACGATTGTATTCAGATATCAAGACAACAGGGGGCCAATATCAGTGAAATTACAAGTACCAATCTCCCAGTCTTGTGCAACAGATCTCCAACCTCTGACCTACACATTACTGAAATAATACAGCCAACCCAGTAGTCAAACAATAAAACCTGTTTTGTTTTGAAAGGATACAAGCAATACATAAAACACACATAATATGGGGGGGGGGGAGGGGGCTCTTTAACACATACAGATGTGAACTGCTACATTGTTGCTGCGTATAGTAGTTTAACGCAGCGGAATTGCAATGCAAATGAAGTGAATGCGCACACCAGCTCCAATTTACTTTTAAACGCCCAACTATGTCAATTCAGGCACATTGAAGCAAGGATGTAAGAGGAAACATCTGGGGATCAGCAGTGCTTTGTATATCACAGCTGTGGCTGTACTTAGCTTCTTCTTCCTGTTTAAGCCCACTCTCAGACTCCCATTGGCTAGTTTCACAGGAGACTGGCTGTGTGCTCACTTATACAGGAAGGAGAAATTAAGCTGATTGAGTTCAAGATTGGCTGTGAAACACACAGTTCTACCAATCTTCGGGATCAAGCAGCCATCACATATTGGGGGAGATTCTCTAAACTAAAAATGCGGTAAAAACCCCGTTATCAGGGTTTTTACTGCATTTTGGGATACTCAGCATCCCCCGCCGGGGCACCGCTAGTAAAAACTGGCGATGCCCAATAGAAGCCTATGGGCTTCTAACGCGACCCCCCACCGCCCCACACCGACCCCCCCTCACCTATGTCCAGGCAGCACAGAGCTGTGCTGCCCGGACCTGTCACCTCCTCCTCCCTGCACTATGATCCTCTTATGGGTGCAGGGAGGAGGAGAGACAGCCCCCCCTCTCCCCCGCCACAGCAGCAGCACAGTGCCGGGTAAGGGAGGGAGCCGCCGGGACCCGCTGACTCACCACAAAGGACAGCTCTTAACGCAAGAGCTGTCCTTTGCCATAATTATCGCATATGTTACAGCATATGCGATAATTATGTATGCGGTAGCCGGCAAGGATGTTAGAGCATACCCCCCATTATATCCAACATTAATAGTATGTTTATTTGTGCCCCCTCCACCTGCTATGTGTGCTCTTTGCTGGATCGCGCGGGCATATATACAGCCTAAATAAAAACAAATGTTTACAAAGTTTTCTTTGAACATATAGAAAAACACAATATAGTTCTGGATGTAGAACAGCCAGTAGCTGTGTAACTTGCAATTTAGTGGTCATTTAAGAACGCTAATGGTGTTTTACTTTAGAAAAAACAATTAAAAACAATTTGGCAAACTCACCAGTAAGTCATGTAGGATACAATGCCTATCAGCATGAGCAATTGCTCTGCTCTAGTTCTCCACTGAAGACTTTAAGTGCCTGGTTTAGACCCACTTGCAGCCTAGCAAACAGGTCAGCGCTGCCGCGTCAAATTCTTTTATATACACTATTAGCCATTTAGGGCCTGATTCATGTTGGTATATAAAGAAAAAGAGCAAGCAACTGGGTAAAACCATGCTGTACTGCAGGTGGGGCAGATGTAACGTGCATCAAGAGTTAGACTTGGGTGGTGTGTGTGCAAACTGAAATCTATATTGCATGTAAAAATAAAGCTGCACAGAAAAAACGATTACCCACCCAATCTCTCTGCCCATGTTGCCACTGACCTATCTGCAGTGAAGCATGGTTTTGCTCAGTTGCTTGCATTTTTACTTTATATACAAACATGAATCAGGCCCTTAGAACACTATTCGTATCTGGCTTGTTGGAGGATAGAGCGAGGTGGGATGAGGCGCGCAGACTATGGACTGACTATCTGCTAGATAAGTCTAAGCGCAGACTCCTCTTTTCTGCACATTCTAGATATTCCCAATCAGACACAAGTGGTAGTTACCTGGCGTATCTTGCCTGAGATGAGAGGACGATGAACTCTGTTCAAAAGATTTGAGATCCTGGGGGAGCGGAATATTACACCACCTCTGAGATTGGTCAGACTTTCATGTCTTTCTATTCCTCTCGAGCAACATACACCACAAGCCAACTAAAGCAATATCTTTCACAAATTAGTATACCTACTCTCTCCCAGCGGTCTGTGGATCTCTTGGAGGCGGACCTAAGGACCTCTGAGATTAAGGCTGCCATTGCCTCCTTTCCTAATAAGAAAGCCCCTGGAAGCGATGGCATCCCGATAGAGGTGTATAAAAAGTATAAAGATTACTTCATACCCTACCTCCTCCAACTATATAATGACCTTAAATGGGCTGATAGCCTCCCTCCATCTATGTCAGAGGCAGTTATTGTAGTGATCCCAAAACCTGGAAAGGACCCCAGTCTCCCAGATTCTTATCGCCCCATCTCACTCCTCACGACAGATGTGAAAATACTGGCAAAAATGTTGGCGGTTAGGCTCAACGCGGTAGTCACTTCTGTTATACATGACGACCAATCCGGCTTTATGCCGGGTTGTTCTACTAGGCGAAATCTAGGCGACTCTTCTGTCACTTATAGGGGGGCATGGACTGTGGGTCGGGGGCAGTGGTAGTGTCACTTGACGCTGCCAAGGCCTTCGACTCCGTAGAGTGGGGTTACTTATATGAGGTCTTACGCTGCTTCGCCTTTGGTCCCAACTTTATTAACTGGGTACGTCTCCTTTACTCTTCCCCGATGGCTCGTATATCAGTTAATGGCTATGTGACTTCTGCATTCCCACTCGCTAAAGGGACTAGGCAGGGTTGCCCCCTTTCCCCTACCCTCTTCGGCCTTGCCATTGAGCCACTCGCCATCACTCTCCACACCTCTTCGATGGTCCGGGGTATTCCCCTTGGCGGCCAAGTAGACGTGTTGTCGCCCTATACGCTGACGACACCCTCCTATTTCTTAATGACGCCGAAGCCTCCCTGGAGGCGGTATTGCAGATTGTGGAGTCGTTTGGCCCATTCTCAGGCCTCCTGATAAATTGGGGAAAATCAAGCATTCTACCTCTCTTGGGTATAATCCCAAATGCACTAACCCCCTCATCACGACTTCAATGGGTCCTTAAATTTAAATATCTAGGAGTATGGATCACCCCTAATGTGACAGATTTTGTATCCCTCAATATTGACTCGGTCACTACTGAATTTAAGGGACGCATCCACCAATGGAAGAAGCTCCCTCTGATTGTTATGGGACGAGCCAATCTAATAAAAATGACAATCCTTCCTAAATACTTATATCTGCTTCAGCATTCCCCAAGTTACATACCTAAACATGTCTTCACGGGCATAAACAGCCTACTCTCATCCTTTATATGGGGGAGTAGACCACCTAGAATAGCCCTAAAAACATTATTCAAACCTAGAATAGACGGAGGGCTAGGCCTACCAAACTTCCGTGCCTATTATATAGCGGCTCGATTGATGCATTTATCGGACTGGATCTTGGGTCGCTGAGTGTCTACCTTTGAGTGCTCCTATGCCGAGTGTGTGGGGTCCCGCCTCTCTCCTATTCAATTTCTTCTCTCCTTTCCGTATAATCCCACTCTTTCTCCCCTTTTCAGACAGGCTCTGTTGGTGTGGCGTCAGGCCCATAGGCTATGGAGCTGGGAAGGCATGGACAGCGAGACCCCCTTATGGTACAACAAGACATACCTAGAGTTCAGACAGCTCTCTTCGGATGGTTTTTGGTTTGGGGTGGGTCTTACATCTATTTCCCAATTATTTATGGAAGGATCCCTTAAAATGTTTCAACAGCTGTCTGTAGAACTCCAACTGTCAAACAAGCTCTTCTTCCGATATTTACAGCTTCGCCATGTGGTCCGGGCTCAGTTCTCGGGCTCCACTCCCTCCACTTCTGACTCCCCAATTAAAACTCTCCTCAAAAATTTGACCACGAAACGCCAAATCTCTACTCTTTATAACAGTCTTAACAGTCAGATAGATATACATAGCCTTGATTCTCTTAAAGCAGGGGTAGCCAAACCGGTCCTCGAGATCTACCAACGGTCCATGTTTTCCAGATCACCTAGCTAGTGCACAGCTGTAGTTAATACTAATGGTTACATTTTCAAACCTGCTGCATTTATTACTACTATAGATCCACAGGTTGCCTGGAAAACATGCACCGTTGGTAGATCTTGAGGACAGATTTGGCCACCCCTGTCTTAAAGCCAAATGGGAATCTAACATTGGGGTCTTGGATGGGGAGCAGTGGAGTCAGATCCTGGGCTCAGTCAAATTCACCACCCCCTGCCTTAGATACCAACAAATCTCATTTTATATATTGCATAGGGCCTACCACTCCCCTGTGTCTATGTGTAAGGCGGGAATCAGATCAGACGACAGGTGCCCTAGATGTGGCACATGTTATGGTCTTGCCCGCAGATACATGCTTTCTGGGAAGCGGTCTGGACTGATATAACAATTACTGAGCCCTCTGTCCCCCATATCGACCCTAAGTACTGCATATTTGCTCTTGATCTAGAAGAAACTCTCTCACCCGCAATCTACAAATACGTCTTATGCTTAACCTCCTTAGCCAAAGTCCTTATTGCTAGGAAATGGTTTGATATTACAAACCCAAACATATACAATTGGAGAGCTCTCGTGAATGAGGTGGTGGGACACGAGAGATTTACCTACAGGTCCAGAGGTTCGCTCGCCCCCTATTTAAACAAATGGAGCAGGTGGACCTCTTCTAGGTTTGCCTCAGCTGTCGACATTTAGCAGAATCTGTCTACTCACCAACTCCAAACTGGAAGTGCCCTATAGCTCAATATGCCATCTACTATGACTGTGCAACATGCCCGTTTAGCTTTCTCCATTTATACTCATGCCTTTCTGCCATTATCTCTTTATCAGTTAGTTCCCTCAAGCTAATTGCCTTTGCCGGGGGGGGAGGGGGGGTGGGTTTCTGTTTCTTAGTTTTATAAGTTGTAAATTTAAATATAAACTTTTCGTATCTCCATAGCATAATCTGCATAATAGTGCAATCTATCTACAGTCTTTGTCTCCTTAATAACCACGATCACGACATCAGTTTTGAAAAGCACTGTATGCTTTATTCAACACCACAACCTGCAGTTATTTGTAATACATTGTAATTTGACCGTAATGTTTGATTATGCTTGTACAACTTCATTTCTAAATAAAAAATTACTGAATAAAAAAAAATAAAAAAGAACACTATTCGTGCATTAAGAGGCAAATTTTGTCAGAAAACATTCGGGTATTGATACTGGTGGCAGAGCCATATGGAGCAAAAAGAACAGATGTACGAGGACACATTATTACATTATGCCATAAAGTAATCTACTCAGGTGGAGTAACGCGTTTATCCCAGTGGTTGTAACAGATAAGCCATGCACTCCAGTCACCTACTACCAAAAGCCTTTTTAAACCACACAGTAATATTGCTGATGCCCCATCATCTGTGAACATCTCAACCCTGAAATTGGAAAGTTCACAAATAGGGCTGTCAACAAATCTACTTTGTGACTGGGAGAAATACCACTGACCCATCTGTAATACAGAATAAGTTAAATCCACCTAAGACTTGTAATTGTTAATGAATGTTTCCTCTATTCCTATTGGTAAGTATTATGTGCCTTGGGGTCATACTGAGAGGTAAGGAAAATGGCTGTTTCAAAAAGTAGTCAAACCAAATATCAACATTACATTATTGTTACTTACCAGTAAGTGCAGGCACATTGGACTCGTCGAGAGTCATTGCGGTTTTGTAACATTTTAAAGCTTCCTTTACCCGACCTTGTAGAACAAACTGATAACCAAGCTCGGTGGCAATGGTTGCATTTTGGGGAGCCAAACTAGCAGCACGTTCCACCAATGTTTGGGTTTGTTGAAGGATACGCTGGTTGCGTTCACACTAAGGGGCAAAAATAAAAAAATAACATCCATTCATAGTATATATATATATATGTGTGTGTGTGTGTATGTATGTTAATTACATTCTGATCTGATTTCAATCGCCCACTACCCACCCTTCATGTTACACCCTAATACCAGCCACACTGTACTGTATGTCACATTGGTCAATGAATTAGTCTAAGGAGGCATAGTTCTACATCCTCTTTCTAATGCATTTACCTATGTACCCTAAGACTACTGAAACTGGGTTTATTTTTTAAAATGAATGGATGTCGTCACTGGAAATTCCTCGCGTGGCGGAGACCTCAATGTGGGCTACATGCAAACACAAATAAATGCATTTACACCTCTTACATTGCAATATGGTTTGCCCAAAAGCAAAAATAATAATAATAAAATTATATATATATATATATATATATATATATATATATATATATATATATATATATATATATATATATATATATATATATATATATATATATATATATATATATATATATATATATATATATTGTCCAAAGAGCGGGTGGCACTCTGCTGCAATAATAACGTAGTCGACACAAGGTCTGTAGTCAACGTTTCAGTGATCTGGTCACTTTTATCAAGACATGTCTTGATAAAAGATACCAGATAACTGAAACGTGGACATATATGCACATTTCTTTTGGAGGGGCACCTGCACAGCTGTTTAAGTACGGGAGTGCCAGTCATTTGGATATATATATATATATATATATATATATATATATATATATATATATATATATATATATATATATATATATATATATATGTAGGGGAAATTCATCTTGTGCCCGGCACCTACAATTCTTTCCATGATTTTGGATTCATGCTACAGGCCATTTGATCCTCCTGGATGGACAACAGTTGTTTTTCACTCTACTGGCTATTTTTGTTTTGTTTTTTTGTTTTTTGGTTGTGATTTTTTCGATATTTTTGACTTTTGATTTTTCTCTTATATTTTTTCTATTTTCTTATATAATTTTTTGTGTACATGTCCTGAGGGTCCTGGCTTGCTGTCTACAACCGTGTGATATTTGTTTATATACATATATATACTTGTGTGTACGATTGGTATTTCTAGTACTGGTGTGATATTCCTGATATGTCTCAAAGCACACCCTCTCACATATTGGATGAGGCGTTATATCACCAGGTTGAAAACAATGTGGTGTCTCTAACTGATGATGATGCTGAGAAAGTACTTTTCAATGCTGCTGAATTTTCAAAACTACCTGATGATACACCTACTGATTTATATTTCAGATTACATAAATTAAAGAAACGGGAGGTCGAATTAACCCTCCACGGGCAGTTTTTGTCTGAATATTTCAGAAATCGTAAAATACCAAGGGGTTTCAGGGTAGCAAACACCCCTACCATCGGGCGTAATAACCTAGCGTTTTGCGCTAGATGGTGTGGGGTGTTAAACAAATGCGCCCTGGACCTAATGGTTCTTGTTATTGAAGAAGTGGGAATAGAATTAAACAAAATAAGATCTGAGATTGAAGAGTTTAATTCCACACACCTGGCAGCATTATTATCTGACAAGAAGAATAAATGGACTGATAAGTTGAAGGAACAGATAGGAGCATTTGAGAGAGAATTGGTAGCGTTCAAGAGACGCAAGTTGGCCACAGTAAATAACGACTATAGCACACATCAAGTCTACAGGTGGCTTAAGGGTGAGTCTGGCCCCAACAGGAACCGCTTTAGGCAAAACCGATTTAAACAACAATATTCCTCCACGTCAGCATCTAACTCTGAGTCAGAGAGAGGGGAGGGTAACCAGAGATTCCCCAAGCCCCCTACTGGGTCTTTTTCCCGGGATACCCGATCAAAAATCGGAGTGACGTCGGGGGAAGACCCCGATACCCCTCAAGAAGGGGCGGGTACAACCAGAAGAAGAAGGGGCAGGAATCGCAAATAGTGGATTCTGTAATTAATCTTTCCAGCCACCATTTGACAGCTAGTGAAACCAAAGTTCTGTCATTTGGTTTCTCATTTGTTCCTACTTGTGACCATCAACCTTTTCAGTCCAACATTGATCACTATAAGTTTGGGCGCAAGCTCAGACTTAGGGAATTTTTTAATAACAAGGAGACCAGCATTGAGATGCCCTTGTTCAAACAGCCTAGCATGTTTGACCCCCCTAATGCCAACCCGAGCCTCAAAACATTCATGAGACTCACTGATTGCTCAAAGGATTTGTCACCCTTACAGCCACACTACCACAATCTACAAGTAGCTGAACGTGAGGCACTCAAGTCCTTGATGGCCAACGACTCCCTGGTCTTTAGACAGGCCGACAAAGGGGGTGCGTTGGTCATCCAGGATTGGGTGGATTACGATAAAGAAATCCGACGACAACTTGGTGACACTTTGGTTTATCAGTGTTTGCCAGGTGACCCCGGACTTAAGATTAAAAAAGAGGTGGACAAAGTGTTGGATTTGGCGTTTGGGGCAAGATGGATTGATGAAAATGTATGTGGCTTTCTTAAAGTTGATTACCCTATCTGTCCATTTTTATATACCATGCCGAAGATCCACAAAAGCTTGACGGATCCTCCTGGCCGACCCATTATATCGGCCAGAGGATCCGTCTTGCAGCCCTTGGCAAGGTTTGTGGACTATCATTTACAGCCCTATGTTGTGAAGACTCCAAGTTATTTGAGAGATACAGGTGACCTTTTAGAGAGTCTGACTAAGATCTCAGATATACCATCAGGAGCCATACTTGTAACGATGGATGTGGCTTCCCTCTATACCGTGATCCCTCATGAGACAGGTTTAGAGGTGATCAGACAGACACTACAGGATACCACACGGGTGGGCCCTCCTACTGAATTTCTGGTGGAGCTCACCTCTTTGGTCCTGACCAGAAACTACTTTATGTATGGAGATAAATTCTTCATACAAAAAACGGGCACGGCTATGGGGTCTAATTTGGCCCCAGCCTATGCCAATCTTTATATGGCATGCTATGAGAAGCTACATATTTTTCCCAGATTTGGTATAAATATCTTCTACTACCGTCGATACATTGACGATGTTTTTTTGATTTGGTTGGGCAGTGAGCAGGACCTGAAGGACATGCTTTTTTGTTTGAATAGCCTAGAGACGCCAATCCGCTTCACGTTTTCTTTTAGTTCTTTGGAAATTAATTTTTTAGATGTTACACTCTTTAGAGCTGATCATGGCTTGGGAACGAGACTGTACCGTAAGGATACTGATAGAAATGCATTGCTTCATGCAACTAGCCATCATCCGCCACACCTTAAGGAGAACCTCCCAGTGTCCCAATTCCTGAGGGTTCTTAGGAATAATACAGATTTAACTACGACTGAAGAACAAATTGTTGAAATGCACTCTCGCTTTAAAGAACGTGGGTATTCAGACGCCACTCTTTCCCGGTGCCTCACCAAGGCAAGGTCCAAACTAACTGCAGACCAGACGATATCTTCATCCCCTGATGTTAGACCAAGAATGATCTATGCTAACACCTACGATACTGGTGCGCACAAGAAGAAGCAGAAACTGACGAAATTTTGGCCAATAATTGCCACGGATCCTGCTTTTTCAGGGGTCAGCAAAGTCCCCCCTATGTGTGCTTACAGAAGAGGACGGAACCTCAAAGACCTGCTGATGAGACCACTAAGTCAACCTACAAAAACGCCAGGCACCTGGATCCCACAGGCTCGTAAAGGTTGCTTAAAATGCAGTGATTGCACAACATGTAGGTCTCTAATGACAGGTTCCTCTTTTGCTCACCCACACAGTGGGAAGAAAATCCCTATCAAACATCGTCTCCACTGCAGGATGGACTACGTAATTTACATTTTAATCTGTCCATGTGGCCTGTATTACGTAGGCCTGACCAAACGTAATTTTAGGGACAGAATGGCGAACCACCGCGCTTCAATTAGGGCGGCTTTAGAAACTAAGACATCGGATAAGCCTGTTGCGAAGCATTTCGCCAAAGTCGGTCACAGTGTGGCCAGTCTCCGGTGCATGCTGATTGATCACATCCCAAAACCTGTAAGGGGAGGGGATAGAGACACGATGCTCAAGAAAAGAGAATCGAAGTGGATCTTCGAACTGGATACCCTTGCACCTAAGGGACTTAATGAAACAAATCCACTATCTATCTTTTTGAGATGAAATGACCCATTACCTTTTTCCTGTTTTTTCAGTTTTATGATTAAGTTTCTCATTTTTCTCAGTTCGGATTTTTTGCTTTTTTGAAGCAAGGGTTGGTGTCTCTAGGCTGTTCTTGTTTGTTTATTTTGTTTATTTAGTTTATTTTTATGTTATATTTTTGGTGTGTATAGATATGATGTTCAGCGAGCCATATTGCTCCCATACGTATGATAAAGATATAATTATATGCATATGTATTATATTTCTAATACCTGAACAGAATCAACTCTTTTTTTAAAAAATATATAAAACTATAAAAATATCTAAAACCATAAAATTAAAATTTTGGCTTTATATGGCCATTTGTATATACTTTATTTACTTTTTATGTTTATGTTTATTATTTGCCAGTACTAGTGATCCTCACCTGGGCTGCTTTATATGTCCTGTACACTTAGCGCTTGATTTAATAAATATATTCCGTCATTGTGACTACTTTGCGGTCACCTGATGGACACAACGGTAGAGTGACAAAAGGGTTACTATGACAACGCGCTAATGCTTTTCTATACACTAACCGGATGCAGTATAAGATGCGTTAGCCTGTTGCCTAGCTACAACTGACACGCAACACCTTCCGCTGCTGGCATGGATGGAACGCAGGGGACACTTCCGGTGAAGCGGTGGTTCCCAGCCTTCTTTTCCTTATTTCGCGCGGCTGGTGGAACGCAAAACGTCACATCCGCCGGCGCGGTGGAACGCACTAGTGACTTCCGGTCGGACGTATTAAGCAGTAACGTTATGAATTTGGACCTTTTGCACTCGCTGTTTTTGTTCTATATTTACCACGATGCCCATATACCTTTTGGGATCGTTTTGAGTGACACATATATAGTATTTTTGGTGTTTTTATCCGCAGTGGTGTACAACCAGGAAGTGATGACATCACTTCCGGGATTTAGGTATATAAACTGGCCCGGTGAGGCTATACAATTGTATCCTCTCTGGAGGATGGATACCAGGTTGCCTGTGCTGAATATGAACTTGACCCTACCTGTTGTATTTATTCCTGATGACGGTCTATACTAGATCGAAACGTTACGTTACGTCGGATGTATCTACAATAAATTGATGTTGCTGATTAAGACCTTGGTGAGTGCCCATTTCTTCATTATATATATATATATATATATATATATATATATATATATATATATATATATATATATATATATATATATATATATATATATATATATATATATATATATATATATATATATATTTTTTTTTTTTTAATTACTTTTTTTTTTTTTGGTACCAGACTCAAAAAACAGGACAGAACCAAGACCATTATACTATCAAACTCTGTCATTCTATTTTCAGACCAATAAAAAAACAATGCCACTTTTCCACATGCACATAACTTACCATCCTGCTAAAGGCTAATGACATGCTATAGTACAGATGAGGATTGTGTGGTTCAAACTGGTCCAAAGAATTTATCAAATCCCCCAGTTTAGAGACTGCCTAGAGTAGAAAGAGTACATTAGATGCAATAAAATACATATAAATACATATGTAATGGGTTAATCCATGTCCGTTCAACCGGGAGTGTATACCACTGATTTCAGATTTTTCCTAAAATTTTTTTAGTAAAAGAGGATGTCAAAAAAATCAATTTCTGCCCAATTTCTCAGCTGTCTGACAATTAATTTATTAACCATTTGAGTGCCAACATTTCTGTGAGAGATATTCAAAATATCACCTAAAAAAGCCAGGGTCTCTCACATTTGTTATATAAATTCAAAAAATGTTGTATTAAAAAAAAAAAAAAGATTGTGTGCCAAATAAAAGGTAAGCATTACAGGACATTATGACCAATAAAAATGTTTGCTTGGCAATTTTTACAACATTTTGACAAATTCACTCGGCACTCAAAGGGGGGTAAGCAATGTGCTGCCGCTATTTCCGACGTGGGAAATAGCGGCAGCTCCCTATTCAATGCTATCTTTAGCGACAGCATTGAAGCGGGATCACGGCATAACAGGCCCGACTTTAGAAGCCCGTCTGGCCTGTTCTGCAGAGAACAGACATGGATTGTCGCGATCCTGGACGCAGATCGCGGAGCGGCAGGTGGGACATTGAATCCCGCCTGTCGTTCTGCGGTCGATCAGACCGCAAACGGGCCAGGATCACGGCTGTCGGCAGGGATCGACAGCAGTGATCCCGGATTGCATATCCCCCTAAGAGTTAAAAATAGATTTTTCAATGTATTCAATTATTTACTAATCACGGCTTCTTTTGCCACTTTATTAGAAGTATCATGGGTGTTTATTGAGGAATCACCCAGAAAACTTGACCCTAAGGTAACTTTTCCTCCCGAATCTAACCAAATTTCTTTATCTGCCTTACATTAAACGTTATGGCAAAAAGCATGTTTTTCGACAAATTAAAAACACTGGGTTAAATAGACATTAATATAAATTAATTTATTTAGGTGCTTAACGAGGTACACATTACTACAGGTCGAGACTCCCTTATCCGTATATTCCAAAAAACAAAATATTCAGAAAACCGTGGTTTTTCTGAATATTTCGTGTTTTTTGGGGTTCTCTTTACCCCCACAGCCTCTTTTTTCATAATGACCTTGTCCCCCGGTGTCCTTGGCGGCCTTCGGAATCCTCTTCAGCGGCATCTTCGGTCCATGGGGTGCATTGTGCAAGTGCACCGGTGACTTCACTGGCACGCATTTGCCGAATGCCCCCCTGGGACCGGGGATGCCGCTGAAGAGGATTCCGAACGCCGTCATGGAAGCCAGAGGACACCGTGGACATCGGAGGACCATCGGGGCAACTGCAGGGGACCAGGTAAGTATGAAAAAAAAAAAAATCCAAATTCCATAAAAATCCCTTATGGTCCTGAGCATTTTGGATAAGGGATACTCAACTTGTACCACTTTAGAAGTAGTCAGGCCCGTTCGGTCGAGAATGGCGGTGGATTGTCGAGCTCCCGGACGCAGCTCGACAATCCATGGCCACTTCTCGCGGCCACGCCCCCTTTTCGGTCTCCGGCAGGCGTGAGATTGAATCCCGTCTGCCGATTCACATTGAGCCGGCATAGAATGGGACAGGGTCACGGCTGTCGGGCCAGCCCGACAGTCGTGACCCCTGGTTTGAATATCCCCCAAAATCTGTATTTCGAAGGAAAAAAAAAAAAAAAAACAGAACAAAACAAAAAAAACAAAAAAAACACATGCCTCATGAACATTCCCCTCCCTGCACAGGTAATGGAGAGCGAGAATCCTTATGGCTTCCAGGTTATGGCTGTCCTTCCGTAGTAATCTGTAATTGAATAATGAATTTAACAGTATTATATATAGCGCATCTAAAAAATGTAAATTCTATGTGGATTCTAGCAAATTTAGAATATTGAGTCTCAAATGGATATGCAGTCAGAAAGTCTGTCAGCACAGACAGAATGACAGTACCAAGAATATTGATAATGTCATAATGCTGATATTTCCGTTACTAGTTAGACAATGTTGACATTAAATAAGTGTTGACATGCTGAATGCCGGCATGGTTAATGGCAACATTACGAAAATGTCGACCTGTTCATTCCAATATAACTAACCACACCTAACAAACGAATTTGCAGAATGGGACATGATATCTGTAACATAATACAAAGTAATTTGAGCCTAGGCGCCTTTTTACAGAGTGGGGGAAATTCAATTGTTATCGCTGCCCGATCTTCCTTATAAAGTGACTGGAGTTTGTAGAGTGATAATCAATTGATGGTTGATATTGTGCCCATAATAATGGGGTTTAGCTGCATAGATCGCCTTAACCCAACAAAACTAATGACTAGGACGTGAAAAGTCCCGTATGAGCACTAAAATGGGTCACTTTTCAGCCCTGGGGGCAGCGACCTGAAATGCCTGATGCTGGCAGCTGATCACACCTGCATGAAGCTACAATTGAATTGCTCTGTGTTGGATGCCATCTGCTGGTTTCCTGGTGAGCATACAATTGAATTCTCCTGTTTAATTTATTTTGTTTTTTTACACACACAAGGGCTTGTTCATAGTGAACTTTGCAAGGGGTACAATTCTATACCCTGCCTGGCTTCATAATTACTTATCCCAAGCATGTCCCCTCTTAAACGCATATATTGTTGGCCAATGCCCTGGTGGCAAAGCGTGAATGAAAATATAAAGATTGTGCCAATGCCCAAATCTATTTGCAATACAAAAATGTCGGTACTTCTTTACTTTCACGGCGCCACTCTAGATAGGACAGATAGGATACTAGATAGGATACGATTTGTATGCGATTTGACATAAGATATCGCATAAGATATAGGATAGGACAGATAGGATACGATTTGTATGCGATTTGACATAAGATATCGCATAAGATATAGGATAAGATTTACTATCCATTTCATTACCCCACTATCCACTAGGGCGTGGAGTGAGAATAGAATAGTGTGGCGAGCGCAGTGAGCCACCGAGCCCGAAGCGTGGCGAGCGCAGCGAGCCCCGCGAGGGGACACGGATGTGGTTTGAAAGCAAGTCCCCAATATCGCATGCCATTTGCATGCAATTCCATAAAATACATTCCGTGTCCGCTCGCCACGCTTCGGG
Source organism: Crinia signifera (assembly GCF_055691185.1). Classification (NCBI taxonomy): domain Eukaryota; kingdom Metazoa; phylum Chordata; class Amphibia; order Anura; family Myobatrachidae; genus Crinia; species Crinia signifera. The sequence continues at coordinate 145,877,068 of NC_139223.1, read as the reverse complement.
CTCGGTGGCTCGCTGCGCTCGCCACACTATTCTATTCTCACTCCACGCCCTAGTGGATAGTGGGGTAATGAAATGGATAGTAAATCTTATCCTATATCTTATGCGATATCTTATGTCAAATCGCATACAAATCGTATCCTATCTAGTATCCTATCTGTCCTATCTGTCCTATCTAGTGGCGCCGTGAAAGTAAAGAAGTACCAAAATGTCTTCTCTACTCTCTGCAAAATACACACTGTCAAAAGAAAATAAATCACTGACTAGACTGTACTGTGCATAGATATTCCTAGCGCAAAGCATAAAACACATTCCTGTTCAAAACAACTTATTTATCTTTATCTCTCAATGACATACTGTGAGTGCATTGTCTGTGGGTGTGTGATATATTGCAGAAGAGTTTCAAGCAGCCCCCAACCGAGCAGGATAAATGTCCATTATAAGCAAAAGATTAATGCATTCAAGCACTAGAGGTCTGAAGTGTACTGCAGAGTAATTTTATTCCCAACTAAGAGCATATTGACTCATCATTAACAAACACTGCTGTATCTGTCAAACTGACCTGAGAAGCAACAAGTCGCAAGTGCAAAGTGTATTGAAGGGAAGAAAATACAGATTTATAAATTACAGAAATTGGTATATGCTGCAATATATAAGAAATTGTTATAACTAGATAAAGGATGTCACCACTGAATGTACTGTGGTCTCTTTTTTGTTTTTTTACTTATTTATTATTTATTTACAGTTTCTTATATAGCGCACACATATTCCGTGGCGCTGTACAGAGAATATTTGAACATTCACATCAGTCCCTGCCCCAGTGGAGCTTACACTCTATATTCCCTATCGTATGTAAACGCACACACAGACATTCTAGGGTTAATTTTGTTAGGAGCCAATTGGCCTACCAGTATATTTTTGGATTGTGGGAGGAAACCAGAGTACCCGGAGGAAACCCAGGCAAGCACGGGGAGAATATACAAACTCTGCACAGTTAGGGCCATGGTGGGAATGGAACCCATGTCCTCAGGGCTGTGAGGCAGTAATGCTAACCATTACACCATCCAATACCTGTGTGGGGTGTGGATTAGCTCAAAATATTTAGGTACACAGGCAAAAGGTCGACACCAAAAGATTAACATGCACTAGGTCGACAGTGACAAAAAGGTAGACACAAGCAAACGGATATTGACAAAAGATCGTCATGGCAATGGTCAACACATCAAAAATGTTGAAATTTGTTTTTCAGGATTTTTTGGGAGCCAACGACCATGTGCACCACCAATTACTGTATAGTGTGTGCTTTCATTGCTTTGGACCAGGTGCCTTGTTGCGATCCACACACTTCGCTGTTCCCGATCAAAGTTCACATGGATGGAAAGCATGAAAAAGGCCAAATAAAAGTGAAAACCTTGTGTTAACCTTTTCATGTGTTGACTATTGCTATCTGGACCTTTTGGTGTCAACCTACTGATGGTCTACTTAGACATTGTCTGTGAGCCATCCGGATACCATCTGGGTGATGCCTATATATCTTTCTTCCTGTGACCCCCGCATATACCGGGTGTATAACACTAATAGACACGTACATTTCCCATATATGCCTTAAGTCTTCCTTGGTTGGCATAACGCCCACCCCGGTTTGGGTTCACAGGTGTAAAATAGAATTATTGAGGTCAGGGCCGGCTCTACCACTAGGCAGCTTTAGGCAGTTGCCTAGGGTGCCAGGATCTGGGGGGGCGCCTACAAGTCTGAATCCTGGAATAGAGTCTGTTAACAATGCAAGTGCACAGCCAAGCTCCAGTGGAAGAGCAACGGTCACATTTGGATCCCGTTGTGAACCGCACAGGTGCTAGTCAGGAGCCAGGTGACTCCGTTGCCTCTGGGAGTTATGCCCCGGGGGGTAGTAGGTTGATGTTTTGCCTAGGGTGCCAAGAAACCTTACACCGGCCCTGATTGAGGTAGGTCATTAAAAGCGATGGGACGAATACATATTATCCATGGATATCAAGAATTGCATGTTCTAGTCTAAGAAGGTTACAATGTCTTTGTAGATTTGTGACCAACGATTCCCAGATTTTAGCTGTGAAAAAATTAGGTCAGTCATGGCCACTCTCGTGGCACAGAGCGTTGGAGATCACTTGATCGAGGAAGAATCAGTACTTGTGTATTAGCAGGGCGCCCGGCTACGCTGACAACGTAGCTTAGGCTACGTTGTCAGCGTAGCCTAGCGGGGCGCCCTGCTAATTATGTGCCTGTGCTTTTAGACTTACTTAGGGCGGGCGGCGGGGCTTAACCAGCGAGCTCGTCGGGCTGAAGGGCGGGCAGCGGGGCTTGAGCGGCGGCCGGGCGGAGGGGGGAGATACCGCCAGCACCCGGCGGACACCAACAGCCGACAGGGGGGGGAGGTTGGGAAGCGTACTGGGGCGGTCACTAACACAATCGTATCCCCACTATCCACGTCATACCCCCATTGTCCACGTGGGCGTGGAGTTAATTTTATAAAGTGTGGCGAGCGCAGCGAGCCCCGTGAGGGGACGCGTATCCGCGTGTGCTCGCCACGCTTCGGGCACGGTGGCTCGCCACACTTTATAAAAAGTATCTCCACGCCCAATGGGGGTATGATGTGGATAGTGGGGATATGAACCATTATGTATTAGCACAGCTCCAACTACATAAATTACGTAGTTTACATAAGTTACATAGTTTACGTAGCCAGGATAGTGGTGTATTATATTCTCAATACACCACTACACAAACTACGCAATGGGCTAATACATAAGTACCTAAGAATCTTTACCTTAAATGGAGGAGCACTACCAGAAGAGGCCACAAGCACTATAGTACCACAGTTAAATGAACATTTTCTATAAATACAATTTTGTCCCTACTGAGGAGGTAGCATATTATAGGAGGGAAACACAAGGACAGGCACCAGTAATAGCATAGCTTGTAGGTCCAGAAGGGAAGCTATATGATGCAGAAGTGCCTCAGAGGGGGACAAACCCTCTGAGGCACTTATGTACAGTATTATATAGCTTCCCTTCTGGACCTAAGTGCCTCAGAGGGTTTGTCCCCCTCTGAGGCACTTCTGTATCATATAGCTTCCCTTCTGGACCTACAAGCTATGCTATTACTGGTGCCTGTCCTTGTGTTTCCCTCCTATGTCCCTATAGATTGTAAGCTTGCAGCAGGGCCCTCCTACCTCCAAGTCTGTCTGTTGTTACCCAGTTTGTTTTATCACTGTCTACTATTGTAAAGTGCAACGGAATCTGCTGCGCTATATAAGAAACTGTAAATAAATAAATGATAAATACTAGGTCTTTACAGGTCTTCTGTCTTCTCGATAGCAGAAATTGATTCTTATAGAGCACAAAATAGAGGGGGTATTGAATTAAAATTAGCATTGACAGCATTACAATAACCACCCTTTGAGCCACTTGAGTCAGTGAAGCCAGTTCCACAGCAGTGAAAAAAAAAAGCATCTTTTTAGCATAAGATGGTTTATGTGTTTCACTAGAAACAAGTTATTGTAATTCCTTAATTGGGTCGTAATCTGGGGATGCGGTTGGCAGTTCGACAATTAAAAGGTTGACAGTCAATAGGTCGACAAGCCATTTGTCAACATGAAAAATGGTCAACATGGAAAAATGTCGACATGAGTTTTTCACATTTTTTTCCCAAAGTGGACATAGAGTTAGAGCTACAACCTATTAACCAATAGTAGTTGACCTATTTTTCAATGCCTATTAGGACCTTCTTAAAGCAGGGGTGGGCAATTATTTCAGCTGGGAGGCGACTTAATACTTTCAGCAGATATTCGAGGGCCACTCCATAGAGGTGGGCTTCCACGAAGCCCTGGTTCACACTGGGTGCTTGAGTCTGGCCTGCCCTGACTGTATGTCATTCATACTGTAGCATAGTTCTGTGTTTAACTAGTGTAGCGTAAGGAGAGGCACAGACAGCATCGCCCTTACACAAGTGTTACCTATGCCATCGATCGCTTCATAGTTGTGGGCTCCCATGAAGCCCTGTCTGACATCCGGCAGACATTTTGTTAACCCCCTCGGAGCTCGAGTCTGGCCTGCTTGTACTGTATGACATTCCTACTGTAGCGTATATATCTGCGTTTAGCCAGTGTAGCTAAATGAGATGCACAGACAGCACAGCCCTTACCCAAGCGGAACCTAGAGTATGGATCTGCGGTTGTCTTTGCTGCTTTCCCACCGCAGCGACCCATCTTGGCACGCTGCTTGTAACGAACGGGACGCACAAGTGTCTCTCATGCATCCTTGCCCCATTCATGGCAGAAGTACTGTATACTCACTCTCTTATCCCCATAGCCCACTATAAATAGCCTAATGAACGGCACGTCTATGCAATAGTATTTTCAGAAAAAAAGTGTCTATCGAATATACTGAACAGTACAGTAAAGTAGTTCTTGAGCTATAGTGCATTTCAATGGACACTTCATGCACACGCAATCTGGATCCTTTTGCTATAGCTTTGCATTAGACATCTGACGCCTGCGCAGTGGTGATTTTAAACAGCAACATCTGGTGGATGATCGCTGGTATTACACTCATCTGGTAACTCCATTCGCCAAATGCTAAGCTGTGATACTTATTGCACTGCCTTGCGACTAGGCGCGCTGTGGCGTATTGGCGGGACAATTGCCATAGGCAGGCTAGACGAGAGCGGCTCCATCTGTATTCAATGTAAGTATTAAAATTCAGTCTGTGTCACTATGCCTACAAGGAATTTTACCAGCATTGCCTTTCACTTCTCAGCATGCGTCTTGTAGTATCTTAAGTGTAACATGGATAAACACATCAGAACTAGTGTTCAATCTAGCACACGCCATCTTTGAAAACCCATGCAGTTCCTCTTCCCTGCCTGGGGTATCGCTGTCTGCTGTAGTGCTTCTAGCACAGTGCGGTCTATATATCAGCACTGATATGCAAACCAGACCTGTGCTAAAAAACACCACAGCTGACAGCGACACCCCAGGCAGGGAAGAGGAACTGCATGGGTTTTCAAAGATGGCAGCTGCTAGAATGAAACACTATTAACCCAAATACAAATGTATGTGAAAGACAAAGGAGTACAGAATAAAATATAAAAAAGTATGATGACCAACACAAAAATAAAACAAAGCATGCCAGTGGTGATCCCAGCCTGGCCATTTAATGCCCTTTCACATTAAGTTGTAAGCTCCCATTATTACCTTTACAATAAAGTGCTATGGTATTTGAGGATACAATAAGTAGGATATTTTTAGGTACAAAACACAAGCTACTGGGTTTTCTAAATCATGCTTCAACTACAAAGGATCACCAGCCCAGTGTTTTAAATTTCAGTTCAACAATTCAGTTCCATAATTGGTTCTGTGCTGTTTTCCTAGCAACTGAAATGCCACCAGCCCACACATTTTTCAACATCTCCAACTATCTGGAAACAAAGTACTTGACACATTTGTAGCGTGCGAGCTGCATACTGAACCTTAGCGCTGTCTCTACGGTCTGTTCCCAGTCTTGTAACGCCAACTGTAGCTTCATTTTCTTAATGAGAGCAGGGATAAAGTCTGGGTAGCTGGCTATGATTATGTTTACAGCTTCCAAGGCTCCAGAATAATTTTGCCGCAATTCATAATAGTGAGCCTACAAAAAAAAACATGAACACTCATTTTATTATGATCGACAATAAAATAAATATATATATGGGAGGATGGTGAAAATTGGATATTTTTTTAAATGATGTTAAACATTTTTTTCTTAGAATCTAAATAACAGGTATCCAGCTACAAGCTGGTATCCCTAGGTGGCGCTGCTTAGTCAAAAAACAATTAATCATTCAGAACCCAATTGGGATATGCATATATTTATTAAAAATATAAATTTATCATAAAAGGAAAAACATTCTCCTAAACATACATAGCATACAACATATAACATATAATATATATTAGGCGAAGCTGATGTTAGCTTTTGAGTGTCTGTATACTGAGGCTTTATATTATAAGATGACTGTTTGTCATATCCAGCTGACGAAGCCGCCGATCCAATAAACAGGCGGAGAAACGCGTATTGGGAGCCTCGCTCATTAGCCCGGAAGCAGCCCAGCCCAGCGCCGCAGTACATCTATACACAGCTTGTACTGTGCAACAGATAAGATCCATTGGACGGACACCACCTGGAGCCGGTCCCTTTGAAAAAAAGGTAGACCATCCAAAGGATTACAAATATACACCTGGCTCAGATAAAGGGAGGAAGTCCAATAGGACATTGCAGCAAAAATCTGTGAGATACATCTCCTATATACGGCCCTTGGGACTGGTAACTATTTAAGCTTCTATACTTGAAAATGCCTCTATGATATGACAAACAGTCATCTTATAATATAAAGCCTCAGTATACAGACACTCAAAAGCTAACATCAGCTTCGCCTAATATATATTATGTTATATGCTATGTATGTTTAGGAGAATGTTTTTCCTTTTATGATAAATTATATTTTTAATAAATATATGCATATCCCAATTGGGTTCTGAATGATTAATTGTTTTTTGACTAAGCAGCGCCACCTAGGGATACCAGCTTGTAGCTGGATACCTGTTATTTATATTTGCACTGTGAGAGGTACACAATTCCTCTGAATAGGAGGCTGCAGCTTGGTCAAAAGATAGAGTAATATCCCCACCAGTCTACTGCAGAAACCAGCGCTCTTGGGTGACCTTAGTGGCCACATACGTATTGTTTTCTTAGAATCCACTGGGAGGCACTGAGCACCCACTTAACCCCCGTTCGCACTGCTGCAAAAACCCGGGTATTTGCCAGGGCAAGTAGTAATTTCCCGTGTCGCGTCTGTGTGAAAGGGTCTTTGTGAAATTTCCGGGTGTTATGCCCCGGGAACTACACACGGGTTTTTTGCAGGGTTTTTCCTGGGTAATACATGGGTGTGTGGCAGTGTGAACAGGTTAGACCCGGGTTTTTCTCACAAAATGCAAAAAAGCAAGTTCATTGCATTGCTCAAAGCTGCTTTTTAAAACAGCCAATCAAAGATACTTTTTAAAAATCCAATCAAAGCTGCTCTTAGATGCCACACACTTGATGGCAGGCATACCAGGGGAAGCAGTGTGAACGGGGCAGACATGGGAATTTCCCGGGTCTAAGCTGTAGTACTGTATGAATGGGGTCTGTAGAGCTGAGAAGCTCTGTGCCCCGCCAAAAACACGGGAAAGAAAACCCAGTATTTTGCAGGGGCGGCAATGAGAACGCAGCAAGATTTACACCCTAGTTCTCCTGTTGAACGTTTACCCAAGATAAATGTTTTTCTTCTCCTAGGTGCGATGTTGCTTCTCTTCCTTTTAAATACTTTCTGTCCTGTCGTTAGGGCTTGTGAACAACTGAGTTCTCCGCAGGGTGGCAATGTATAAAAGGCAGGAGAAGATTTTGAAATGATTTAAAGTGGCAACGCTCTAAAGGATTCCCTAAACCCCAGGGCCCAATGTAGCCCTATGGTTTCAAAGAAAAGGATTCAGCTTAAGTATTTAAATCTAGTTTTCTTAGGACATGAACTATAAGCTCTAGCATTTTTCCTAGCATTGCCCACCAGCTGTGTTCTACTTTTCTGAATACATCTGGCTGTATTTGACGTGATTACCATGGATAGTGAAACACTTTATTAGTATTTGCAATAAAATATTTAGGGTGTGATAAAGAAATCATATATTTATCCCTTTGGGATGAGCAGGATCCTTAAACTGCATACATACTCTACAAAATGAAACACTATTTGCAACAAAGTATCATAGAATGACTTATATGGGTTGAGCCAGTGGTTCCCAAACTGTGTGCCGTGGCTCCCTGGGGTGCCTCGGGACACATGCAGGGGTGCCCTGGGTTGGTGGTCCAGGACCAACTCAAATTATTAATGGTTAATTATTTATGAGCAAAACCAGTTCTGGCAGCTGCCAATCATAAAATGTGTTCAAACAGAAGCAAATCCTGTCCTTTACCACATAACTGACTCTAAGAATCGCATATAAACCCCATCAAATTATTTTTTAATGGCCTAGGGGTGTCGTGAAAAAATTCTGATACTCCTAGGGTGCCGTGATTTAAAAAAGATTGGGAACCCCTGGGTTGAGCTGTTCAATTTACAGGATAAATATTGGTTCAGATGACCAACCTTGGTTTTGGCACTGACTGTAAGATCCATTCCTCTTTCATCTACACATGCATGCATTGGGTCAAACATTAAAAGGTCGACACAGCTTAGGTCTAAACCTCAAAATAGGTGACATGCTTAAGGTTGACATGGCTGGAATGTCGGCATTGACACCGTATCAGTGCACAGCATCCTCTCTCCATGCTTTATGCACTGTGCCTCGCTATGCTCTGCACACTATCTTATTTTCCCCCACTCCCTAATGGATGGTAGGGCATGAACTACCGCCTGTCAGCACACTTCGGCTGAAGTAAACCCCATGTCAAACCTGTCGACCTAATGCGTGAGTCAATCTTCCAGCCACGTCGACCTTAAGCATGTTGACCTATTTGAAGTGATAACTTAAGCTGTGTCAACCTTCAGTGGTCGACACTATGCATGTCGACCTTTAGTTTGTCGACCCAACAAACATATACCATGACATTGGGGTAGTGTGGGTCAACTTAGATCAGGCACTAAATCAACAGGTATTAGGCTCCACCCTCCACTGCCCCTCCCCCTCTATAAAACCTGCCCACTCCACCCGCAAACATACACTAGTTATGCAATTTATTGTCTTTCAATAGAGTAGTGTTCATTCTAGCACCCTTCATCTTTCAAAACCTGTGCAGTTCCTCCTCCCTGTCTGTGGTGTCACGCCCTGCTGTGGTGCTTCTAGCACATTGTGGTCTGTATTTCAGCACAGATATGCATATCAGACCTGTGCTAGAAGTGCCACAGCAGAGAGCGACAACCCAGGCAGGGAGGAGGAACTGCATGGGTTTTGAAAGGTGCAGGGTGCTAGAATGAACACTGATATAGTAGACCCCAAATTAATACCATAAACAGAGAAGTGCAAAAAAAAACCCTTTCATTTATTAACCCCCCACCCAGCAGAATGAGTTCCACAAATGTTTCCCCCTATGTAATGCAACCAGCAAAGCACTTTTTGTTGGTAACCTTACCTTCCCCATCATAGCGAATGCATCCATTCCATCATGCAGTCCTTCCTCTAAGTACTTCAGAGCCTTTTTAGCATAAGCTTCTCTCCCACAGGACAAATCAAGCCATCCTTTTAAAATCAATCCCTGTAAAACCAGACAAGCTAATTTCATTTCCTCTCATCAGACAATACAAAGTCTATTCTGCTATGATTCGTCCTGATCTAATATGATTATGCTATATATAGTCATTTGTGATGTTACTTTGATAAATAAACATTACCCGTGTTGTAGAAATACACTGAGGATGACTTTCTGATTTGTATATGTACAGTATATGGCATTCATACTGTCACACAGCTAGTAATGTGATAGTATGGGGAAAACCTATATGGCTTAAAATTTTGTTTAGGATTATCAATACTGCTTTCAAATCAAGTCTATACGTGACCTGGAAGGGTGTGGCTCACAAGTCAGCCCTTGTCTAGATGTTACACTCTTTGCAGTACCTGAGAGGTGAGTGCATCTTTGCTGCTATCTAATACTTTGTAACACACATATGGTTAGTGTAGAGACTATGGGGGTATTCAATCTCCCGCCTCCATCTCCCGATGGGGGAGATGGCTGCGGGGCCCTATTCAATGCTGTCTTCCCTGACAGCATTGATCAGGGGATCTCAGCAGAACGAGCCCGACTTCACAAGCAGTCGGACTCATTTTGCAGAGAACGGCCGGGAAGTCACGAGCTCCCCGCTGCAGCTCGCCTCTTCCCAGCGGCAGCTCGCGACCACGCCCCCCTTCTAGTCCCGCTGTAGGCAGGACATTGAATCCTGCCTACAAATTCTAAGTCGAGCAGACCGAGAACGTGACAGGGTCACGGATGTTGGGCCAGCACGACAGCTGTGACCCAAGATTGAATACCCCTTAAAGGTAGGTACACACTAGACAATGCATAGTTCAAGATATGCATGATAACTATATTGTTACCAATATATTGTTCATAACATCCAGTGTGTATGAACTATATCGTTAACGATGCACGCTCCCGTGGGTCGTTATTTTATCTTCTCCATCATCTTTATTTACAGCTTAATGTTGACTACTGTTTATTATCGAGGACTGCATGCTCTGAGCGGGCACTGGATGATTCCGGATATTGTTAACGCTATTGTTCAGTGTGTATTGTTTGACCGGGACTTCCGTGTATAGAAGCCAAGATAGACAAAATGTGTTAGAACATAAAATACACTCAGAGACATCAATAGGGCAATTAAACTACAAGCTATTTCTCTGTATATTGCCTCTTTAATTGTGCTGGAGTTGCTTACCATTTAAGATTGAAAAGGTTACCTGTTCACTAGGCGAGTGCTTCCTTTATTACATTGTGAACTTACTCCAAATGAAGAACACAAGCAACAAGAACGTGGAATAATACAATAAACTTTTTTAAAAAGGCATAATGAAAATACTCACAGTAGTTTAAAATCTAAAAAAACCTATGGTTACACCAAGGTGATATAAAGGATTCAGTATTGAATCCTGGCGGTCGGGATCCCGGCGTTCAGAATCCCGACGCCGGAATCCCGACAGCCGAAATGCCGACAAGGGGGGGGGGGGGGGGGGGGGGTGGATCGCCCCCCCCCCTTGCGGGCTCGCTGCGCTCGCCACGCAGCGGGCCCAGTGCCTCGCTCCGCTCGGCACACTAATTTATTCTCCCTCCAGGGGTGTCGTGGATACCCACGGAGGGAGAATGTGTCGGCATTTCGGCGGTCGGGATTCCGGCGTCGGGATTCTGAACGCCGGGATCCCGACCGCCGGGATTGTAACTGCATCCCGATATAAACCAGCCAACACTGCAGACCAGCGTTACTTACATCTCTATTGCCATTGGAGATTTTGATCATCCTGTCAACATATTCTCGGGCTTTATCATGTCGTCCAACATGCCAAAGGAACAGACCAGCATAATATAAGGCTCGGTGACCCGCTGTTTTCCGCTGCTCCTTCATTCTCATTTCCAGGTCCTGGATGGTTTCTCGGTCTATACAGAAGAGAAGTTATTTAATCAATCTTCCGATGTTCAAATGATTATTGATAGAACTTATAAAGGTATATTGGGATACTTACCTGGATGTGAACTTTTCTTGTGAGCATAAATTAAAGCCATAAGACAACATAGTGAAATATCTGACTTGTCCTTTATGACTTCTAGTTCGCGGATGGACTCAGACACCTGATCTGAAATGAGCAAAGTATGTTTTTTATTTGGAGATCACTAAATTTACATTTTCTACAAAGAATTGGAGGTAACAGTTGATAATGTCAGCAGAAAGCTATTACCTTCCATTAACAACCCAAAGGCCCGGAAAAACAGGAATACAGGATCGTTAGGGTAGTCCTTGAGGCCCTCATTAGCCGATGTCCAAACATGATGATAATATTTTTCCTGGCAGTAGTTATTTATTAGTGCCTAGGAAAAAAATTAATATAATAATTATACTAGATTTTATTTTTTCCGGAAAATCCCTAGACTGTAACATTTACATTACGAATTTTGAAATTCATGATTGAATCTTAGGGGGTTATTCAATGATCCGGTCCTTGGTGAAATAGCAACCGTTTTTTGCCATTTTCGCAGAGATTATTTATGATCAGTTATTTACATATTCCAGAGCGCTTTACAGAGAATATTTGAACATTCAAATCAGTCCCTGCCCCAGTGGAGCTTACAATCTATATGCCCTACAGCACACACATTCACTCTAGGGTTAATTTGATGGGAACCAATTAACCTTCCAGTATATCTTTGGATTGTGGGTGGAAACCAGGGCCTAAAGTGGCAGGGGAACTCATTTCCCCTGCTCGCCACCATACCACATTAGGTGAGCCCAGGTTAGTGCCAGGATGTAAATGAAACCCCCTCATATTACACCACATAATATTACTCCTTACTATGTTATGACACACAGTACTGCCACATAGTAACATTACATCACTCAGTAGTGTCCCTTGTTCATGTTATGCTACACAGCAGTACTCCCCAACAAGTGTTCATGCTAGGCTGTTTTAGCGGGGCACTGCGCCCTGCCCGATTTTTAAAGGGCAAAATGCGCCCTGACCCTCTAGCAGCGCCCCGCTAAAAGAGCCTGCCTCCGACTCCGCCGGTGAGACCGGGGAAGCCCAGTGCCGCCATAGATGGCGATGCCCGTCTCTTCCCCAGCAGTGCAGAGCCTTCGGTGGGGCCGGTCCGCCCCCCTTACGCTGATTACTAGAAGGAACACTACCCAACCATGTATGGGATGCAGTAGTTTTGCTTAGTAGACAATGCCCACTGTAGTATTGCCCCTTAAACATAATGCCCACAGCAATAGTGCCTTTTGATGGCACTATTGCGCCAGAAAAAGGAAGCTGCTGGGACAGGCTTTCTGGGTTTGAATTGCTGGCTGTGGTGGAGGGGGAATTAATTCCCCTTACTATTAGAGGTGGGGGAACTCATTTACACCTCGTTCCCCCCCCCACTTTAACCCCTGATGGAAACCCACGCAAGCACCGGGAGAATATACAAACTGCGAACAGTTAGAGCCATGTAGGGAATCAAACCCATGACCTCAGTGCTGTGAGGCAGTAATGCTAACCATTACACCATAGATGGAATTTGCATTCCGACTTTTCAAAGTTTTATAAAAATTTTGTGGAAAACAATCTGAAAATCGGAATCCAAGTATTTTTCTGCAGCTAATTTATGATTTTAAAGGCAGTTTCTGTGAATGTATATTCGGCTTCTCAAAGAATGGAATCTGCAAATGCAAATCCCACTGTTACTAAACAGTGGGAAGATTTGGAGAGACAGATGTATTCTCGTGTCCCTATAACAGATCTCTATCTTCACGCAACACCCCCCGTGCCATCTTAGACTCATTAAAGGTATGGGATGTGGTCCTCCTTTTTTCAAAGTCATTTACTTTGCCCACCTGCCTGCTTTCATTACAAACTCTATCCAATATAATCCCTGACTTGAATTTGGCTCCCTGGAAATCCCATGGTACAGTTACCATTGCTGATATTGGAGATGGAATAACGATTACCCCATTTACTTATTTACAGACTCAATCTCCCCTTAACAGAACTATTCTCATACAATCATATTGCTCATTGGATAACAGGTTCACTGTGAACATCTGGACCAATACTCCTAACCTCACCTAATATTTTGACTCATCCCGTAATTTTAGGGGTTCTCGTACATAACAGCACAAGGTATTACTGTGGAAAGTAAATCACTCTCTCAATTGAAATGAGAATCTGAATTGAACTGCTCATTTACACAGAAACAATTCTCACAATTCTTTGCAACCAGAATAACCAGAATGCGTTCACACAGGCACATGTGCATACGCAGGGTGCGTGCACCCACGGCGAACAGACAGCGTGCACCCAGGACAGCAGGTGGGGGGCGGAGAGGGGCGTGGGGCGGCTCCATTAGTATATTGGAACACCTAGGGTTAAATGTAATAGGATGAGAGATTCAGAAAGTGAGAGATTTTGTAAGAAATCTCCAAATTTTTTAAAGCGGCAATCATTTGCACTTCAAAATCAAACTGTTTTTTGCAGTGTAAATGATTGCCGCTTTAAAAAAACCTGAAGATTTCTTACCAAATCTCTCAGCTTCTCAATCTCTCCTCCTATTAAATTTCACCCTTAGTGTTTCATGGATGTTCCCATGAGAACGCTGGATGTTCTCATGATACTGAAGAGTGACTTGAAAGTCACTTTGATATATGCGTGCACCTTCCACATCTTTCAATGGTCGGCGACCATCGAAATATGTGGGAGGTCCCCCCTGCTCTGCGAATGTTCGCAAACCCCTGCAAGTGAATCGCCCTTGCGACACCAGCCAACCATTCGCAAGGCAGATTTGGTGGACCCACAAGCCTTGTGAATCAACCAGAATAACCCCCTATGTCTAAATGTAATAATCACATAAAAATGCATTTCGAATTACTACATGTCCTAGATTTCACACCTATTAAATTACATAAGATTTGGCCAACGGTTTCTAAGATTTGCTGGAGGAATTGTATGCAAACAGGTGATGTTTTACATATATTCTGGTCCTGTCCCAGGATCCATGGGGTTGGGATCATTTGGTCTACAGCATGATGGTCGACAGTCATTAGGTCGATACCATTAGGTCGGCATTGGAAAAGGTCGACATGGTTCTAGGTCGAAAGGTCATTAGTTTGACAGGTCGGTAGTTCGACAATGTATAGGTCGACAGTGATAAAGGTCGACATGGGATTTTTCACAGTTTTTTTACCTGAATGTCAACACAGTCGACATGGACATAGTTTAAAGTGCACCGCATCGGTGCCTCGCTACGTTCGGCACACTATTTTATTCTCCCACCACGCCCTAGTGGATGGTAGGGCATGAAATACCACCTGTCGGCACATGTCGGCTCAAAAAACAGTAATAAAACCCATGTCGACCTTTTGACTGTCGACCTAGACATTGTCGAACTAATGACCTGCAATAGCACAAGACTGCATGAATCCCTCCCTCCCCCCATCCATTTCTAGAATCTATCAGAAAATCCATTATGCCTATCAGATGGAAACTCTAGGCTTGCCATACTCTCTCAAGTCCAGATCCCCATTAACCAAATGGTTTAGTTGGCACGAGTCTTCAACTTCTAGGGAGGGTGCTGATCTTCTACTTGACACTTTTGCAGGGTACACATCAGAACGATTTGGCCTCAATTCGTCCGAGTTAGATACAATCTCGACCGATTTGGGCATGTTTTAGGCCATTTCCAATCTGATTCCGATCCGATGCACGTCCCCGCTGGTCGTTTGGATGTTTTTCAGATCCTACCTGCTGCAGTCAGGATTTGAAAAAAATCCATTAAACTGGACACGGATCGTATGAAGATCATGTGCTTCAGTAGATTGTGAGACAATCGTACAATCATCTCAATCTGATCAGGATCTGCATCGTTCCGGTGTGTACCTAGCCTAAATTAACATACGCCCTTGGAATCTCTACTGTTTTTCTCATCATAATACTGACTGCTTTATTTTTATTTTTTTATTTCACTTTTTTTGTGTAGCGTTTGGATCTGTGCATTTTTGGTTACCGATGTGTAATGATTGTTTTAATGTAGAACGGTCTTGCAGATATTTTGTATATGGACGCTTTTCCTCCTGTTCCCCTTACCTTCCCTTATTATGTTCTCTGAACCCCTTCCCTTTCCGTAGTTAACGGAACAAAACTTTAAATAAAAACTCATTGATGATAAAAAAAAAAAAAAGCTATGATGAAGACGTGAAAAATATGTGTACAATGAATAAAGGTTATCCTGCATAACTGCCGACAGGAGGTATTTCATGTCCACTACGGCGTGGCAGGAGAATAAAATAGTCAAAGCACCATGCCCAAAGCATGGCGTGCGCAGAATGTGGACGTGTCCATGTAGACATTTGGGGCAAAAAAAGTGAAAAAAAAAATGTCCACCTTTTCACTGATGGCTTTGCGATTGTTGACCTAATGATTGTGTCAACCTTCCAACACTGTCGACCTACTTAAGGTGTTGACCTTCAATGGTTAACCGAATGCATGTCGACCTAAATTGGGTACACCCAATGACCCATACCCACAATAACCAGGTGTTTTTAGCAGTGGAAAAGGGGTATTAAAGGATAAGTTTATAATAGCTGCTGGCCAATCTTGGTCAACAATTTCCTAATTAATAATGCAGAGTAAAAAAGTGAACTTCTAATTAAAAACTCCAAAAAATTTGCACAAGCGCAGAGGGACCCCCTGGTTTCAGTCCCAGAAGTCCATGGTCAGCACCACATCACAAAGGACAGGTCTTATAGCAAGAGCTGTTCTTTGCTTTACTAATTACATATGTGATTAGTATGGATGTGTCACGGAGACATCATAACTGTGGGGTTTATTCTAGTTCATTCTTTCTGACAAAATCCTTCTTAGATGGACAAAACCATGAGCACTGCAGGGGGGCAGATGTAACATGTGCAGAGAGAATTAGATTTGGGTGAGTTATTTTGTTTCTGTGCAGGGAAAATACTGACTGCATGATTTTACACTTCACTTTGAAGAAAAACCCCACCCAAATCTAATTCTCTCTGCACAAGTTACATCTGCCCCACCCGCAGTGCACATGGTTTTGTCCATCTAAGAAGGATTTTGTCAGAAAGAATGGACTAGAATAATCCCCTGTGAGATAAACACTTAAGTATAACTGCTGCTACATCATCATGAAGAGAATCCAGTGTGGTAAGGCCCCATCCTTCCAAAATATCAACAAAAAATTTGTTTATGTGGCTGCGTGGGCCAAATGGGGCAGGGGGCACCAGTGGCAGACCTGGGGGGTGAGTAAGGGGGGGGGGGGGGGGGGGTGCAAGCTTTTCTCTCCAACCCCCCATCATGCTGGAAGAAACCAATGACAGGGCTAACTGCATCTACAGCAGCCTCTCTCCACAGCCCTGCACAAATCCATGTCAACTCAAAGCGTACCTCCCAACTTTGAGAGGAAGTAGCTCCCTCGGGCGGGACGCAGAAACGTGCCCAAAAAAAGGGATGTTCTTGCGGAAAGCGGGACAGTTAAGTATGCAATAGGGAAAAGTGGCGGCAGGTAAATAGTACCCACCACAACCCTCAGCAAAGCTGTCAAAAGGTACATAATCAACACCCAATTTTCATCCGAACCCCTAAGATTTCTATAGTTGACATTTTGACAGCTACCTTATGACTGTCAATATAATGCTGGCACACCAACCAAATGGTGCATGTAATCAGGCAGTAAGTTAACTGCATTTAAACAGATAAGTAGGGACATTTAAGCAATTAGAGATCGTACATGAAGGCAAGTGGGGCCATATATAAGCATGTAAGCATAGGAAAGTGCATGCAGGCAGGTAAGGCAATATACTGTAAGCAGGGAAGAGAGGTATATATATATATATATATATATATATAGTATATATATACACACACAGGTAGGTCTGTATGAAGGTAGGTAAGTATAACTAACGGTTTCCATCAGACAAAGATAAGAATAAAGATATAGATGCTCCCACCTGGGCATTGGAAATGACAGTATCTGCAGCCATGACGCTGCTGTGCCCGCCGCCCGGGAGAGGTCTCACACAATCTGCATCGGAGCTGACTGTGAAAACCCTGTGGAATGGATGGATCTAGCAGTCAGGAGCGATGATTTAACTTATCCCACCGGACGTACGCAGCAGGGCCTCCTAACAACAACCGCGGCCACCTACATGGAGACATACAGTGCAGCATCTACGTCATCAGCAGTCTTTTTTCCCATTATCAGAAGAACTGTGACTGTGAACTAGAGTAAAACCGACTTATTCAACTAAGCACTTTTTATTGTCTTCACGTCAGTACAAAGAGGCGGACATCTTGCCGAAGACTAAGAATTACCGAGGCAACCAGCATCAGCAGACGAGGCTGAAGTTGGCTTCTTATTCGGCCAGCTTCTTATTCGAGCTCCAGCTTCTTATTCGAGCTCCAGCTTCTTATTCGAGCTCCAGCTTCTTATTCAGAACAATCACTTTTACAAGGGTTAATGAATCATGGACCAAAAATGTGACTGCAGAAATCAACACAGGGGGGTTGCCTACATATGACCCACTTGCAATTTCTTTTGACCAACAATGATTTGGGCAGAAAATGGGCACAAAAATGGGCATGGGTCCCAGATATCATTTTGAATAAGTAGCTGGTGTCCTGCAAGGGTTAAACAGCGTTGGTCAAAAAATATTACACTGGAAACCCACACAGGGGGGTCACTTACATATGACCCACTTGACATTTCTTTTGACCAACAAGGATTTGGGCATAAATAGGGCAGTAAAGTGGGCATGGGTCCCAGAATCATCATTTTGAATAAGTAGCTGGTGTCCTGCAAGGGTTAAACAGCGTTGGTCAAAAAATGTTACACTTGGAATCCACACAGGGGGGTCACTTACATATGACCCACTTGCCATTTCTTTTGACCAACAAGGATTTGGGCAGAAATAGGGCAGTAAAGTGGGCATGGGTCCCAGATTTCATCATTTTGAATAAGTAGCTGGTGTCCTGCAAGGGTTAAACAGCATTGGTCAAAAAATGTTACACTTGGAATCCACACAGGGGGGTCACTTACATATGACCCACTTGCCATTTCTTTTGACCAACAAGGATTTGGGCAGAAATAGGGCAGTAAAGTGGGCATGGGTCCCAGATTTCATCATTTTGAATAAGTAGCTGGTGTCCTGCAAGGGTTAAACAGCGTTGGTCAAAAAATATTTCACTGGAAACCCGCACAGGGGGGTCACTTACATATGACCCACTTGCCATTTCTTTTGACCAACAAGGATTTGGGCAGAAATAGGGCAGTAAAGTGGGCATGGGTCCCAGATTTCATCATTTTGAATAAGTAGCTGGTGTCCTGCAAGGGTTAAACAGCATTGGTCAAAAAATGTTACACTTGGAATCCACACAGGGGGGTCACTTACATATGACCCACTTGCCATTTCTTTTGACCAACAAGGATTTGGGCAGAAATAGGGCAGTAAAGTGGGCATGGGTCCCAGATTTCATCATTTTGAATAAGTAGCTGGTGTCCTGCAAGGGTTAAACAGCGTTGGTCAAAAAATATTACAGTGGAAACCCGCAGAGGGGGGTCACTTACATATGACCCACTTGCCATTTCTTTTGACCAACAAGGATTTGGGCATAAATAGGGCAGTAAAGTGGGCATGGGTCCCAGAATCATTATTTTGAATAAGTAGCTGGTGTCCTGCAAGGGTTAAACAGCGTTGGTCAAAAAATATTACACTGGAAACCCACACAGGGGGGTCACTTACATATGACCCACTTGCCATTTCTTTTGACCAACAAGGATTTGGGCAGTAATAGGGCAGTAAAGTGGGCATGGGTCACAGATGTCATTAGTTTGAATAAGTAGCTGGTGTCCTGCAAGGGTTAAACAGTGTTGGTCAAAACATATTACACTTGGAATCCACACAGGGGGGTCACTTACATATGACCCACTTGCCATTTCTTTTGACCAACAAGGATTTGGGCAGAAAATGGGCACAAAAATGGGCATGGGTCCCAGATATCATTTTGAATAAGTAGCTGGTGTCCTGCAAGGGCTAAACAGCGTTGGTCAAAAAATATTACACTGGAAACCCACACAGGGGGGTCACTTACATATGACCCACTTGCCATTTCTTTTGACCAACAAGGAATTGGGCAGTAATAGGGCAGTAAAGTGGGCATGGGTCACAGATGTCATTATTTTGAATAAGTAGCTGGTGTCCTGCAAGGGTTAAACAGCGTTGGTCAAAACATATTACACTTGGAATCCACACAGGGGGGTCACTTACATATGACCCACTTGCCATTTCTTTTGACCAACAAGGATTTTGGCAGAAAATGGGCACAAAAATGGGCATGGGTCCCAGATATCATTTTGAATAAGTAGCTGGTGTCTTGCAAGGGTTAAACAGCGTTGGTCAAAAAATATTACACTGGAAACCCACACAGGGGGGTCACTTACATATGACCCACTTGCCATTTCTTTTGACCAACACGGATTTGGGCAGAAATAGGGCAGTAAAGTGGGCATGGGTCCCAGAATCATCATTTTGAATAAGTAGCTGGTGTCCTGCAAGGGTTAAACAGCGTTGGTCAAAACATATTACACTGGAAACCCACACAGGGGGGTCACTTACATATGACCCACTTGCCATTTCTTTTGACCAACAAGGATTTGGGCAGAAATAGGGCAGTAAAGTGGGCATGGGTCCCAGAATCATCATTTTGAATAAGTAGCTGGTGTCCTGCAAGGGTTAAACAGCGTTGGTCAAAAAATCTTACACTGGAAACCCGCACAGGGGGGTCACTTACATATGACCCACTTGCCATTTCTTTTGACCAACAAGGATTTGGGAAGAAATAGGGCACTAAAGTGGGCATGGGTCCCAGAATCATCATTTTGAATAAGTAGCTGGTGTCCTGCAAGGGTTAAACAGCGTTGGTCAAAAAATCTTACACTGGAAACCCGCACAGGGGGGTCACTTACATATGACCCACTTGACATTTCTTTTGACCAACAAGGATTTGGGCAGAAATAGGGCAGTAAAGTGGGCATGGGTCACAGAATCATCATTTTGAATAAGTAGCTGGTGTCCTGCAAGGGTTAAACAGCGTTGGTCAAAAAATGTTACACTGGAAACCCACACAGGGGGGTCACTTACATATGACCCACTTGCCATTTCTTTTGACCAACAAGGATTTGGGCAGAAATAGGGCAGTAAAGTGGGCATGGGTCCCAGAATCATCATTTTGAATAAGTAGCTGGTGTCCTGCAAGGGTTAAACAGCGTTGGTCAAAACATATTACACTGGAAACCCACACAGGGGGGTCACTTACATATGACCCACTTGCCATTTCTTTTGACCAACAAGGATTTGGGCAGAAATAGGGCAGTAAAGTGGGCATGGGTCCCAGTATCATCATTTTGAATAAGTAGCTGGTGTCCTGCAAGGGTTAAACAGCGTTGGTCAAAAAATCTTACACTGGAAACCCGCACAGGAGGGTCACTTACATATGACCCACTTGACATTTCTTTTGACCAACAAGGATTTGGGCAGAAATAGGGCAGTAAAGTGGGCATGGGTCACAGAATCATCATTTTAAATAAGTAGCTGGTGTCCTGCAAGGGTTAAACAGCGTTGGTCAAAAAATGTTACACTGGAAACCCGCACAGGGGGGTCACTTACATATGACCCACTTGACATTTCTTTTGACCAACAAGGATTTGGGCAGAAATAGGGCAGTAAAGTGGGCATGGGTCCCAGAATCATCATTTTGAATAAGTAGCTGGTGTCCTGCAAGGGTTAAACAGCGTTGGTCAAAAAATCTTACACTGGAAACCCGCACAGGGGGGTCACTTACATATGACCCACTTGACATTTCTTTTGACCAACAAGGATTTGGGCAGAAATAGGGCAGTAAAGTGGGCATGGGTCCCAGAATCATCATTTTGAATAAGTAGCTGGTGTCCTGCAAGGGTTAAACAGCGTTGGTCAAAAAATCTTACACTGGAAACCCGCACAGGGGGGTCACTTACATATGACCCACTTGACATTTCTTTTGACCAACAAGGATTTCGGCAGAAATAGGGCAGTAAAGTGGGCATGGGTCCCAGAATAATCATTTTGAATAAGTAGCTGGTATCCTGCAAGGGTTAAACAGCGTTGGTCAAAAAATGTTACACTGGAAACCCACACACTTACATATGACCCACTTGCCATTTCTTTTGACCAACAAGGATTTGGGCAGAAATAGGGCAGTAAAGTGGGCATGGGTCCCAGAATCATCATTTTGAATAAGTAGCTGGTGTCCTGCAAGGGTTAAACAGCGTTGGTCAAAACATATTACACTGGAAACCCACACAGGGGGGTCACTTACATATGACCCACTTGCCATTTCTTTTGACCAACAAGGATTTGGGCAGAAATAGGGCAGTAAAGTGGGCATGGGTCCCAGTATCATCATTTTGAATAAGTAGCTGGTGTCCTGCAAGGGTTAAACAGCGTTGGTCAAAAAATCTTACACTGGAAACCCGCACAGGAGGGTCACTTACATATGAC
The DNA here is from genome assembly GCF_055691185.1 of Crinia signifera. Taxonomy (NCBI): domain Eukaryota; kingdom Metazoa; phylum Chordata; class Amphibia; order Anura; family Myobatrachidae; genus Crinia; species Crinia signifera. The sequence goes on along the minus strand of NC_139223.1, from coordinate 145,855,234 downwards.
CCACTTGACATTTCTTTTGACCAACAAGGATTTGGGCAGAAATAGGGCAGTAAAGTGGGCATGGGTCACAGAATCATCATTTTGAATAAGTAGCTGGTGTCCTGCAAGGGTTAAACAGCGTTGGTCAAAAAATTTTACACTGGAAACCCGCACAGGGGGGTCACTTACATATGACCCACTTGACATTTCTTTTGACCAACAAGGATTTGGGCAGAAATAGGGCAGTAAAGTGGGCATGGGTCACAGAATCATCATTTTGAATAAGTAGCTGGTGTCCTGCAAGGGTTAAACAGCGTTGGTCAAAAAATGTTACACTGGAAACCCGCACAGGGGGGTCACTTACATATGACCCACTTGCCATTTCTTTTGACCAACAAGGATTTGGGCAGAAATAAGGCAGTAAAGTGGGCATGGGTCCCAGAATCATCATTTTGAATAAGTAGCTGGTGTCCTGCAAGGGTTAAACAGCGTTGGTCAAAAAATCTTACACTGGAAACCCGCACAGGGGGGTCACTTACATATGACCCACTTGACATTTCTTTTGACCAACAAGGATTTGGGCAGAAATAGGGCAGTAAAGTGGGCATGGGTCCCAGAATCATCATTTTGAATAAGTAGCTGGTGTCCTGCAAGGGTTAAACAGCGTTGGTCAAAAAATCTTACACTGGAAACCCGCACAGGGGGGTCACTTACATATGACCCACTTGACATTTCTTTTGACCAACAAGGATTTCGGCAGAAATAGGGCAGTAAAGTGGGCATGGGTCCCAGAATCATCATTTTGAATAAGTAGCTGGTATCCTGCAAGGGTTAAACAGCGTTGGTCAAAAAATGTTACACTGGAAACCCACACAGGGGGGTCACTTACATATGACCCACTTGACATTTCTTTTGACCAACAAGGATTTGGGCAGAAATAGGGCAGTAAAGTGGGCATGGGTCCCAGAATCATCATTTTGAATAAGTAGCTGGTGTCCTGCAAGGGTTAAACAGCGTTGGTCAAAAAATCTTACACTGGAAACCCGCACAGGAGGGTCACTTACATATGACCCACTTGACATTTCTTTTGACCAACAAGGATTTGGGCAGAAATAGGGCAGTAAAGTGGGCATGGGTCACAGAATCATCATTTTGAATAAGTAGCTGGTGTCCTGCAAGGGTTAAACAGCGTTGGTCAAAAAATGTTACACTGGAAACCCGCACAGGGGGGTCACTTACATATGACCCACTTGACATTTCTTTTGACCAACAAGGATTTGGGCAGAAATAGGGCAGTAAAGTGGGCATGGGTCCCAGAATCATCATATTGAATAAGTAGCTGGTGTCCTGCAATGGTTAAACAGCGTTGGTCAAAAAATGTTACACTTGGAATCCACACAGGGGGGTCACTTACATATGACCCACTTGCCATTTCTTTTGACCAACAAGGATTTGGGCAGAAATAGGGCAGTAAAGTGGGCATGGGTCCCAGATTTCATCATTTTGAATAAGTAGCTGGTGTCCTGCAAGGGTTAAACAGCGTTGGTCAAAAAATATTACACTGGAAACCCGCACAGGGGGGTCACTTACATATGACCCACTTGCCATTTCTTTTGACCAACAAGGATTTGGGCAGAAATAGGGCAGTAAAGTGGGCATGGGTCCCAGAATCATCATTTTGAATAAGTAGCTGGTGTCCTGCAAGGGTTAAACAGCGTTGGTCAAAAAATATTACACTGGAAACCCACACAGGGGGGTCACTTACATATGACCCACTTGCCATTTCTTTTGACCAACAAGGATTTGGGCAGAAATAAGGCAGTAAAGTGGGCATGGGTCCCAGAATCATCATTTTGAATAAGTAGCTGGTGTCCTGCAAGGGTTAAACAGCGTTGGTCAAAAAATCTTACACTGGAAACCCGCACAGGGGGGTCACTTACATATGACCCACTTGACATTTCTTTTGACCAACAAGGATTTGGGCAGAAATAGGGCAGTAAAGTGGGCATGGGTCCCATAATCATCATTTTGAATAAGTAGCTGGTGTCCTGCAAGGGTTAAACAGCGTTGGTCAAAAAATCTTACACTGGAAACCCGCACAGGGGGGTCACTTACATATGACCCACTTGACATTTCTTTTGACCAACAAGGATTTGGGCAGAAATTGGGCAGTAAAGTGGGCATGGGTCCCAGATTCATCATTTTGAAAAAGTAGCTGGTATCCTGCAAGGGTTAAACAGCGTTGGTCAAAAAATGTTACACTGGAAACCCACACAGGGGGGTCACTTACATATGACCCACTTGCCATTTCTTTTGACCAACAAGGATTTGGGCAGAAATAGGGCAGTAAATTGGGCATGGGTCCCAGAATCATCATTTTGAATAAGTAGCTGGTGTCCTGCAAGGGTTAAACAGCGTTGGTCAAAAAATCTTACACTGGAAACCCGCACAGGGGGGTCACTTACATATGACCCACTTGACATTTCTTTTGACCAACAAGGATTTGGGCAGAAATAGGGCACTAAAGTGGGCATAGGTCCCAGATGTCATCATTTTGAATAAGTAGCTGGTGTCCTGCAAGGGTTAAACAGCGTTGGTGAAAAAATGTTACACTTGGAATTCATACAGGAAGGTCACTTATATATGACCCACTTGCCATTTCTTTTGACCAACAAGGATTTGGGCAGTAATAGGGCAGTAAAGTGGGCATGGGTCCCAGAATCATCATTTTGAATAAGTAGCTGGTGTCCAGCAAGGGTTAAACAGTGTTGGTCAAAAAATGTTACACTTGGAATCCACACAGGGGGGTCACTTACATATGACCCACTTGCCTTTTCTTTTGACCAACAAGGATTTGGGCAGTAATAGGGCAGTAAAGTGGGCATGGGTCCCAGAATCATCATTTTGAATAAGTAGCTGGTGTCCTGCAAGGGTTAAACAGCGTTGGTCAAAAAATCTTACACTGGAAACCCGCACAGGGGGGTCAATTACATATGACCCACTTGACATTTCCTTTGACCAACAAGGATTTTGGCAGAAATAGGGCAGTAAAGTGGGCATGGGTCCCAGAATCATCATTTTGAATAAGTAGCTGGTGTCCTGCAAGGGTTAAACAGCGTTGGTCAAAAAATGTTACACTTGGAATTCACACAAGGGGGTCACTTACATATGACCCACTTGCCATTTCTTTTGACCAACAAGGATTTGGGCAGTAATAGGGCAGTAAAGTGGGCATGGTTCCCAGAATCATCATTTTGAATAAGTAGCTGGTGTCCTGCAAGGGTTAAACAGCGTTGGTCAAAACATATTACACTGGAAACCCACACAGGGCGGTCACTTACATATGACCCACTTGCCATTTCTTTTGACCAACAAGGATTTGGGCAGAAATAGGGCAGTAAAGTGGGCATGGGTCACAGAATCATCATTTTGAATAAGTAACTGGTGTCCTGCAAGGGTTAAACAGCGTTGGTCAACAAAAATTACACTGGAAACCCGCACAGGGGGGTCACTTACATATGACCCACTTGCCATTTCTTTTGACCAACAAGGATTTGGGCAGAAATAGGGCACTTAAGTGGGCATGGGTCCCAGAATCATCATTTTGAATAAGTAGCTGGTGTTCTGCAAGGGTTAAACAGCGTTGGTCAACAAAAATTACACTGGAAACCCGCACAGGGGGGTCACTTACATATGACCCACTTGCCATTTCTTTTGACCAACAAGGATTTGGGCAGTAATAGGGCAGTAAAGTGGGCATAGGTCCCAGATGTCATCATTTTGAATAAGTAGCTGGAGTCCTGCAAGGGTTAAACAGCGTTGGTCAAAAAATGTTACACTGGAAACCCGCACAGGGGGGTCACTTACATATGACCCACTTGCCATTTCTTTTGACCAATGATTTGGGCAGTAAAGTGGGCATGGGTCACAGATGTCATTATTTTGAATAAGTAGCTGGTGTCCTGCAAGGGTTAAACAGTGTTGGTCAAAACATTTTACACTTGAAACCCACACAGGGGGGTTGCCTACATATGACCCACTTGCAATTTATTTTGACCAACAATGATTTGGGCAGAAAATGGGCACAAAAATGGGCATGGGTCCCAGAATCATCATTTTAAATAAGTAGCTGGTGTTCTGCAAGGGTTAAACAGCGTTGGTCAACAAATATTACACTGGAAACCCGCACAGGGGGGTCACTTACATATGACCCACTTGCCATTTCTTTTGAGCAACGCTGTTTAACCCTTGCAGGACACCAGCTACTTATTCAAAATGATGTAATCTGTGACCCATACCCACTTTACTGCCCTATTACTGCCCAAATCCTCGTTGGTGAAAAGAAATTGCAAGTGGGTCATATGTAAGTGACCCCCCTGTGCGGGTTTCCAGTGTAATATTTTTTGACCAACGCTGTTTAACCCTTGCAGGACACCAGCTACTTTTTCAAAATGATGATTCTGGGACCCATGCCCATTTTTGTGCCCATTTTCTGCCCAAATCATTGTTGGTCAAAAGAAATTGCAAGTGGGTCATATGTAGGCAACCCCCCTGTGTGGGTTTCAAGTGTAATATGTTTTGACCAACACTGTTTAACCCTTGCAGGACACCAGCTACTTATTCAAAATAATGACATCTGTGACCCATGCCCACTTTACTGCCCTATTACTGCCAAAATCCTTGTTGTTCAAAAGAAATGGCAAGTGGGTCATATGTATCTGACCCCCCTGTGTGGATTCCAAGTGTAACATTTTTTGACCAACGCTGTTTAACCCTTGCAGGACACCAGCTACTTATTCAAAATGATGATTCTGGGACCCATGCCCACTTTACTGCCCTATTACTGCCAAAATCCTTGTTGTTCAAAAGAAATGGCAAGTGGGTCATATGTAAGTGACCCCCCTGTGCGGGTTTCCAGTGTAATATTTTTTGACCAATGCTGTTTAACCCTTGCAGGACACCAGCTACTTATTAAAAATGATGATTCTGGGACCCATGCCCACTTTACTGCCCTATTTCTGCCCAAATCCTTGTTGGTCAAAAGAAATGGCAAGTGGGTTATATGTAAGTGACCCCCCTTGTGCGGGTTTCCAGTGTAAGATTTTTTGACCAACGCTGTTTAACCCTTGCAGGACACCAGCTACTTATTCAAAATGATATCTGGGACCCATGCCCATTTTTGTGCCCATTTTCTGCCCAAATCCTTGTTGGTCAAAAGAAGTTGCAAGTGGGTCATATGTAGGCAACCCCCCTGTGTGGGTTTCAAGTGTAATATGTTTTGACCAACATTGTTTAACCCTTGCAGGACACCAGCTACTTATTCAAAATGATGATTCTGGGACCCATGCCCACTTTACTGCCCTATTTCTGCCCAAATCCTTGTTGGTCAAAAGAAATGGCAAGTGGGTCATATGTAAGTGACCCCCCTGTGCGGGTTTCCAGTGTAATATTTTTTGACCAACGCTGTTTAACCCTTGCAGGACACCAGCTACTTATTCAAAATGATGATTCTGGGACCCATGCCCACTTTACTGTCCTATTTCTGCCCAAATCCTTTTTGGTCAAAAGAAATGGCAAGTTGGTCATATGTAAGTGACCCCCCTGTGCGGGTTTCCAGTGTAAGATTTTTTGACCAACGCTGTTTAACCCTTGCAGGACACCAGCTACTTATTCAAAATGATGATTCTGGGACCCATGCCCACTTTACTGCCCTATTACTGCCCAAATCCTTGTTGGTCAAAAGAAATGGCAAGTGGGTCATATGTAAGTGACCCCCCTGTGTGGATTCCAAGTGTAACATTTTTTGACCAACGCTGTTTAACCCTTGCAGGACACCAGCTACTTATTCAAAATGATGATTCTGGGACCCATGCCCACTTTACTGCCCTATTTCTGCCCAAATCCTTGTTGGTCAAAAGAAATGGCAAGTGGGTCATATGTAAGTGACCCCCCTGTGCGGGTTTCCAGTGTAATATTTTTTGACCAACGCTGTTTAACCCTTGCAGGACACCAGCTACTTATTCAAAATGATGATTCTGGGACCCATGCCCACTTTACTGCCCTATTTCTGCCCAAATCCTTGTTGGTCAAAAGAAATGGCAAGTGGGTTATATGTAAGTGACCCCCCTGTGCGGGTTTCCAGTGTAAGATTTTTTTGACCAACGCTGTTTAACCCTTGCAGGACACCAGCTACTTATTCAAAATGATATCTGGGACCCATGCCCATTTTTGTGCCCATTTTCTGCCCAAATCCTTGTTGGTCAAAAGAAGTTGCAAGTGGGTCATATGTAGGCAACCCCCCTGTGTGGGTTTCAAGTGTAATATGTTTTGTCCAACGCTGTTTAACCCTTGCAGGACACCAGCTACTTATTCAAAATGATGATTCTGGGACCCATGCCCACTTTACTGCCCTATTTCTGCCCAAATCCTTGTTGGTCAAAAGAAATGGCAAGTGGGTCATATGTAAGTGACCCCCCTGTGCGGGTTTCCAGTGTAAGATTTTTTGACCAACGCTGTTTAACCCTTGCAGGACACCAGCTACTTATTCAAAATGATGATTCTGGGACCCATGCCCACTTTACTGCCCTATTTCTGCCCAAATCCTTGTTGGTCAAAAGAAATGGCAAGTGGGTCATATGTAAGTGACCCCCCTGTGTGGGTTTCCAGTGTAATATTTTTTGACCAACGCTGTTTAACCCTTGCAGGACACCAGCTACTTATTCAAAATGATATCTGGGACCCATGCCCATTTTTGTGCCCATTTTCTGCCCAAATCCTTGTTGGTCAAAAGAAGTTGCAAGTGGGTCATATGTAGGCAACCCCCCTGTGTGGGTTTCAAGTGTAATATGTTTTGACCAACACTGTTTAACCCTTGCAGGACACCAGCTACTTATTCAAAATGATGATTCTGGGACCCATGCCCACTTTACTGCCCTATTACTGCCCAAATCCTTGTTGGTCAAAAGAAATGGCAAGTGGGTCATATGTAAGTGATCCCCCTGTGTGGATTACAATTGTAACATTTTTTGACCAACGCGTTTTAACCCTTGCAGGACACCAGCTACTTATTCAAAATGATATCTGGGACCCATGCCCATTTTTGTGCCCATTTTCTGCCCAAATCCTTGTTGGTCAAAAGAAATGGCAAGTGGGTCATATGTAAGTGACCCCCCTGTGTGGGTTTCCAGTGTAATATGTTTTGACCAACGCTGTTTAACCCTTGCAGGACACCAGCTACTTATTCAAAATGATGATTCTGGGACCCATGCCCACTTTACTGCCCTATTTCTGCCCAAATCCTTTTTGGTCAAAAGAAATGTCAAGTGGGTCATATGTAAGTGACCCCCCTGTGCGGGTTTCCAGTGTAATATTTTTTGACCAACGCTGTTTAACCCTTGCAGGACACCAGCTACTTTTTCAAAATGATGATTCTGGGACCCATGCCCACTTTACTGCCCTATTTCTGGCCAAATCCTTGTTAGTCAAAAGAAGTTGCAAGTGGGTCATATGTAGGCAACCCCCCTGTGTGGGTTTCAAGTGTAATATGTTTTGACCAACACTGTTTAACCCTTGCAGGACACCAGCTACTTATTCAAAATTATGATTCTGGGACTCATGCCCACTTTACTGCCCTATTTCTGCCCAAATCCTTGTTGGTCAAAAGAAATAGCAAGTGGGTCATATGTAAGTCATGCCCTTGTGTGGATTCTAAGTGTAAAATTTTTTGTCCAACGCTGTTTAACCCTTGCAGGATACCAGCTACTTATTCAAAATGATGACATCTGGGACCTATGCCCACTTTACTGCCCTATTTCTGCCCAAATCCTCGTTGGTCAAAAGAAATGGCAAGTGGGTCATATATAAGTGACCCCCCTGTGCGAGTTTCCAGTGTAACATTTTTTGACCAACGCTGTTTAACCCTTGCAGGACACCAGCTACTTATTTAAAATGATGACATCTGGGACCTATGCCCACTTTACTGCCCTATTTCTGCCCAAATCCTTGTTGGTCAAAAGAAGTGGCAAGTGGGTGATATGTAAGTGACCCCCTAGTGCGGGTTTTCAGTGTAATATTTGTTGACCAACGCTGTTTAACCCTTGCAGAACACCAGCTACTTATTCAAAATGATGATTCTGGGACCCATGCCCACTTTACTGCCCTATTTCTGCCCAAATCCTTGTTGGTCAAAAGAAATGTCAAGTGGGTCATATGTAAGTGACCCCCCTGTGCGGGTTTCCAGTGTAAGATTTTTTGACCAACGCTGTTTAACCCTTGCAGGACACCAGCTACTTATTCAAAATGATGATTTTGGGACCCATGCCCACTTTACTGCCCTATTTCTGCCCAAATCCTTGTTGGTCAAAAGAAATGGCAAGTGGGTCATATGTAAGTGACCCCCCTGTGTGGGTTTCCAGTGTAATATGTTTTGACCAACGCTGTTTAACCCTTGCAGGACACCAGCTACTTATTCAAAATGATGATTCTGGGACCCATGCCCACTTTACTGCCCTATTTCTGCCCAAATCCTTTTTGGTCAAAAGAAATGTCAAGTGGGTCATATGTAAGTGACCCCCCTGTGCGGGTTTCCAGTGTAATATTTTTTGACCAACGCTGTTTAACCCTTGCAGGACACCAGCTACTTTTTCAAAATGATGATTCTGGGACCCATGCCCACTTTACTGCCCTATTTCTGCCCAAATCCTTGTTGGTCAAAAGAAGTTGCAAGTGGGTCATATGTAGGCAACCCCCCTGTGTGGGTTTCAAGTATAATATGTTTTGACCAACACTGTTTAACCCTTGCAGGACACCAGCTACTTATTCAAAATGATGATTCTGGGACCCATGCCCACTTTACTGCCCTATTTCTGCCCAAATCCTTGTTGGTCAAAAGAAATAGCAAGTGGGTCATATGTAAGTCATGCCCTTGTGTGGATTCTAAGTGTAAAATTTTTTGACCAACGCTGTTTAACCCTTGCAGGATACCAGCTACTTATTCAAAATGATGACATCTGGGACCTATGCCCACTTTACTGCCCTATTTCTGCCCAAATCCTCGTTGGTCAAAAGAAATGGCAAGTGGGTCATATATAAGTGACCCCCCTGTGCGAGTTTCCAGTGTAACATTTTTTGACCAACGCTGTTTAACCCTTGCAGGACACCAGCTACTTATTTAAAATGATGACATCTGGGACCTATGCCCACTTTACTGCCCTATTTCTGCCCAAATCCTTGTTGGTCAAAAGAAGTGGCAAGTGGGTGATATGAAAGTGACCCCCTAGTGCGGGTTTTCAGTGTAATATTTGTTGACCAACGCTGTTTAACCCTTGCAGAACACCAGCTACTTATTCAAAATGATGATTCTGGGACCCATGCCCATTTTTGTGCCCATTTTCTGCCCAAATCATTGTTGGTCAAAAGAAATTGCAAGTGGGTCATATGTAGGCAACCCCCCTGTGTGGGTTTCAAGTGTAATATGTTTTGACCAACACTGTTTAACCCTTGCAGGACACCAGCTACTTATTCAAAATAATGACATCTGTGACCCATGCCCACTTTACTGCCCTATTACTGCCAAAATCCTTGTTGTTCAAAAGAAATGGCAAGTGGGTCATATGTATCTGACCCCCCTGTGTGGATTCCAAGTGTAACATTTTTTGACCAACGCTGTTTAACCCTTGCAGGACACCAGCTACTTATTCAAAATGATGACATCTGGGACCTATGCCCACTTTACTGCCCTATTTCTGCCCAAATCCTTGTTGGTCAAAAGAAATGGCAAGTGGGTCATATGTAAGTGACCCCCCTGTGCGGGTTTCCAGTGTAATATTTTTTGACCAACGCTGTTTAACCCTTGCAGGACACCAGCTACTTATTCAAAATGATGATTCTGGGACCCATGCCCACTTTACTGTCCTATTTCTGCCCAAATCCTTTTTGGTCAAAAGAAATGGCAAGTTGGTCATATGTAAGTGACCCCCCTGTGCGGGTTTCCAGTGTAAGATTTTTTGACCAACGCTGTTTAACCCTTGCAGGACACCAGCTACTTATTCAAAATGATGATTCTGGGACCCATGCCCACTTTACTGCCCTATTACTGCCCAAATCCTTGTTGGTCAAAAGAAATGGCAAGTGGGTCATATGTAAGTGACCCCCCTGTGTGGATTCCAAGTGTAACATTTTTTGACCAACGCTGTTTAACCCTTGCAGGACACCAGCTACTTATTCAAAATGATGATTCTGGGACCCATGCCCACTTTACTGCCCTATTTCTGCCCAAATCCTTGTTGGTCAAAAGAAATGGCAAGTGGGTCATATGTAAGTGACCCCCCTGTGCGGGTTTCCAGTGTAATATTTTTTGACCAACGCTGTTTAACCCTTGCAGGACACCAGCTACTTATTCAAAATGATGATTCTGGGACCCATGCCCACTTTACTGCCCTATTTCTGCCCAAATCCTTGTTGGTCAAAAGAAATGGCAAGTGGGTTATATGTAAGTGACCCCCCTGTGCGGGTTTCCAGTGTAAGATTTTTTGACCAACGCTGTTTAACCCTTGCAGGACACCAGCTACTTATTCAAAATGATATCTGGGACCCATGCCCATTTTTGTGCCCATTTTCTGCCCAAATCCTTGTTGGTCAAAAGAAGTTGCAAGTGGGTCATATGTAGGCAACCCCCCTGTGTGGGTTTCAAGTGTAATATGTTTTGACCAACACTGTTTAACCCTTGCAGGACACCAGCTACTTATTCAAAATGATGATTCTGGGACCCATGCCCACTTTACTGCCCTATTTCTGCCCAAATCCTTGTTGGTCAAAAGAAATGGCAAGTGGGTCATATGTAAGTGACCCCCCTGTGCGGGTTTTTAGTGTAATATTTTTTGACCAACGCTGTTTAACCCTTGCAGGACACCAGCTACTTATTCAAAATGATGATTCTGGGACCCATGCCCACTTTACTGCCCTATTTCTGCCCAAATCCTTGTTGGTCAAAAGAAATAGCAAGTGGGTCATATGTAAGTCATGCCCTTGTGTGGATTCTAAGTGTAAAATTTTTTGACCAACGCTGTTTAACCCTTGCAGGATACCAGCTACTTATTCAAAATGATGACATCTGAGACCTATGCCCACTTTACTGCCCTATTTCTGCCCAAATCCTCGTTGGTCAAAAGAAATGGCAAGTGGGTCATATATAAGTGACCCCCCTGTGCGGGTTTCCAGTGTAACATTTTTTGACCAACGCTGTTTAACCCTTGCAGGACACCAGCTACTTATTCAAAATGATGACATCTGGGACCTATGCCCACTTTACTGCCCTATTTCTGCCCAAATCCTTGTTGGTCAAAAGAAGTGGCAAGTGGGTGATATGTAAGTGACCCCCTAGTGCGGGTTTTCAGTGTAATATTTGTTGACCAACGCTGTTTAACCCTTGCAGAACACCAGCTACTTATTCAAAATGATGATTCTGGGACCCATGCCCATTTTTGTGCCCATTTTCTGCCCAAATCATTGTTGGTCAAAAGAAATTGCAAGTGGGTCATATGTAGGCAACCCCCCTGTGTGGGTTTCCAGTGTAATATGTTTTGACCAACGCTGTTTAACCCTTGCAGGACACCAGCTACTTATTCAAAATGATGATTCTGGGATCCATGCCCACTTTACTGCCCTATTTCTGCCCAAATCCTTGTTGGTCAAAAGAAATGGCAAGTGGGTCATATGTAAGTGACCCCCCTGTGCGGGTTTCCAGTGTAATATTTTTTGACCAACGCTGTTTAACCCTTGCAGGACACCAGCTACTTATTCAAAATGATGATTCTGGGACCCATGCCCACTTTACTGCCCTATTTCTGCCCAAATCCTTGTTGGTCAAAAGAAATGGCAAGTGGGTTATATGTAAGTGACCCCCCTGTGCGGGTTTCCAGTGTAAGATTTTTTGACCAACGCTGTTTAACCCTTGCAGGACACCAGCTACTTATTCAAAATGATATCTGGGACCCATGCCCATTTTTGTGCCCATTTTCTGCCCAAATCCTTGTTGGTCAAAAGAAGTTGCAAGTGGGTCATATGTAGGCAACCCCCCTGTGTGGGTTTCAAGTGTAATATGTTTTGACCAACACTGTTTAACCCTTGCAGGACACCAGCTACTTATTCAAAATGATGATTCTGGGACCCATGCCCACTTTACTGCCCTATTTCTGCCCAAATCCTTGTTGGTCAAAAGAAATGGCAAGTGGGTCATATGTAAGTGACCCCCCTGTGCGGGTTTTTAGTGTAATATTTTTTGACCAACGCTGTTTAACCCTTGCAGGACACCAGCTACTTATTCAAAATGATGATTCTGGGACCCATGCCCACTTTACTGCCCTATTTCTGCCCAAATCCTTGTTGGTCAAAAGAAATAGCAAGTGGGTCATATGTAAGTCATGCCCTTGTGTGGATTCTAAGTGTAAAATTTTTTGACCAACGCTGTTTAACCCTTGCAGGATACCAGCTACTTATTCAAAATGATGACATCTGGGACCTATGCCCACTTTACTGCCCTATTTCTGCCCAAATCCTCGTTGGTCAAAAGAAATGGCAAGTGGGTCATATATAAGTGACCCCCCTGTGCGGGTTTCCAGTGTAACATTTTTTGACCAACGCTGTTTAACCCTTGCAGGACACCAGCTACTTATTCAAAATGATGACATCTGGGACCTATGCCCACTTTACTGCCCTATTTCTGCCCAAATCCTTGTTGGTCAAAAGAAGTGGCAAGTGGGTGATATGTAAGTGACCCCCTAGTGCGGGTTTTCAGTGTAATATTTGTTGACCAACGCTGTTTAACCCTTGCAGAACACCAGCTACTTATTCAAAATGATGATTCTGGGACCCATGCCCATTTTTGTGCCCATTTTCTGCCCAAATCATTGTTGGTCAAAAGAAATTGCAAGTGGGTCATATGTAGGCAACCCCCCTGTGTGGGTTTCAAGTGTAATATGTTTTGACCAACACTGTTTAACCCTTGCAGGACACCAGCTACTTATTCAAAATAATGACATCTGTGACCCATGCCCACTTTACTGCCCTATTACTGCCAAAATCCTTGTTGGTCAAAAGAAATGGCAAGTGGGTCATATGTATCTGACCCCCCTGTGTGGATTCCAAGTGTAACATTTTTTGACCAACGCTGTTTAACCCTTGCAGGACACCAGCTACTTATTCAAAATGATGACATCTGGGACCTATGCCCACTTTACTGCCCTATTTCTGCCCAAATCCTTGTTGGTCAAAAGAAATGGCAAGTGGGTCATATGTAAGTGACCCCCCTGTGCGGGTTTCCAGTGTAATATTTTTTGACCAACGCTGTTTAACCCTTGCAGGACACCAGCTACTTATTCAAAATGATATCTGGGACCCATGCCCATTTTTGTGCCCATTTTCTGCCCAAATCATTGTTGGTCAAAATAAATTGCAAGTGGGTGATATGTAGGCAACCCCCCTGTGTTGATTTCTGCAGTGAAATTTGTGGTCCATCATTCATTAACCCTTGTAAAAGTGATTTTTCTGAATAAGAAGCTGGAGCTCGAATAAGAAGCTGGAGCTCGAATAAGAAGCTGGCCGAATAAGAAGCCAACTTCAGCCTCGTCATCAGCAGTATAGTGCTATAGACTGAGCGTTATACCTGTATGGACAACCCGAATGAAGCTGACGTAGGGAATATTTGGCATTTTGGCTACGTATAGCAGAGGTTAGCAGGGCATTCTGGGAATTGTAGTTTCATTATGCTAGAGAACTACTGGTTATCTGATAGTTTGCATGACTTGGTACTTAAGCAATAAAAGTAGAGTAATGCAAAACTAGCATATTTATTATTATTATTATTATTATTATTATTATTATTATTATTACTATTATTAATAATAATATTATTACTATGGAAAGGGACCTTTAAATGCATTGCTAATACTGGTGTATTTTTCTAGTGTTTTTAGATAGTATTGTTGAACAGCACACTGAGTTACCAGTGGTCCAGGCTAGCTGCAGTATTGACAGGTGACCAGTACTAGGTCAGTATTACTAGGACAATTTTAGTGCAGGTTTGTTATAATGTCATTTTTTTTATGGGGCGGGGGGGGGGGGGGCAGGGCATCTGATGGGTGCACACCCTCCAACACCTGAAGAGCAAAAACTGGTACAAATTTAGAAAGGGGGTGTGGCCACAGCTATACTTACAATGGGCAGTTGTAAAAATGGTACTGTACTTGCCAAAAAGATACTGGTGGAAGCCAGTGACATACCCTCCAACATTTCAAGGGCAGAAATCGGTACAAATCCAGAAAGGGGCATGGCCACTGGTAAATGGGGCGTGGTCACGGCACCTTTCAGAATTTGTGCCGGGCAGAGAGAGCCTAGGGCTTAGGAATAGGAAGACTGGCCCATAACCCTCCCCGGGGTCCAGCAACCTTCTATAGACTGGGCGAGGGGAGGCCCACCATGCCTGGTGCCTCAAACATAGCGCTGCCGTACATTAACATTGCAAGTACTGGGCCAAACAGAAGGCCCAAGGGAGAGAGGGATCTGACCGATCCCATACCTGAGGGTCACTGGTGTCCCCCATCTCACCTCTTCGCAGGTCTGGGGACCTGCTCCTACTCCGCACAATCTTCTTACAACACCGGCGGAACTGAATCTGGATCCTTCCAGGCAGCGTGTATGTAAGCTCTTGAGCTGTGTGAGAAGTGTGTGTAAAGGGTTAACGCAGGCAAAGCCACTGCTCCGCTAATATAAGCTTGTTCTTTGGCGTGCACTGTGCAGTCAGTGCACTTGTTCACATGGAAGGCATGGTCGTAGGCAGCGAGCCAATTTGAGCTTGCGGTCTGGCAGCCGCTCCTGATTGGCTGCCGGACCGCGAGCGGCCGTCCAGAGGGAGAATTGATAATAGCGACGGACAGTCACCAGACTGCTGCCGCTGCTTTGATATATATACAGCCGGGCAGCGCACAGACAGTCGCCGGCTGTCATTTCTTTAAAAACCGGTGCATTCGGTACATGCTTTATTTGCCGGTACAGACCGTTAAAAAACGGTACTGTACCGGCAAATTCGGTACTGTTGGAGGGTATGCAGTGACAGGTGTCACCTGGGAGATGCGGAGGTAGAGATTACAGTTTCCTTGTATGTTCTGGACCATGACACTTTTTACTACATGCCCGGACCATACTGGGAGGCTGCAATCTCCCACTCCCCGTCTCTTTGGTTACAGGAGTCAAGGCTATTTCACTCTTGTTTTAACCGAATGGCAAAAAGCTTTATTCTGCTTTTTGTCTGACAGTTCCTTTCACATGCATCGGCTCATGGACTCGGTGCTGTGTGAATTTGGGGGTGGGTATTACCTATGTTGTCAGGCTGGGGGGTGGGGATAGCTAAAACAGCATACCTAAAAAAGGGTTTGTGTGAACAGCCACATAGCTCCCTGTGCAACACTGACATGTTAGGACAGGCCGGCCGGCAGCCATCTTTTCGGTGGATAAATCCAGCTGCTACCCGGCGGCTGGGCCACATGAAAGGACCCGTAAGCTGTCACTAATGATTGAGAAGTCCGGTACAGCTTTTGCCCGTGAACATTGCTGCCCTTCTGCAGTTTGCTAAAGATCACCTGGACAAGCAAAAGGCTATAGGAACAATGTTTTACAGTATGACCAAAATAGAGCATTTTGAATGAGTGTTCAGAAAAGAATAACACTGCATTCCAGCATAAACACCTCATACCAGCTGTGAAACACTGTGATGGTATCATGGTTTGGGCCTGATTTGCTGCATCCGGCCCAGAACAACTTGCCATCATTAACGGGACAATTAGTTATGAATTATACCAGAATATTTGAAATGATAATGACTGAACAAAAAGGCCAACATGCACACGATTGACATTGGAAAATGGTCAACACAAGCTTAAGGGTGACATATAAAAGCATTTGCAAGCCATGCTTTGAACACTTTATCATTGCCACTTGTAGTCCACATGGATGGTAAAGTACGACAAAGTCCAGAAAATGAAGAAAAGAAAAACCAGACAAACCCATGTCAATCTTTTCACATGCGACCATTGTCGACATTGTGTCTTGTGCATGGTGACCATATGGTGTTAACCTATTGACTGTTGCCCGAGACACTGTTGACGTATTATCTGGATCCTGCTGTAAGGTACTTATTGTATCACTATCCTGGCAGCAAAAGGCACATCTTTTATATGTTTATAGCTATTTTATGTGATTTTGTATTATTATTATTATTATTATTATTATTATTATTATTATTATATAATGTCAAGATCCCAAGCAGCTACTATTGTGTGAAAGTGGCCTTTTATTAACTCAACCGAAACCTCTCATGTACAAAAATGTTCGTTGTTAATGAGCAGGAAGACAGATGAGACTTGAATGTTCCCTTCCCCCTCTGCTTTGCTTGGTGCTTATTCTTTTCTCCATGCATTAACATGCCAAAACCAATCTTGCCTACGGATAATGAGTCTTCTTTCTCTAGTTGTCTCTAACTTTCCCATAGTATGCAAAACCTTCTTGAGGTTTTTCATTAAAAAAATGTATGTCAATTCTGTACAGTTATTTACAGTTATAACTGAATACCTAGTCCTAGGTGTAGGTGTCGCTGATGTCCTTTTTGTCCTTGCATCCTGGGGCACTTTCTAATACTTGTGAATATAAAATACTAAAGATGGCTACAGTGATTATTCATAAAAAAAACATTGTACACTAAGATGGCAGCCAGAACTCTATCAGACCAGAAACCATAAACTGTAGGTTTGGTGCCAATGGTGAAAGTTACACAGAAATGATCTGCAGTCGATCAGCAGATGTGAAAACAGGGAATGTGTCTATGATATCAAAATCTGGGTGGGACTTTATATGTATTTCAAATGGGACATTCAGAATTATAAAAAAAAAAAAATGAAACCATGGAGAATTCAGGGTGGTAGAGGATGTTTAATACGCAGAGGAGGGATGTATAGATTTCTTAGACTTTAATGGAATTAAAAACTCGAGCTTCCCACCTACCAAATGGTATTGGGGATTAGGGGATCAGAGTTCAGGAGGCAGAGCAATCTGCCAACGATAATATCAAACGACATACCAGGTGTGTGGAGCTGGAGCAGTAACCAGCTGCTGGAAGGCCGATATCTCTGGTTCTGGGAACAGTAGAGATAAGCTTCTAGTGTCCCTCAAAGGGGAAGAGTCACAGGTAAGTCAGACAGAACCTGAAATATCTGACTGGGAAGAGCAATTAACAGGCTTGGATGGGGACCACTGCTTTGAAATCAGATACAGATGGAGCCGGGCTCCCTCTTGCTGGTGAATCGCCAGACTGTCTCCGCTGGCGATCCGCCAGCAGCCCGGCGTCCATCTGACTGAGACGCGCGTGCATCTCACACGCACGTGCATCTCATTTTCCGGGCGGCGGGGCGATGGGAGGAGGTGGGGGGAGGCGGTGGGGACCCCGGGTGACCGCCGGCAAGCCGGCGGGGACCCGGGGGAAGCGCCGTCGGAAGAGGACGCGCGCGCATCTCGTGCGTGTGCGTCCTCTTTCACAGAGCAGATGGGGGATGGCGGCTGGCGATTCTGCCGCCATCCCCTGCAAAGACAACGCCGGCTTCATCTGTATCTCCAGTTCCAAGGGCCGATTTAAAAAAATCTTGTACCCATGGAAAGAGGGGACCCTCAGCTTTCAGCCTAGCGCCCTTAGACTCATGGGGGGGAGGGTCTGTGTACTCAGAAACCCCCCTGCGTGCACCACATGTATATGCCTCAGCGCGATTAGTATCAAGATATAGGTCCAAGGACCCTTGTATAGCTTGTTGAGCCTCTGGCTGGGTCAGCATATGGGTATTCATTCTATTTTCTATATTCCATATTAGCTAATCGGTAACATTTCAATTTCACTAATAGAGGGAAGTGTCCACTTATCAACAAGAGCCAGGTCTATTCTAGAGTATGAGCCATGGACATGCGAGTAAAACGTGTAGTCTCACACCGAAGGGTGTTTGGACTGCCACACATCAAACAATTCATGCTAATAAATGACGGAATCTTGTAGAAAAATCTTGCTGTCTATTGGGACCGGGAATCCTCAGTGATCTTGAACTATCAATATTGGGATCTAAGACCATATTGAAATCTCCTAAAAGTATAAGGGCCCCTTTAAATCGTTCATGAAGAATTCTAAGATTTTTTTTACAGAAAGGCACTTGTTTGGCATCGGGGACGTAGCATGAGACAAGGGTTATCTCCACATTTTCCAACTGTCCTGTCAAAATCAGGTACCTCTTCTCCGGGTCAGAATATTGTGAGCTTAGGACAAAAGGACATTGTTGGTCTATAAATGTGCTACTCCCGCTTTCTTACTTAATAAGCGTTAATAGAAATGATTTTAACCATAATCTACCTAAGAGGGAAGATAAACACAGCTTATAGAAAAACCATTACAGTATCTACCTGACACAGGAAATAGAAATGAGTTGCATAAAACAAAAACATAAAAACACAATTGAGAACAAAATAAGAACATAAAAAAGGGGAGTGATACCACTTGGGATCAAAACCAACCAGCTAGATGGTTGGGTATAGTAACAGTAAGGGGGGGTAGCGGACAGTCTCCTACCTTACCATAGGAAAGCTACAGTAGGATGCATTTCCCCCCACATTGGATGAAATAAATTTTGTTAATATAGATTGGAACTGGAAATTGCTTTGATATTGAGCGCTGATTGAATATTATTCTGTACTGCGGCTAATTCCAGAAAGGGGAATTAGCGAACCCCTTTAAATATTAGCAAACAAGAAAAAAAGGAAGGAGATGGAATAGCGCTGTACTGAATAAACATTTAATTATACAATAATTTATACAATATAGTATCGTGACCAACGATAAGACAAACAAGACTCACACAACATTAAGGGGAATTTCTATAAAATGAATTAAAATATAATTTACACCTCTGTTAGTAAGGCTTTTAGCAGTTTGTAAGTGCATGCAGACTTGTATTGAAATCTCCTTTATTATAATCTATTAGTATTATTAGTTAGTCAATGTCTGGTTAGTAATTGCAAATACATGTGCACAATACTCAGGTTTATCCGGATACAACAAGGGGGTTATGCGTTTCTCCACCTTTTAGATATTCAGAGGACACTGGGATACAGCTGTGAAGGACACGGCAGTAGAGGACACGGGGGTACGGCTGGCCACTCTTAGAATTGGACCCTTGACTGTTCTCGGATAAGACGACAGACTGGGACTGTACCAGCGGTCGGAGACCGTCATTGAGACCATCAGCTGATCCCCCCTGTTGTATCTGGATAAACCTGAGTATTGTGCACATGTATTTGCAATTACTAACCAGACATTGACTAACTAATAATACTAATGGATTATAACAGAGGAGATTCCAATACAAGTCTGCATGCACAACCTGCTAAAAGCCTTACTAACAGAGGTGTAAATTATATTTTAATTAGTTTTATAGAAATTCCCCTTAATGTTGTGTGAGTCTTGTTTGTCTTATCGTTGGCCACGATATTATATTGTATAAATTCAGTACAGCGCTATTCTATCTCCTTCATTTTTTTCTTGTTTGCTAATATAGTTTGGGACCATACTCTACTTAGAAAATGATTGTAGATAACAAATACTGCTATAAAGGGAGCAGAGAGGGATCTATACAAGCATATGGAGATATCATATAACATGGATAAC
Source organism: Crinia signifera (assembly GCF_055691185.1). Taxonomy (NCBI): domain Eukaryota; kingdom Metazoa; phylum Chordata; class Amphibia; order Anura; family Myobatrachidae; genus Crinia; species Crinia signifera. The sequence goes on along the minus strand of NC_139223.1, from coordinate 145,835,511 downwards.
TTGAAGAGGGAGAAGGGAGTTACTGCAGGTAATAAACTCAGAGCCGGTGCAAGGCACCGGAGCACCCCAGGCGGGGAGGCGCCCCGGCACTCACCCGCTCCACTGGAGGGGGGGTAAGGTGAAGCGGCCGCCGGAACCACTACGCTCCACAGCGAGGGGGGGAAAGGAGGAGAGTTAAGGAGCAGCGTCTGGCTCCTCGGGGTGGGGTGTGTGGGCGAGCGGGCGGCGACGGGAGATGGCCGCAGCGTTGCTGCACGGGGGGGCTGCTGAGAGAGGGAAGCAGGGTATCGCTCCGGGGGGGGTGGGGGGGTGGTGTTGTTGAGATGCGGCGATGGCCGCAGCGGTGCTGCATGGGGGGGCTGGTGAGAGAGAGAGAAGGAGCCACTCACCTGATGGGGAGGCTGCTCCAAGCGGCCGCCCTCTAGTGGCCGGCGCCCTAGGCAAATGCCTAAGGCTGCCTAGCTGTTGCGCCAGCCATGAGTAAACTACGTACTTTGTGCAATAATACAGGGTCAATTAGTGAACATCAGGCGAGTAGCAGATAAGACAAAAACAGACAAACATATATGCAGTAGAATTACTCTGTACCAGGCCTCACACCACCATAGACCAGTCCTGTCAAAGTCGACGGGTGGGCAAAGGACCAGGCGGAGTACTGAAAATGCTCCAAGAAGTCAGGAGTTTCAATACATCTTCTGCATTGAGAATAGAGACAGTGGGACCTTCAGGAGAGACCAACAGCTTGGTAGGGAACCCCCAGCAATAGGGGACATTCGCTCTCTGGAAGGCTGTGGTGACGGGTTGGAATGAGCGTCGTCTGAGAAGTGTAGCCGAAGACAGATCCCCAAATAGCTGAAGGTCACGAGAATAGCAGATGATTCTGCTGATGGTCTGGCAGCTTCTTTGATGTGATAATAGTGCATCTTCATCAGCACGTCTCTGGGAGCATTATCTGGGAGCATTATCTGGAGACGCTCTAGCTTTAGGTATCCTATGTATCTGATCCACAAGGAGATCCGTAGATGAAGCACGTGGTAGGAGTTTTTTAAACAGGTCCACAGCATAATCATGCAGGCTACTATTTGACACAGTCTCGGGGACTCCTCATAGTTTAACGTTACTACGAAAGATCTGTCCTCTAGATCCGCAACCTTATCCCGTTGTTACGAATTTCGGGTGTAAACCCACAGCCGGGACTGCTGTTTAGAACAGCCACAGCGGAACCCTATTCTGCCTCTGTTGACCCCCAAAGAGAGGTGACCGGTTTCCGCAGATACTAGGCTTCGCCTGTAGCCGCCACGTTTGAAAGGGCGAGTTAAGCCCGCCCAAGCTCCGGTGCAGCCAGGTGTTATGAGGTGACAGAAAACCGGGGACCCCCTAAGGGTACAGCCAAAAGGAGAACTAACTAAGAGACCTAACTGAAAATTAAGAAAAGGCAACTTGCCAGAAACTGGCTAACGCAGCTAATGCGCCAGCGACCTAGTCGCCAAACACCAGCGACAGCGTCGCATACACAAGGATAAATTACACCACACCAAAAGCACACTACACACTGAACAAACAACACGGAAGGCCTGAGACCGTCTTGATGGGAAAAGAACCCCAACAAGACACGGCGGAACCCCGAAATAACCTCTGACCCTTCCAGAGGTAAAGAACGCAAAGAGATCTTGCTCAGGAGAGCAACCAGAAGATAAGTAATAAAACAGACTCCCCCAAAGGGGAACTTACGGCACCAGGGAGGACTGCCACAGATCCTCCAGGACCGACCCCAGGAACAGGCTGGGAACAGGTCAGGAACAGGTCAGGAACAGGTCAGGAACAGGCTGGGAACCGACCAAAACCAGTAGCAAGCAAGAGGGGCAGGTGAAGGCTAGCAAGACGCTATCACCGGCGTGGACATGAAGGACAGCCTCCCTTAAAAGGGTAGTCCTGTCCAATCAAGAGGCAGGATGCCTGCCCAGCCTCCCATTATGTCTCCCCCCGGCGTGCTGCTCCGTTGTCAGGTTGCCGTGGCAACCGCCGGGCAGAGGAAGTGACGCTGAGCGCCACTCTCCTGCGTCCTCGCTGCCCGGCAGCTACGGGAGCCGCACGCTGCTGCCGCGCCCGACAGCTACCTCCCCCGGCGTCCTTGGTTGCTAAGCAACCAGCCCTAGCGACGCCGGAGAAGGAGGAGTGCACGGCCGGGAGCTGCTGCAGCCCCGGACCTTGCCGTGCACGTCCTCCGCGTGCAACAGTACCCCCCCCTTGAGGAGGGGTTGACAAACCCCTAGACCCGGGCTTGTGTGGAAAGTCCTGAAAGAATTTTCCCTTGAGTCTCGGGGCATGTAAATCTCTGTCAGAGACCCAGGATCTCTCCTCTGGTCCATATCCCTTCCAGTGGACAAGGAAACGAAGTGAGCCACGGGAAATCTTGGAATCCAGAATCCTCTCTACTAGAAACTCGGGTTGCCCATGGATCTCCACTGGAGGTCTGCCTTGAACCATCTTTCGAGGGAATTTCCTCGAAGAAATCACTGGTTTAAGGAGAGAGGAGTGAAATGTATTCGCAATTTTGAGAGACCTGGGAATTTGTAAGCGAAAGGCTACTGGGTTAACCTTTTTTATGATGAAGAATGGCCCAATGAATCTGGGACCAAACTTAGACGAAGGTTGCCGAAGTTTAATGTTACGAGTCGACAACCAGACTTTGTCACCCACCCTGAAATTACAAGGCCTCCTTGACCGATCTGAAAAGACTTTTTCACGAAAAGCAGCCTTTTTGAGGGCCAAATGCACCTCCCTCCAGATGACCCTTAAGCGAGAGGTTGATGAAGATGCCACCTCTGGCCCTTCCGGACCAAGTGCATTGGCCTTGGGATGAAATCCGTAGACGGCAAAGAACGGTGACACCTTGGTAGATGAATGGTAAGAATTGTTGTAGGCAAACTCGGCAATGGGTAAAAAATCTGACCAATCATTCTGTGCCTTGGAAACAAAAATACGCAAGTACTGCTTCAGGGACTGGTTAAGCCGTTCTGTTTGACCATTAGACTGAGGATGGTAGGCAGAGGTCAAACTGAGCTTAATTTTCAGGGCGGCACAAAAGAGTCTCCAAAACCGTGCAATGAACTGAGGACCCCGGTCAGACACGATATCCTTGGGTAACCCATGGAGTCTAAAGATGTGTTGAAGAAAAATTTTTGCCAACTCCTTGGCCGACGGCAACTGTGGCAGAGGCACAAAATGAGCCATCTTACTAAAACGGTCTATAACGACCCAAATTACCTGAAAGCCAGAGGACACCGGCAGGTCGACCACAAAGTCCATGGCAATATGGGACCATGGCCTCGACGGTATGGCTAAGGGCAAAAGTAGACCAGTGGGCAGAGACCTTGGGGCTTTGTGCCTGGCACAGTCTGGGCATGAAGAGACAAACTCTCTAGTGTCCTTAGAGATGTCAGGCCACCAGACACTACGGGAGAGAAGTTTTAACGTCTTCTCCACTCCAGGATGCCCTGCAATCCTGCTGTCATGAAACTCCGAAAACACCTTCCTTCTTAAGGGTTGCGGAACATAGAGACGACCGGTAGGCACTTGACTAGGAGCCTGATTCTGCACTGGACGGAGAAGCTCTTCCAAGGTCTGGGTGAGACCAGAATGTATGACTGAGGCAGGAAGAATGGGTTCCACAGGTAACTTCACCTCCTGTTTGGGAAGAAAGCAACGGGAAAGTGCATCTGCCCTGACGTTCTTTGACCCCGGCCTGAAGGAAATCAGAAAATTGAACCGGGTGAAAAATAGAGCCCAGCGGGCCTGCCGGGCATTCAGGCGTTTCGCTGACTCAATGTACTGTAAATTTTTGTGGTCAGTTACCACCAACACTTGATGGCGGGCCCCCTCCAGCCAGTGCCTCCATTCCTCGAAGGCCCATTTGATGGCAAGCAACTCCCGGTTGCCGACATCATAATTAACCTCCGCCGAGGAAAATTTCCTGGACATGTAGGCACAGGGGAAAAAACACAAGGAAACAGGATCCTTCTGGGACAAGACAGCCCCTGCCCCTACCTCCGAGGCATCTACCTCAACGATAAAGGGCAGCTCAGGATCAGGGTGTCTAAGGATGGGCGCGGAAACAAAGGCCTGTTTGAGTGTTACAAATGCTTGTTCCGCCTGTGGTGACCAACTAGAGGGGTCAGCCCCTTTCTTAGTAAGAGCCACTATGGGCGCCACCAGGTCAGAAAATGAACGAATGAAGCGTCTATAATAATTGGCAAAGCCTAGAAATCTCTGAATGGCTTTCAGATTTGTAGGCTGCACCCAATCCAGAACGGCCTGCAGTTTCTTTGGTTCCATATAAAACCCTTCTGGCGAGATTATGTATCCTAAAAAAGATACCTTAGAAACCTCGAATTCGCATTTCTCTGGTTTGACGAAAAGATTGTTTTCGCGGAGTTTCTGGAGAATCTGACGAACCTGGAGGCGATGCTCTTCTAGGTTCTCCGAAAAAATCAGAATGTCGTCTAAGTAGACAACCGCGAATCTTCCCAGGAATTCTCTCAATACATCATTTATAAAGTCCTGAAAAACTGCAGGCGCATTAGACAGACCAAATGGCATCACGAGGTATTCGTAATGCCCGGTTTGCGTACTAAAGGCCGTCTTCCACTCATCCCCAGATTTTATGCGGATGAGATTATAGGCCCCTCTGAGATCGATTTTGGAAAATACTTTGGCCGAGCGGAGCTGATCGAACAGCACGGAAATCAACGGTAAAGGATAGGTATTTTTTATAGTAATCTTGTTGAGAGCTCGGAAGTCAATGCACGGTCTGAGTGACCCATCTTTTTTAGAAACAAAGAAAAAACCAGCACTAAGAGGGGACTTGGATGGCCTAATAAACCCCTTTGCCAGGCTTTCTTGCACATAGTCCTGCATAGCCTTGGTCTCGGGGCCAGAGAGTGAATACAGTCGGGCTTTAGGGAGTGGTGCACCAGGAACTAACTCAATGGCACAGTCGTAAGGACGATGGGGTGGCAATACCTCGGCCTTACCCTTTGAAAACACATCCGCATAATCTGAGAAGCTGGGTGGTATGCTTTCTACAGAAACGGCGGCTAACACTACGGGGTTGAGGATACAATGCCCTGAGCACCAAGAACTCCAGCGAGTTATCTCGCCCGACTGCCAATCAATGGACGGATTATGGTTATGCAACCAAGGATGACCCAAAACTAAAGTAACGGCTGTGCAGGAAGTTAGGTAAAAGGAAATATTTTCTGAATGAAAGATACCAATTTGTAACCGTAATGGTGGAGTCTGGTGAGTAATCACCCCAGTAGAAAGAGGACTACCATCCAGACCTCGTAACGCAATGACGTTGTCAAGAGGAATTTGAGGAACACCAATCTCTTTGGCAAAAGAAGTGTCCAAAAAATTCCCTGCAGCCCCACTATCAATGAAGGCCGAAAGAGAGGTCTCAGTACCATTATAATGAAGCCTAGCCGGGACTAATACCGCATTACGAGAGGAGATCTGCTGCAGACCAAAGTGAACCTCCCCACCATTCACTTGGTCCGAGCATTTCCCGACCGATTGGGACAGTTGCGCAGCACATGGCCTTTGCTACTGCAGTAAAGACAAAGACCCCCACTTATCCTGCGGGCCCTCTCTTCCGGAGAGATTCTGAACACTCCGACTTGCATGGGTTCATCCACCTCCTCAGGGGGAGTGTAGACGCAGGTGGTAGGTCTAAAGGAGGAACCCCTCTCCGATCTCCGTTCCTGGAGACGCCTGTCAATCTTAATAGCCAATTCCATCAATTTATCAAGGGTTTCCGGCACCGGATATTGAATAAGGCTATCCTTAATGGCCTCGGATAACCCAAGTCTGAATTGGCTCCGTAAGGCTGAGTCGTTCCACCCACAGTCGTTTGACCATCGGCGAAACTCTGTGCAGTATCCCTCCACAGGATCTCTACCTTGTTTTAAGGCGCGCAAATGACTCTCCGCAGATGCTTCCCTATCGGGATCGTCGTACAACAGTCCAAGTGACTTAAAAAAGGCATCTACCGTAAGGAGCGCGGGGTCGTCTGGTTTCAAGCCAAAAGCCCAGGTTTGAGGATCTCCTTGTAACAAGGAAATGATCCACCCCACTTGCTGGGCCTCAGACCCTGATGATCTAGGTTTTAACTGAAAGTATAATTTACAACTCTCCCTGAAATTAAAGAAATCTTTGCGTCTTCCGGAAAAACGGTCTGGGAGATTCATCTTAGGTTCAGGAAGCATCGCAGCCGCTCCCCGAGCAACATCTTCCTGTGACTTGACCCGCAGAGATAAATCCTGAACCATTTGAGTAAGGTTCTGGAGCTGGTTGGCGAATGCCTGAGCGGGACTGGTAGGAGACGGGTTCATATTTAACTGCAGAAGTACACCAAAAATCCAGCAAACTGAAAGCAATCACAGGTACCCAGGAAAAGAAGAAAAATAATCCCCTACTCCTAAATCCTGTGACAAAAAAAAAATATATATATTTTTTTTTTTTTTTTTTATGAGGCCGGTGATAATGTTACGAATTTCGGGTGTAAACCCACAGCCGGGACTGCTGTTTAGAACAGCCACAGCGGAACCCTATTCTGCCTCTGTTGACCCCCAAAGAGAGGTGACCGGTTTCCGCAGATACTAGGCTTCGCCTGTAGCCGCCACGTTTGAAAGGGCGAGTTAAGCCCGCCCAAGCTCCGGTGCAGCCAGGTGTTATGAGGTGACAGAAAACCGGGGACCCCCTAAGGGTACAGCCAAAAGGAGAACTAACTAAGAGACCTAACTGAAAATTAAGAAAAGGCAACTTGCCAGAAACTGGCTAACGCAGCTAATGCGCCAGCGACCTAGTCGCCAAACACCAGCGACAGCGTCGCATACACAAGGATAAATTACACCACACCAAAAGCACACTACACACTGAACAAACAACACGGAAGGCCTGAGACCGTCTTGATGGGAAAAGAACCCCAACAAGACACGGCGGAACCCCGAAATAACCTCTGACCCTTCCAGAGGTAAAGAACGCAAAGAGATCTTGCTCAGGAGAGCAACCAGAAGATAAGTAATAAAACAGACTCCCCCAAAGGGGAACTTACGGCACCAGGGAGGACTGCCACAGATCCTCCAGGACCGACCCCAGGAACAGGCTGGGAACAGGTCAGGAACAGGTCAGGAACAGGTCAGGAACAGGCTGGGAACCGACCAAAACCAGTAGCAAGCAAGAGGGGCAGGTGAAGGCTAGCAAGACGCTATCACCGGCGTGGACATGAAGGACAGCCTCCCTTAAAAGGGTAGTCCTGTCCAATCAAGAGGCAGGATGCCTGCCCAGCCTCCCATTATGTCTCCCCCCGGCGTGCTGCTCCGTTGTCAGGTTGCCGTGGCAACCGCCGGGCAGAGGAAGTGACGCTGAGCGCCACTCTCCTGCGTCCTCGCTGCCCGGCAGCTACGGGAGCCGCACGCTGCTGCCGCGCCCGACAGCTACCTCCCCCGGCGTCCTTGGTTGCTAAGCAACCAGCCCTAGCGACGCCGGAGAAGGAGGAGTGCACGGCCGGGAGCTGCTGCAGCCCCGGACCTTGCCGTGCACGTCCTCCGCGTGCAACACCCGTAGCATCCTCACCTCTGCCTCAAGCGCATCATGGGAGTCTATCAGACCATTATGTGAGCCAACAACCTCCTCCATTTGGGTCTCGAGATTGTTAGTGCGACTACCAAGCCCGTCAACAGAGCATTGGCAGTTTTGTACCGCCGCCTGGATTTCTGCTGTGACATCATCCTTGAAACATGTAAAAAGGAGCTTCAAAGTGCCTACAGTAAGAGCATCCGTATCCCCAATAGGGTCTGCAGCGGAGCTAGCAACCACCATAGGTGGTGTCACTGCCGCAAGCAGGAGGAGGAGTTTGCAGGTGCACACTAAATATAAATGCTAGACCTTTTAATATCATTGCTATATTGCATTTCTGAGGTTATTAGCATAATGATGGCCATTATTATGGGCTTGTCCACCGCTTCCAGGTTACCTCAATAGGACAAGTCCCTAACACTACTCTGAGACAGGTCCAGGGCACAGGGCCCCCCAGGCCAGCCCAGCAGAAACACCCCATGGCATCACATTAGTGTGAAATTAAAGTGATAGTAAAAGGGATAAGGGAAATTATATTTGATAAGACTTACCTAAGTAAGAGGTAATAATAAATGTGAAGGGTGTTACATATATACTAAGGGTGGACAAGCCCATAATAATGGCCATCATTATGCTAATAACCTCAGAAATGCAATATAGCAATGATATTAAAAGGTCTAGATTGCATTAGAAATACTGGGATAGTGTTACTGACCTTACATTTGTTAGGTCTGATTAGCATCTATTGCTGGTGGGGGAGGTGCATTGGGAGGGGCAGTTAAATCAGGATGGACATATGCTTCTTTAGGCTGATATATTTAGTATAGTTTGGGACGTCAGTCCTTTGGGACCTTAGGGGTCTAGTGTCTGAAGGGTCTAGTAATAAAGGGTCAGCTTTAAATTAATAGCAGCGTTATACTGGCATTAAACCAAAGGAAACCAGAAGGCAAACAACAAACCAATATTACTTCTGAAGGACTGCATTATAATCACAAAACACAGGAACATCATGTGGCCTCAACTCACCTTTGCCATGAGAACACCTGGACCAGGCCCACCACCCCTACGGCTGAGAACACCAGGACTGCCTCCAGGCCTACCCCTCATGGTGAGCATGGAGCTGTGGGGAGAAAGCACCAGGGCCAGCCTACATAGCAATACTTTCCCCATACTTGAATGTGCCCCCCTCCTTCTCATAACCACCTGTACTGCTCTCATGATTCCTGGACATTGATGATTCTTTGAAAATGATTTCAAATTATTTCCGTGTGTTCATTTATTTTCTCTCTCTCTCCCCCCCACGCCTGCAGCACACATTTACCCCACCATGTGCTTTCCTTGTAATGTGTACCTCCGCAGATTGCACACCCTGCCAGGGCTGACCTATGCAATGCACCCAGATGGTTACCTCTGATGTTTTTTCTGCGGGCAGGATGTGGATCACGTGGATGTCTCTGTCCAGGGTTTATCATACAACTACACAAGTATTTGCTTTCTAATATATGCATTGTATGGCTCGCCTCCTACAGTGTAACCTTCGTAGTGCGCCCACCATGGCTGCCTCATCTGGTGCACTTGTAGATGGGATAAAAAATACATGAACCTGAGTATACACGGAAATCACCCATTTTGGGTAATTTCTTTTAGGGGTAAACTATTCCACTCAGGGTAATCCTACGCAGAGCGCCTAAAATGGCTGCAGCACCTGGTACCTTGTCATCATGAGTACACAACCCATTGAAGTTATTATTCAAAATGCTGCACCACTCCTGCATTATGGCTACTGTGTGCTCAAGGGTTTCTTTTGTCTGTGACTTGTCAGTTACTGTACTACTGTACCTACATCCTCTGTGTTGTGTGCATTGTTATAATGTCTGTAAAGTGCCTTGAGTTGGAGAAAGTGCACTATATAAATTAAACTTACTAACTTACTTTAAACAGCCCTCAGGCTCCTATTAATGTATATTGTGGATGCTGACCTGTACTTTTGGATTAGCTTATACCCAAGAACAGAGGCATTGGGGTATATTTACTAAAGGTTTGTTTATTTGGTAAATTTTGATTGATTCAAATTGATCTTAATCATTGTTGGGCTTCCATACTCAATGTAATTAAGATTTATTTTGATTCAAATTGATCAAAATCAACCTTTAGTAAACATACCTAGTGTAGTCTAGTGAGGAGGGTTTTCCCATGGACACCCCGCAACGAGTTTTGGGCTTTGCCAACATGCATGCCGCGACCCTCAGTCTGAGTTCCTAAGTATGGGCTAATATACAATGGAGCTGAAACTGATTATTCACCCACCAGTAGGCATACAGTAATGTTGTTGTGACTGGACAGGGAACAGGCAGGAATTGGGATTATGATTTTTCCTAGGAACCACACAGGGAAACACTGAATGTATAATGCTGAAGTTTGGTTTGGGAGGCTATATTTTGGTACTTGTAAGTGCTCAGAAACTCCTTTTTATAGGGAGGAGATTCGTATTTGGTGAACATGACATGACTTTTTGGCATGTCTAGCCCTTTAAATTTCAGAGTGATATGTACATCTCTATGAAAGCTGTGGCTGTCTGTTACCACCGGGGGAAATTCCAAGCTAGGGAAAGAAGCCAGCCATAGGTGGGGAGCAGCTGGCCAGATACACTCGCTGCAGTGGGAAAAGAACTGTGCCATCAGATCTGAAAAGTAAATGCTCGGACGACAATGTATTTGAAAATAATTACATGCAGATTTTTCATTGTAATATCTGTAATTATTTTTTTACCCAATTCTATATGTTGGTTTGTAAGTGATTACAGCCTGCTATTGATAGTCAATGAATCCCAAAAATATAATCAAATTAAGATTTAAAAAAAAAAAAATACACACTTTATTATAAATTTAGTACCAGTTATTCAGAGAATTGGAATCTTAAGTGAATTGTAAATGACTTTGGGTTTACCTTATTTTTTCATAACTGGTATATTAAATGATTACTAGAGACAGGATTATATGCAACATAAAAAGCTTGAAATATGCATGCAAATATGCATGAAAAATACTTAAAATATGCATAAAAAGTGTTAAAATATGCTACATTAAATAATAAAAAAAGTAATTTTTAACTTATTTATTTAAAAATCAGCATACAATTAGTTGCAAATAAACCTAAAAAATAGGCCCCCAGCATCTGCAGATGTCAGTATGCTGGCTTCTACAGCATACTGCAGTGTCCAAAGCTCTTCTTGCATCAACTACACGGACCCTCATCTCCAGCGTCGATGGACCAAATGTCAGCATGGTGTGTGAGGGCGGCGCAGTGGAAGGCTTCCTCCCTGCGCTGCATACTCACTGTGACACTGCATTTCCTCCGCGCCGCGAGATGTCACAACCCTTCCGCAAACCTCCTCTGCTGCAGAAGTCTGTCTCTTGGTATAAAGTCCCAGGCCAGGGGCAGTCAAGGGTTCAGGAGCTTTGTAATGGCATCCGCCCCAACTGACTTTTATCAACATGGATTGGCAGCCTAGAGCAGTGTCAGACATATCGTACATCCAAGGTTCCCCACACTGCGCACATATTGCCCCAGCCTGCACACTCCACCACTAGCTGGCCAGCAGCAGCAGGGCAAAGCAGTGCGGGTGGGAAGAGGGCAGGGCCTAAAATATGCACCATCACTAGATTTTAGGTAAAATATGCAATAACCAGTGAGAATGGGCAAAATATGCAAATGCATATGCAAATATGCAAATGCTTATAATCCTGTCTCTAATAATTACTATATATGATATCTTTATTGCTTTTCTTTTATAATAATTCCAGTTGAATAATGACACCGATGTAGCTAGATTAGGTGGTCATTTAGTGAAATATCATCTTACCCATTTGAATTATGAGACTACAACCCACAATACAGTAACTTTCAATAAATTCTGTAATGTCTATACTCGTGGTTCCCAAACTGTTTTTAAATCAAAGCACCCTAAGAATATCAGTCTTTTTTTTCACGGCACCCCATGGCCATAAATGTATATATTATTATTATTATTATTATTATTATTATTATTATTATTATTATTATTATTATATAAATATCTAATATTAAATTAATTGTATACTATTTATACATCATGATTAGGTTCAGATATGTGTAAAGGACATGACTTGCTTCTGTTTGTCCACATATTTTAGGATTGGAATCCAAAAATAGTGGTTTTCCATATTATAGTGACCATAATTCATTTGAATTGGTCCTGGACCACCAACCCAAGGCGGTCCTGCAAGTGTCCTGAGGCAGCGTTGGGTGCCATGGGACACAGTTTGGGAACCACTGGTCTATACATTTTTCCAGTATTAAAGTGTAAAGACCATCTCTAGTTGATTGGGTTATACCCAAACTGATTGTACCATATGCAACGCTGGATGAGATGCCAATTATTGTATATTATGTTCAAACGCAGTTACTGTACCCGTTATGCTCAACATTCTTTATGTTCATGTTTAATATGAAAAAAACTTCAATAAATATATATAAAAAAAAAAGTGTGAAGTATTTGATATAGTAGCAAAAAAAGCTAACTGGGTTCATATTTAAAATGGTATAAGAATACATGTTCCTACTGAGGGTGAGATGCGAAAAACATTTCAATTTATAAAAAATACTTTTTCAATTAAATTAATGCTGTTTATATTTCATAAATAAGTTTTTACTATACATTTGGAAAATAATTAAAAGTATCAAATATGGCAATGTATTTTGAACACATTCTACTGCAGCATGGACTCTATTCCAGGTATTGTAAAAATGTAAGCAATTTATTACTTAGTGTAACAATAATATAATTATTTGTGCATTTAAATTGTCTATGTGAATAAAGATAAAAATTTGATAAAGAGAAAACATTATACTATTTATACCTTTATCTTCATGCAGGTTGATATAACAAATCTCTCTATTACTGTCTAGATTGGTTTTTAGCAACCTTCGGGAAGTTAGATATTGATATAAATATTACAACATGTAACACAGAAGAACAAACTTACCTATGCATATTGTATTGTATTCAAGTTACATAAATATCAAATTTACCAACAGATAACCGGCCGGGCCAGTGATGATGCTGGAACATGCATCGGTGTGACTGCTCATCGCTGGCCCGTACACACTGGGCGGCTTTCGAGATGAAAGCCAATCAAACAAGTAAATTGAGCGGTTTTCAGGTCAAAGTTGTCCATTGTGTATGGGCCTTATTAGTATGTTCTTAAAATGTATTTGGAATCTCAAAAGTGGTTTATGTAACACTATTTATTATACACTATTATGCAGCTATAGGTTATAAGTAAATGTACCTATGATATTTCCACAAAACACTGAGGATTCTTTATTAAAGGATGTTCTTTTATAATGTATTCCCTAATGCCAAAGACAATTGTTTCAGTAATTATCATATGTAAATAGTATTACCTTTCCCACACAATATGAAAGGTCCACCCTTCTTCACTCAGTGTCAAGGTGATATGGCTTTACCAACCTGTGTACTATTTTTTCATAACAATTTCACTATGGTATTATGTTCCTTTGTAGTCCAAGACATCTGTGCTCTCAGAGTTTAATCTCCCCAAATCTTCTGTTTTCCAATGATCATAAATGACTAATGTCTGTGACCATCATACTGCTCAATTTAAAACCAAAAATAAACTCTAAATATAATTGTTTTATAAAAGGCATCTGTAAAATATGATGAAGCATTTATGAGGTGCTTCTTCTTAAAGATGTTGGACTTAAGGGGTGATTCAGGTTGGTTTGCAATGGTTTGCAATGTACATTTCAGTTTGAACACACCCCACCCAAATGTAACTCTTTCTGCACATGTTACAAAGTTTGTTTTTAGCAAACCAACCTGAATCACCCCCATTATTTTTCAGTAAATACAGCCATTTTTAGTGAAAGCTACATATATTTAATATCTTTGGGACAACATAAATTATAATGCTGTGCAACTCTTGCACTGTAACCATTATATCGCCACTGCAATTATTGCTGTGTAAAGCAGGCTTGTCCGACCTGCAGCCCTCCAGCTGTTGTGAAACTACAAGTCCCATCATGCCTTGCCACAGTTTTGCTATTAAGGAATGCTAAAACTTTGTGAAGGCATGCTGGGAGGTGTCATTTCACAACAGCTGGAGGGCTGCAGGTTGAACATGACTGTTGTAAAGCTTTTTTTGTGTACTTTTTTTTACTTTTTGTGTGGTACCATGTCTGTTAAGTCAATCACTACAGCAGTTTCAACTGGAAATTATGTACACTAAAATTATATCTACTTTTCTTAAATAAGAACATACTAACTAGCAGGTACAATTTAAAATGCTTATTGAATGGTAGCCTATGTTTAATACCCAAATACCCCTTTTTTTTATAACATTTTGCATTTATGTAGTTGTTTGAAACTTTATATAACCAAAGTGTCATTATACATACAAGAACTACTTAACATCTTTTGCACTTAGAAAATAAGCAATTGCTAAAATCCGCCATCCATTAATTATGGTACATAACCCAAACATAATTAAAGTAGTCAATACATATTTCTTTATTTATTGTAAACTATCAGCTGAAATAACGAATCTTAGAAAATTCCACATAAAGTCCCAGTTAAAGAATTTCAGAGGTAAAAAAAGTAACATGACGAATGGGGGCCCTGCATTAAATTAATGTTGTATATGTCCACATATTGTACACTGTATAAGAGCAAAAATATAATTAAGACATCTTGTATGGAATGTATCTCGAATGCGTCCCATACAGTGACATGCTAAGTGGAATACAATTTCTGTTTTATCTACAATGTACATTCAAGACAATTTATTAATATATTATCAAAAACACTTGCATTTCTCAAAGACCGAGTCTACATTAACATTTTTAAGGTACTATCACTTTTTTTGTAACACATAATTATTAAGACAGTACACAACTGGTTTTGGCAACAGTGTAGCACAACTATTTTGTAATTAACAAAGCAAGAATTTATTTTGCATGACTTTAGGTGTCAAAATAATTACAATCATTCGGGGAAGACGCCCATTTATTGGTTAACTTGTTTTCACCAGTGATATGGATACATGATACACCTCATTAAGTGTCATGAAAACATCTCTGTGGAACACGTCATCAAGTGATAACATTAGTCTCTCGTCTATAGACATAAAATTATGTTATAACAATGTCAATAAACTCGTTATTTAACATCAGTGAAATACACATTTGCTGTTCTCCGACTATATTTTTAAAACAGGAAATTTATTTTATATACAGGTCTTGTGAGCTTTCAGTTGGAGCCTTGCAAAGTAGTACTGTCCAAACATTGCAGTGGATCAGCCCTAAACATGTTACACCCACATCCTTTTGAAACAAGTTGTATATATGAGGTGTTCCTCCCAGGGAGGTATGTTTTTCCTTAATTATTTTGTTGTACATTCCACTATGGAACACTTTCAAACTTAGTGATCTTGTGCTGCAAGTGGGTGTGGTCTGTATCTCATTTTCTTGAGTACATATTGGCAGACCGACCAATCACGCAAGCACAATAGGCGTTTCTGTCCTTTGGCAAAACACACCTAAAATGATTCAACATTACAAAAGGCTTGGGAGTTCACAGGCACATTATGAGTCATAGAAAAGCCTTTTACTTGCTGACCATACGTTAGACATTGCTCTTCATACTCAAGGGCTTTCTCTCTATTAGTGTTTCCACTTTAAACTTTGTTTATGAAACAATATGTTTAAATAGATGATCTCCCGGTCAAATCACCACAGTCCCTTCTTTTTTACATAACACGACAATGCATAATTGTTAAATAGAATTGTATAAATAAAATAAATAAACCTATATAAATTATTGGTATTTATATTTATATTGGTAAAAATGTATGTTTCTTAAACTCTTCCTGTCCATCTAATAAATATCTTACTCAACAATCTTTAATATCATGATTTTGATATATGCACTCCACTGATATATTCTTTTGTGCTGTTGTAAACATGCCTCAGACATTTTATAACAGTAGCCATCTTACACCTATTTAATCTAAGTTTTTATTTTTAAATAGCTTAGAACTTGCAAGATGAAATATAGAACACTTGAGAAACGCCGATAGACGTAAACCGGAGTTCTCTTTCTGATTGTTTGGGTTCTTCTTGATATAAGAGGACATTAACAATTGGAACTATTGCGGCATATGCATGCTATTTGTTTGGATGCATGTTTTAACACATCACAGTGACGTCATTTGACAGCCACTAATGGAAATATCGGCATTACTATGTAACCAAACGGTAACTATTCTAATCCGTACATTGGTGTCAATATTCAGAAATGACTTATGTATGCCTGCTTGTTTTACACACATGCCATTGACTGCTTCATTTAGTGTGATTGACTGCTTCACATGTACAGTGTGCGGTCGTCTTTTTTCCCCCCATAAGAATTTCCTTAAAGGTTGTACTATATCCCTAACGCACTGTAAAATCCATTTACAAAAATAGTCACATACATAAGGAAATGACCTACAAATAAAAAATAAAAAAATGGTTAAATCACTAACACGAGATCTGTAAACATATGGCAGTATGGTCATTGAAAATGCAAACAGTGGACACAATTATTGTACTACAATGTTTTATGTGAAGCACAGAAACAGTATAGGTTTGCATTTCCTTGACTGGTCCCAACAGATTGAGCAGCTATTTGTGGCTCTCTGTTAGAAGTGTCAACAGGTAATTTAAACAGTAACCGCCAATCAAGGTTGATACACCATCTCTTGACATGAGGTCACTGTCTTTATTTAGGCACTGACCTTGAGTACATATATGCAAGAACTGTCAGTTTGGCATAGATCTCCCAAAGGAGTCCTGTTGACACAGATGGGTCATCTTCACAGGTTGTAAACAAATTATCACACAAATGAAAAAATGTGCAGTTTATTTTTTCTTCTCCCTAGCATCTTTGCTTTTATCCTCTTTTTCTGATTTATCTTTTTCGTGTTTTTCCTTTTCTGGATTAGTTACACTATCATAAGATGGAGGTGACGTCGTAGAAGGCGTTATGTCCGTTATGTCCGTCTTCTCTGTGGTTGAGTTTCCATTAAGCTGTTCAATAAGCATGTCTTCTTTAATAGGCAAGCAATTTGCTTCTTTCATTTTTTCTTTTCTATACATATATGAAGCTTTTTTAATTGTTTTCCGTAAAAGATATCTCCGGAAACACCGTTGAATGATAACCACAGATAATTCCTCTTGCTTTCTCCGTAATGTAGATGTAATTGGTTCATAAGAGACTTTTGAAGGATTGGATGCCATGAAACGTTCTTCCATTGGCTGTCGAAGATTGTCCATTTCATCCCCTTCGCCCAACACGCGTTTTGTGAATGCAAACAGGATGTCAAGGCAGTGAATTCTGTCGCCGCTTACCATGGGAAGATCCATTGCAATAAGTGGAACTCTGTTTGGTTTTGGTATACGAAGAGGTGGATCGAGTGCATCAGCAAAGTCAGCTAATTTACTGTATTGAATGAACTGTGTTGCATCTGGGTCAAACTTTTCCCAGACTTCATAGAACATCTCGAAATCATCCTCTCCCAGAGGTTCTGCACTTTCTTCAGTGGCAACACTAAAGTTCTCCAAAATGACAGCAATATACATGTTTACCACAACTAAAAATGATATGATGATATAACTAACAAAGAAGAAAATTCCAACAGATGGATTACCACAATCACCCCTCACGGAACTCCCTGGATGTTCGACATAGGGGTCACAGTCTGGTGGCCCACTGTTAAGAATTGGTGCCAATAATCCGTCCCATCCTCCTGATGTTGTAATTTGGAAAAGGCAAATCATGCTGTTGCCAAAAGTTTCAAAATTAAACATATCATCAATCCCTGCTTCTTTCTTGACATAGGCAAAGTTGGACATTCCAAAGATAGCATAAATGAACATCACTAAGAAGAGCAAAAGACCAATATTGAATAGGGCAGGAAGTGACATCATTAATGCAAAGAGCAGTGTTCGAATTCCTTTGGCTCCTTTAATGAGACGCAAGATTCTCCCAATCCTAGCAAGTCTTATAACTCTGAATAGTGTTGGAGAAACGAAATAATTTTCAATCATGTCTGCCAGAAACATACCTGGAACAAATATGAAATATCAACATTACAAAAAGTTAGCAAATTAAAAGAATAAAAAACAATAATTGAATGAACTTTTAGGGTAAACTATATATATTAAGGAGAAACAACTCAAATGCATAATTTATAACTACACAAAAAAAGTTATTTTTCAGATATATGAAAACTGCATTTTTTATGCTTCCTCTTGCTCTATAGTCTCAGCTGTGACTGAATTTATGCTGACCATATAATATCCCTTAAAGGAAGGCGGTATTGTACTATACAGTATATTTTGTTTTTGCAACTAAAATGATCTCCATTATATAAAAAAAATAATAATAATAATTCAGGTGCCACAATAAACTCTAGTGTAGTATAAAGTGTATGTACGATATATAAAATTATGTTAACTAGTGACAATATGGTTACGTACAGTGTTGTGAAGCAGGTAACTTTATAAACCATTGAAACTGAGAGAGCCAGGCTATGGAGACAGCAATTGCAGCTCCAACAAGGACATTTGTAAAATGTATACTATACATGCATGCAAATATTTATCACTAGAACATAGATCATAACATTCCCATGCTTAATTCTATATTCATAGGAGTATAAATCATATGCATTTTTAGTACAGTAACCTTTTTTACACATATCCAGCCAATCAAGATGCATTTCATGCAACAATAGAATACAGTTATACAATACAATGGACAACAAGAAAGAATGGGTGGGTCTGTCAATGCGCCAGGCAGCCCACTGGTGGGTACACTCAACAGTGGTAACCCCTAATACCACTTAGACACAGAATACAAAAACCAAGGATGTGAGTGTTCCCTCCACAGGCGCCAATAACAATGTGAACAGGAGAAAGAGGAAATACACCTGTTATTGGGAGAAGAGGACCGCTATCTACTGCTAAGGGGTGTATTTCCTCTTTCTCCTGTTCACATTGTTATTGGCGCCTGTGGAGGGAACACTCACATCCTTGGTTTTTGTATACAATACAATGGGTTTAATATGATTTGTCAATAGTGATGTTGTCGACATAATGATTTCATCTAAATGCAATCATATATACTGGGTACACACTAAAACGATTTGTCCTCAATTCCCCCAATTTCGATACAATCTCGACCAATGCGCATCCCTGCTGGTCGTTTGGTCGTTTTGCAGATCCTACCTGCTGCTGTCAAGATTTGAAACTGGGTACAGATCAGGATCAAATCGGATGCAGATCGTGTGCTCCAAGAGATCGAGATCATGCGACCATCGTATGGTCATCTCACGATCTGCTCACGATCATGAGTGTTCTGGTGTGTACCCTACATAAGCTTTATATTGCTACTAATAGTAAAATAGATCTTAATTGCAAATATACTTACCTACAATGGAGAGAATGACAACAACAAAATCAAAAATGTTCCAGCCAATTGTGAAGTAATAGTGACGGAGAGAAACCAGTTTCAAAATAAATTCACTCGTGAACAGGACAATGAAAACCATG
The DNA here is from genome assembly GCF_055691185.1 of Crinia signifera. NCBI lineage: Eukaryota > Metazoa > Chordata > Amphibia > Anura > Myobatrachidae > Crinia > Crinia signifera. Next base: position 145,816,218 of record NC_139223.1, on the reverse strand, counting down.
TTAATCCAATACAAGTTGTTTTCCATATCATCGCTCTGTTCATCCGTTTCAATCATCATTGTTACCATGTTTAAGCAAATAAGGATCATGATGGTGATATCAAATGCTTGCTTTGTTACAAAGTCAAATACAAAGCCTTGGTATTTGTTCTATGGGAAAAAAATATTTATAATAAATTAAAATAATTTAACATGTTATGGTGACAGACCCAAATAAATACATACTGTTATTCAAATATGTAAGATTGCTTATAAATTCACTCAGTAGAAGAAACTAACAAATCAGAAATGAATCACTTTAAATTATTTCACAGTACTTTCGGTAACTATGAATCAAAACTATGCTCCTATGATAAAAAATAGGTTATGGTGTGCAAAAATGTATATTACATGGTAACTTTTTAACCCTTTCAAGTCCAATGTCTAGTCAGGCTCAACAGCCCTAGTGTTAGTAGCAGATCCAATGGTCAGCCACTTTAAAATAAGAATATTCAATGTAGACCATTTTTGAATAAAAAAAATTACATTTAATTTAAACATTTAAACCAGTTTGAATTGCATAAAAAATTGGACTACAAAAGGTTAATTAGGTTCTCCATGTGCCTATAATCTCACTGTTGCACCGCTTTCACATCATAAACTCAGGTCTGACCCTGGATTTTGAACCCAGGTACAGCACAGGTCGGCCCCTTTCTGCAAATTCAATGTTGACACGCTGTGACATTTTTAATACATGTTTTTTTTTCTATATCATGATAGGTCTTTGAATGAACTGGTAAGGTCAGGTGCATAATTTAGTTGTATCATTTCAATAAAACTTAACAATCAGATTGTATATAATTACACTAACACTATTTTCTAATATATAATAATATATAAAATACTTACTGGTGGTCTTGGAATGGGCTTTTGTGGTTTTTTAGATCCTAGCTTCTTCATCGCATTATAATATTTCTTTTGTTCCTCTGTCATGAAGATATCTTGACCTCCAAAGTAAAGGATAAAAATAACACTGGTTAAAACCTTGCAGAAACATTTGCTAGGTACTCAGTCCTTTACTATTGTTTCATATTATTGTTTAAAAATAAGTATTACAAACACACATTTCTCAAAATCTCTAAATGCTAAATTGGGACAAAAAAAGGGTCTGCCCCAAATCTATTGAACTTGCCCCATCCTTTCCCGGGGTAGACAACTTGTTTGGCTTTTTTTTGGAAGGGGAGGGGGGGAAACTTGAACTTTTTTGGCTGTGGGGAGCAAAATTTATAGTTCGGCCACTGCTCAGGTAAAGAATAGAAACAGAACTAGGGTTATAAACTACAACATAGAACCTTAGGTTCAATTATTCATGTACAATTCCATCCAGCATTGGACAGGGTAATGGTTAGCATTACTGCCTCACGGCACTGAGGTCATGGGTTCTTAACTATCATGGGTCCTTAACTATGCTGAGTTCGTCAATTCTGCTTGCGTGGGTTCCTCTGGGTACTCCGGTTTCCTCCCACTATCCAAAAACTATACTGGCCAGTTAATTGTCTCCCAACAAAAATGAACCATAGAATGTCTGTGTGTGCATGTACATATGGTAGGGAATATAGATTGTAATCTCCACTGGGGCAGGGACTTATGAGTAATAATTTAATCATTATATTAATAATTGGTAATTCATAAATAAATATTTTGTCATAATACTAAATATCGAATTATTGTGCACAAAACATTGGATGAGCACGTGTAAAATACTTATCTTCTTTTTTTGTTGGTTGAAGTTGTCAATTATAACACCAATGAAGAGGTTCAAAGTGAAAAATGAGCCAAATATGATGAAGATGACAAAATATAAATACATGTATAGGTTTTCTTCATATTTAGGTTGATCCTCCAACTAAAAAAAATAAAATAAAGTAGAACATATATTATAATTGTAATACAGTCAACCTTTATATATGTATAGATTTCCAATAAACAGAGACACAATAAACACTTTAATTGAAGTTAGGGTAAGATCATTTAACTGTATTTGTCTGTAAGACCACCATTCTGATTAATCTATACACTTTTATTTGTCATAATAGCACAAGTCCTAAGGTGGATATGGGCTTATTATACCACTATACTTAATTTGTTCTCGCAGATTACTATTTTAATACACCAATTTGGAACATCGATAATTTAAGAGATACCCCTGATGAAGTCTTATAGGTAGATAAAACACGCTGTAGGATCCATTACTAAGAGTATACAAATATGAATCTGCACCCATAAAAAGTAGTGTCAAAAGATTGTAAGAACCAACCTTTTAAAGTGGTAAATGTAAAAGCAATTTAGAATTGAGTGAGATTAGCATTTAAATAAATTTTAAATCTTCTTATTAATGGTGGCCAAAGGCTCCTTTTGGGTGTTTTGTTTTGGTACGTAAAGGTGACATACAAATGGGGTGATTTCACTCTATTTCTAAGCGATCTGACTAGATCGCTTAGAAATGGCTAACTCATTGCTCCATGTTGTGTATAGCCCCGGGCGACGCTGATGCACGGTCCTGCACATTGCCCATAGGGTAAGACAGTGCTTGCACTGTTTTTCCTTCTAGATCACAGGCCTTTGCCTAAAAACAATAGGCAAAGCCTGGCTTTGCACAGTTCGCTCAGCACATATCACCTGTGCATCGCGGGTGTACCGCAATGTGTGCTGAGCGATCATGCATTAGCCCTTCACTCAGCACAGGCTCCCATGTCGCCTCATGTGTACGGGGCTTAAGTCTAAGAACACACAAGGAATATATTTACAATTTTAGGTATTTATTTGGTTATTGTATAATACCCCTTTAACATCATAAAGCCAAGTTGGACCGGCATTCGGTGCTTTCACATTAAATCGGGCAACCCAGGATTAACCCTTTTTATAGCCCGGGTCAAATTGCCAGGTTGGGTTATAAATTGTGGTGCCTTCACACTGCACCTCAACCCAGGTCCATATGTTACCAACCTTGCTCCAACCAAGGTGCAATGGCTATAAGAGAATTCTAAGTACAGAGGAAAGTACTTTATCACACTTCTGAATACATTATTAAATATGATGTTTTATTGCTTATTTAGGTAGAAGAATATTTGTTAAAAGTCCCACAACCAAGTTATTGGTTTTTAGAATTTATTAACACCTTCGTAAGTGTTAGTATTTTACATTTTATGCTCAGTTCACACAATTCACACATTTACTTTTTTATGCCTACCTAAATTATTTTTATATTTATGTTTGTCTGAAAATTTAAGACATTTTATTGTTGCTAGATTAGAAAACATCTCTCTATATAAAATGTATATATTTGTTTAAAGGAAACAATATTAAAAGTAAAATTAGTTTCAAGCAATAAGTGCAAACCTGATTTAAAGATAAAATGTGAAGATCGTAGCTGAACATGTACATACAGATGGAGCCGGCGTCATGCTTGCTTGATTCCATCGCCAGCCCCCGTCAACCGTCGGAAGGGACGCGCGTGCATGAGATGCACATGCAAGCTGTTCTGACGGAGCTCGCAGCCTCCCCCTCTGCCATTGCCGGTCCCCACCGCCGCCCCAACCCACCCCTAACCCTGCCCATCTCCCTGAAGCGGAGAAAGGCAGGATCACGCTGCCGAGTGACTGGGACGCGCGTGTATGTGAGACGCACGTGCGTCCCAGTCTGATGGAGACCCTCTCCACCAGTGCTCGCCAGCGGGGAGGTTCTGGCGAACGCTGACAATGAAAGAGAGGGGTTCCATCTGTTTGCAGAGTTGGGCACATCTTGTTCTTGAGCCTCCTTATGATTGTAAAAGTGGAATGGGAAGGAAGGGGTGGAGCAATGTATAACAAGTACTTTTCTCCTAAATGCTTGCCTGGAGATATCACTAAGGAAGCATATTTCTTGCGGTTCCTGGAGAGTGAGTTCAGATACTGTAGCCAGACATGGCTAAACTGTGGCCCTCCAGCTGTAGAAACTACACATCCTAGCATGTATTGCCATAGTTTTAGCTTTCCCTATTAGCAAATGGCAAGGAATGATGGGACTTGTAGTTTGACAACAGCTGGAGGGCCATAGTTTGGCAATTCCTGCTGTACACTGACTGATAATGATGATGATGAGCACTTTTGCAGCTGATGTGTGGCTACTATGTTATATGAAGCTGTCTATATGCATCATCAGATATTTACATTTGAACTGTAATAGAAGAAGTATTCCCATTTGATTTCTAAAGGGGAAAACAGCAGATGTTTGTATTTAATTACATGTCACTTTACTAAAATAAAATTAATTTGTAATTTGTGTTTGTACTTCATTATATTTTACATTGCATTTCTCGAAACTATGGATACATTGCTCTCTGTTGTGTATATATAAAATTAATTCTTGCCTACTTTTCCATAAACATTTAAATTTTTTTAGGACAGTACAGATGAAGAGTCTGTACTGCTCTATCTGCTTCCACATTTACCGCTGTGCCACGGCCTTCCAACTGTGCAGATCCAGCAGCAGATAGATTTGACCAGATTATTTTATTAAATTATACAGATTTCAATATCTGAAATTATACACAATTTTTTTATTTTTTAGAACAGTGACAGAAATTAAGGGTTGGATATAACCTTAGGGTCATATTTAATTCCTATCTTGTTTTTCTTCTCTATCTATCTATCTATCTATCTATCTATCTATCTATCTATCTCATATATATATATATATATATATATATATATATATAAATATATATATAGGTCCAGTGTCTGATTGTCTGTCTCCAAAACACTGTTGGCAGCGAATGAAGCTACATCTGTTTCTCTATCACACATGCACAAACACAGAGGCAACTCTGGCGGTTGGCGCATGGTGGTCCTTTAGTCACGCCGGGAACTGATCTGATGAGCAGCTCCATCTATATATATATTGTGTGAAGGATCACAAACACAAGGTCTCAGATGATGATTTTGGTGTTTATTTTGAACAGCAGGTTACAGCATAGCAGATTCTATCCACATGCACTCAGTACTACAGGCAGTAGCATACAGGCTCTCTCAGCCTGTATGCCAGGCAAACTCTTAAAAGTCTCCCATAGTCCCTATGCTAACACCCACGGCCTATCACTCGGGTAGATATTCTACCAATGAGAGCAAGGTGACTCTGCCCTGGAAACCCTTATCTCAGGAAATCCCAGGTGCTGCTGATTACACCTGGGATTCTGCTACTGCTTCCAAAACCTGGTCTGGATCCTCCACATTACATTCATGTGGGGGAATGCTGGCTCTACCGCACTATATATATATATATATATATATATATATATATATACATATATATATATATAGTCACTTTAAATATCTATTCAATGCACCAGCCCACCTTTGTAGTCGCTTGCAACATGTAAAAGTTACTATGTGCTTATTGCTGAAAAATTATTATGTGCCTTTTGCTGAATACGTACACTGTTGCACCATTGGCGGTGCCATATTCACTACCCCTGAGTCATCACCTGCTATCACCACCACGTATCTAACTGAGTATCATCGCTTTAAGGTCCCTATACTCCATTTTGACATCTGTCAGCTGCCGTTACATTATGACAGCGCTCACATCGTTGGCACATACCATACACTTCATATACTTTTCCTCCATCTCGCCCCTTGTCTATGCACTAAGCTTGTTGCCATAGGAACAAGCAGTCCGGCGCCCGCACACAAACTGCTCTATGCAGCTGATCACATACGGATAGACACAGGGGATTCCCCTGCTGACGTCAGCTCCGATGACGGCAGCCCCGCTACTGCGGCTGTCAGTTACCGCTGAACCCGCTGGTGATACCAGCTGACGGGGTCAGTGTAGGAGGGACTGGCGCCCTTTTCTTTTGTATTTATATGTCCACTGCTTCCAGTATGCGTCACCCCTGACGAAAACCAGTACCTCTGGTTGAAACAGCTGTTGGGTCAGCTGTACACAATGTTTGTACTTAATATGCCTGCATTGTCATTTCAATACAACTTTCTTCATCCACTAACGAGTGCTGGTCCCTTCTTGCTTTGTCTGCCTGCTACGGAGATTGGGTGAGTGAGTTTCATTATATATATATATATATATATATATATATATATATATATATAAATATATATATAGGTCTAGTGTCTGATTGTCTGTCTCCAAAACACTGTTGGCAGCGAATGAAGCTACATCTGTTTCTCTATCACACATGCACAAACACAGAGGCAACTCTGGCGGTTGGCGCATGGTGGTCCTTTAGTCACGCCGGGAACTGATCTGATGAGCAGGTCCATCTATATATATATTGTGTGAAGGATCACAAACACAAGGTCTCAGATGATGATTTTGGTGTTTATTTTGAACAGCAGGTTACAGCATAGCAGATTCTATCCACATGCACTCAGTACTACAGGCAGTAGCATACAGGCTCTCTCAGCCTGTATGCCAGGCAAACTCTTAAAAGTCTCCCATAGTCCCTATGCTAACACCCACGGCCTATCACTCGGGTAGATATTCTACCAATGAGAGCAAGGTGACTCTGCCCTGGAAACCCTGATCTCAGGAAATCCCAGGTGCTGCTGATTAAACCTGGGATTCTGCTACTGCTTCCAAAACCTGGTCTGGATCCTCCACATTACTTTCATGTGGGGGAATGCTGGCTCTACTGCACTATATATATATATATATATATATATATATATATATATATATATATATAGTCCAAAGAGCAGTCGCACCCGCTGACTTGAATGAATGGACCGTGCCAGGTCACACTTGAATAGAGAAAAGTCCTGTTAAGATGCTGCAGAGCACACAGAACAACCGGCACCAGTCATAGGAATGAAATTCAATGTATATTCATTTAATGAAAAATATCCAGGCTCAGTACAGTGAGATAATCATGGACACCCATCAGGCAGATACAACAAGGCAATACTTTACACGTCTCCTCTTTTTGACGGCCGTTTCGGCGCACACAGCGCCTTCATCAAGAGGGGTCATCAAGACACTGAGCCAGAGACCTCGAATATAAGAGGTGTACAGAGCCATACTCACCTGCGCATCGTCAGCTCAATCACGGGGATCCGGCGCTCACATCCAATCACCCACTCGCGCGTCACCGCAGTAAGCACCAGCCGCACGCGTGAACAGGAAGTCCATACGGCGGTGTGGAACTAAAGTGCAGCGTTCATCGCGGGGGGAAGGTAATGTGGTTCCTGGTCCCAGGAAGTGAGCCGGGTCGCAGGTTGTTGCCATGGAAATCCGACACCAATGTGTGTATCACGTATAAGCCAAGATGTAGCCATAGTAACAGCAGAAAATACTAATACAAAGAACTTGTGTGCCAGAGGAGACATGCAAAAGAATTAACATAGCAATAAGTCAATAAGCGAATAACACCTATATGACGCATAACACACTAAATAGAACACCAAATATAATGGAGGACATCGGAAGCGGTAAATAACAAATAAAGCAATTAAACACTGTAATTACTTAATAAAAGGGGAAAAAGAGAACTCTTCATTTAAGCCAACCGGACTCATGCAATTGAGCTCATAGATCCAGTAGCATTCTTTTTTCATTAAAAGACCATGTCTGTCACCACCTCGCCTCAACGGAGGCACATGTTCGATGGGCATAAAGGCAAAGTCCTTAATGGAATGGCCCATTTCGACAAAATGCCTTGCTACCGGAGGGGTGCTGGCATCAATCTTCTGATAGGCCTTCTTGATTGAGGACCTATGTACTCCAATTCTCTCCTTTAACATTCTCATTGTTTTGCCGACGTACAATTTGTTGCACGGGCACTGAATTAAGTACACAACGTACTTTGTATCACAGTCCATAGCCTGCCTCAAGTTGTATCTTTTGCCTGTTATGGGGTGTATAAAGACAACGGTTTTGATTATGTGTCGGCAATTGACACATCCGGTGCATTTCTGTGAGCCAACTGGCCTTGAAAGCCAACTTCTCTGATCGATTTTAGGACTAATGTCCGAGTAGGTCAACTGTTGTCTAAGATTTTGGCTTCTCTTGAAGCAGAACATTGGAGGGCTCTGACACACCTTCCCCATGATTGGGTCTGTGCGTAGAATGTGCCAATGTTGCAGAAAGGCTTGCTTCATGGCCTTAGACGCTGTAGAATAGGTGGTCACAAAATGTAGCCTCTGTTCTTTTTCTTCTTTGACTTTAGGAATCAACAAGTCAGACCTGGATAAACTCAGGCATTTGGATTTAGCTTCGTCCACTTCTCTGTGGTCATATTGGCGATCAGTGAATTGCTTACACATATCAGTCAGCACACCGTCTAGTGCTGCTCTATCAGACGTGATACGTACTGCTCTTAATAATTGAGAAAACGGTAATCCGCGTTTAAGCGGCTGGGGATGAAAACTGGATGCAAGTAAAAGAGTATTTTTATCGGTTGGTTTTTTGAAGAGTGACGTGACAAAAGTCCCATTTTTGATGGAAATCAAAACATCAAGAAAATGTAAGGATGTGGGACTGTAGCTCGAAGTAAATCGAATTTTCCCTGGAATGGAATTAAAAAAAAATACAAAATCGTTGAGAAGCGTCTCAGTGCCAGTCCAAACAAAAAACAAATCATCAATATAACGAACGTAACAACTAATGAATTTGGAAAAGATGGAATGGGAAAGCAAATACCGTTTTTCATATTGAAACATAAAAAGATTAGCGTACGATGGGGCCATGTTAGACCCCATCGCCGTACCACGGCGCTGCAAAAAAAAACCATTATCAAACAAAAAATAATTTTTTTTGAGAACCAATTCAAGCAAAGTTAACAAAAAATCAACTGGTGGACCTGTATAAAGTGGACTGGCACTGATACACTCTCGAACCACTCCGATGCCCTCGTCATGTTCAATATTTGTGTAAAGGCTGGTGACATCAAGGGTCACCAGCAAACACCCTTCTGTAGGTTGACCAAACTGACTTAGTTTGTTTAAAAAATCGGTAGTGTCACGCAGAAAAAATGGGCTAGCCTGTACTACCGGCTGCAGAAAAAAATCTATGTACTGCGACACCGGCTGGCTGATTGATCCCATGGAAGAAATAATTGGCCTCCCAGGCGGGGAGACCAGGGACTTATGTACCTTAGGAAGGCAATAGAGCAAGGGAGTCACAGGGAATTTTTGACAAAGAAACTCACTGGTGGGCTCATCGATCCAGTTATTACTTAATCCCATCTGAATTAGGGAGTCAAACTCCTTCTTGTATTTTTGAGTGGGATCATAAGTAAGTTTTAAATAACAACTGGTATCACTCAACTGGCCTTTAATTTCATTGATGTAATAATCCCTGTCGAGAACTACCACGCCCCCGCCTTTGTCGGCGGGGCGGATGATGATATTGGAATTGTCTCGCAGGGATTTAATGGCCAGTTTTTCACCCTGTGAAATATTGGAGTAGTACCTACCCGTTTTTTTAACCACCGGTAGGGCATCCCTTTTAACAAGGCGCATAAAGGTATCAATAGATGCATTTGGGGAGGGGGGGTCAAAGTCACTCTTAACTCGAAAAGGAGATGGATTAACATTGGAAGCCTGTGGTTGCCTGAGAAAATAATCTTTAAGGCGTAACTGTCTGTGAAAGCGAAAGAGTTCAGTTTCACATTCAAAAGGTCTTTGCTTGTGGGTTTGCACAAAAGTTAAACCCTTATTTAATACAGACATTTCCATCTCAGAGAGAGTATGAGCTGAGAGGTTGAACACCATTATTTCGGATCCCCTGAGGGAGACGTGTAAAGTATTGCCTTGTTGTATCTGCCTGATGGGTGTCCATGATTATCTCACTGTACTGAGCCTGGATATTTTTCATTAAATGAATATACATTGAATTTCATTCCTATGACTGGTGCCGGTTGTGCTGTGTGCTCTGCAGCATCTTAACAGGACTTTTCTCTCTCTCTCTCTCTCTCTCTCTCTCTCTCTCTCTCTCTCTCTCTATATATATATATATATATATATATATATATATATATATATGTAGTCAATTTAAATATCTATTCATGGCACGTCTATCTCCTCTAACCCCAAAGAATGCTGCCTTGGAGTCATTCTTGACTCCTCCCTCTTCTTTAAATAGCACATTCAGTACCCCTAGCAGTCCAGCTATTGCCATATTAAAAATATTTCCAGGATCAGACCCTTCCTCACCATGTATGCAACTAAGATCCTCATTCACTTATTGGTCATCTCCAGTTGGACTACTGTCATTGTTTCCCATCTGTCCTGCCTGAAAATGTCTCTATCCCTGAAAAATGTTTCCAATTTATCCTGGTTTATCTTCCTATGCAAACATCCACCTTTCCTTTCACTTTCCTTTCAAATTCAAGTTTCTCATGCTCACTTATCCCTTTACATTCCCACCCATTCTCTTTACTCCTCAAATGCATGCAACCCTCCTCCCAACTGATTAGTTCGTTCTCTTCCTGTTTTCCATGTGCTGCTCACTATCTCTGGAATTCTCTACCTCTATCTATAAGACTTTCCACTTATCTACAAAACTTCATAGGACTCTCAATACACACTTCATCAAACCCAGTCATTATTTATCCTAAACCTCTGTTCCACGTTCACTATCTAACCGATCCGTATCACTCCTATCTGCCAGCCCCTTCCCTTTAAAATGTTGTCCTTATCTTACTCCATCTCCTACAGCATACACCTTGCAATGGCAACTAGCCCTCATTTTCGTTGATTTTGATTCTTACTTCTGAGTCAAGTTTATTGATGCAACAATGTCTGTATATCATGTGCATGATCCTACTTTGTAAAGTTAGGCTGCAGGTAGAAATTTAGGGTTAGGTACTAAGAAGGGAGGGTTAGAGTATGGTACTATGAAGGTACAGGGTTAGACACTAAGGCAGAGAGGGTAAGGGTTGGGCTGCAGGGGGAAGGTTAGGCAGCAGGTAGGGAGGGTTAAGGTTCGGGAAGTGGGTTGCAGGTTTAGAATACTCACCTAAAAGATGTCTGGATCCTGGTCATTGGGATGCTGTTGCTGTTTTTTTTTTTTCCTGCCAGCATCCCAATCTTTAGGATCCCCATACCATCATGGGTCAACAACTAGTGCAGTCTCCTTTAGTGGGGGGAGAACTTTGAGAAGCTCCCTGACACTTACAAGGAACAAATGCTGTGTGCATGCATACAGTGTCTATTCAAGTGAGACAAAAGATTTGGTAATATGGCCAGAATGCCCCTACATTGACAAAACTGGGAGTCGTGACTCATGATCAAAGCATTCCCGCTAAGCTATGCCTTTTTTGCTAATGTCACAAACCCTTTTTGCCATGACAAAGCCACTCACAATGTTGTTAGGTAAGTATATGGCTAAATTGTGGTAGCATTGGTGAAGATTTACACTACTAAGGGGGTATTTAATCTGGGGTTAGCTGTTGAGCTGGCCCGACAGCTGTGACCCTGTCCCGTTCTCGGTCTGCTCGGCCGAGAAAAAGCAGGTGGGATTCAATGTCCCGCCTGCAGTGGGATGAGAAGGGGGCATGGCTGTGAGTTGCGGTCAGGAAGAGGCGAGCTGCAGCCAGGAGCTCATCACTTCCCGCCCGTTCTCGGCAGAACAAGCCCAACTGCTTGTAAAGTCAGGCTCATTCTGCCAAGATACCCTGTTCAATGCTGTCAGGGAAGACAGCATTGAATAGGGCCCTGCAGCCATCTCCCCCCGTCTGGAGATGGCTGCAGGTGATTCAATAATCCCCTAAAAGTTAAACTATAATGCTGGCCTCACACAAACAGAATCGTTCATAACTTATACCAACCTTTCGTGAATCAACTGCAGCATACATAATGTCCATCCATCCTTTAAATGTGGCCTGCAAGAAAATAATACTTGGATTCAGCAGTTTTATTAAGTGGTTGCAATATATAGAAGCTTATTACATGCACACATAAATTTTGGTACTTGTTTCCTAGCACGGCGCCCATCTCGTTGATTGTATGCCTTAAGTTTAAGGCACTTAAGGCATACAATCAACGCGATGGACCCGATTTTGTGTCAATCACCAGCTAATTTGCCGGTGAAAGACAAAATCGGGTTGATCGCGTAATCTTCGATTATTAACCTGCCTGGAATGGACAACTGACAGTTTTTAGTAGAACCCATGTTCAGATGCTGTGCATCCACCTCGAGGATAAAAGTTTAGAAGACATCTGGCTGAAGGAGAATCGGAGCAGAAGTGAAGGCTTGATTTAATTGCTGGAAGGCGGACAAGGCTTCAGGAGACCATTTAGCTGGATTCTCCCCCTTGTGAGGAAGTTAAGTATAAATAACGTGGACTTCCACCAGTAGAACACACCTTGATAAAGCTGTGAGTCAGCACAGCGAATCGCGTTTGTGCGCTTGGACCATCCTCCAGAGAAAAGTCACACTGCCAATTGTTATAAGCTGTCATTCGACCACCTGCTGAACTATCTGATCCTGTCCTAATTATTCATCGGTGAGGTTGCAGACCGACCATCATTTCTGGAATTGGATTGCTCAAACAGAAAGGTTCCCCGGGCTGGCTATACCAACTTCTGCCAACGGGCCATCAACCAAGCATCCACAGGTCATATACAATATATGGACGGACTCCCTCCAAGTTTCATTGGACATTTATTTCCAAGATCAGAGCAGGTTCATCAATTCATCAGTGGTGACTATATATGCCAGAGGTCCTATTAATTCTACTGTTATTTTAATATTGTATTTTTTATTACATTTTTATGATTAGATTGATGCATACACTCTCAACAATTATTGTGTGAAAGCGCTGCTTAACTTTGTTTTTTCTGTTTTTCTTTAATCTTGGGGAATTGACCACCCCCATAAGCAGCTGCTTGCTAAGGCAACAACTCATATAAAAGCGCTCTAAACATTAACTCGGGTTAATTTTGCACAATATTCAATGTCGTCCCCTTCACTCGCCGGTTCCACTTCGCTGAAAAGAACCAGCGAGGTGGAAGTGGTGAGTGAAGGGGAGGACATTGGTAACGGTGAGTTCAGCCATCAAAATGTGGGACTCGCCACAAAATGCAGCATTTACGGCAAAACTCACCATTTATGGGGATCCTAGCCATCTTTTGACGGCTTTTCGCCATCCTTTAATGGCTTTTCCTCGCCAAAAAGAAGCCATCCTCGTCATCCAAACCCCCTCACAGCTGCTCACCACCGTATTGAATACACCCCTAAATGTAGTGCAATGCTGCACTGGTGTGGATAGCAGCTTGGTAATTAGATAAGGTGATACAGTACGTGGTTAAAAAAAGCTAAATAATGAAATTAAATGGAAATAAAAATATAAAAATAAAGAAAAAAATATTAACAACTTAAATTGTGCAGAATAAATGCACCTTCACTTACCACTTGAAGTAATGCAAGATACCCTGCACCAACGTTATCAAAATTCACTTTTACATTCTTCCATCGGGCACTTTCATTTGCCTTTTCAAGCTGCAAACATTCTGTTTTGTTATTAACTTCAGTTTCGAGGAACATTTTATCAGTGGTAGTATTAACACAGTGATAATACTTTCCCGCAAAAAGATTCACGCCCATAATGCTGAAAATCAACCAGAATATGAGACAAACCAGCAGCACGTTCATAATAGAGGGAATGGCTCCGATCAACGCATTCACAACCACCTAGTATAAAAAGTTGGAGGAAAAACAAGTCAGTTTCCGGCATAAAAGATTTTGTGCTTTGGTGTCACACATGGGAAGAAAACTAAAATAAATCTAAACAGATGGATTGTGTTGAATTAAAATTCACATCACAAACAAAAAAAAATTGAAATGATAGCAATATAAAAATTAAAGACCTGATAGTGGAAAGATGGACGCACAGAAATGTAAACTGCAGAAAAAAAAAACAAGAAATAACTGTTAATAAATTAAATAAATGCAACACACGTCAAATAAAATAAAATAGAAAACATATATTTGAGAAATAATAAATGGTGGATGGATTAGTAAATTAATAAAATACAAAAGGACATAAAATACACTGCCATTTTTCAGGTGGCAAAACAGATTTCATGAAAACAAATAAATCAGATAACTACTATATATATATATATATATATATATATATATATATATATATATATATATATATATATTATACATGCTCCAGCCAGCCATTGGTAACTATATACTTGGATTGTGATGGACATGCATTACATAAAAAATACAGTTTTATTGTTCAGTAGCAAAGCTTATTACAGTAATTGATTCTTCAGGCCAGGTTATAATATTACTTCAGTACCATATATTGTATGTTATGTTGCCTTTCCATAAAGAAAGCCTGCTGGTCATCTTAGTTGCACCTACCATCTTCACTTATGCTGCTTTCCCATTGCCTACACGGGTAAAGACCCGATTTTTTTAAACGGGTCTTTAAACATGTAAGAGCCATAAAGCCCCTTTCCCATTCCCACTTACCCGTTTAAAGACCCGTTTAAAATGATAGTAAAGATGGAGGGGGGGGGGTTTAAAAAAAAACGACGTGGTGTCCCCCCCCACTGCCGTAACCAGCACCAGGCTGAAAGAGCTGGGGCTGGTATTAAAAAATCAGGAAACCCGACAAATAAGGGTTCCCTGATTTTTTAAAACCAGCCCCAGGCTCCAGGTCCGGGGCTGGTTCCCAAAATACGGGGGACAAAATGACTAGGGGTCCCCCGTATTTTAAGAACCAGCCCCAGGCCAAACCAGCCAGCAGGGTAATGCCACAGCCGGGGGACACTTATGATATAAGTTCCCGCGGCCAAAGCATTCATCCCTACTGACCAGTCAGCCTGGCCAGGGGCCCTGGGGGAGTGGAGACCCCCCCAATGAAGGGGTCCCCCCCCTCCAGGACTTACCTGACCAGGCTGAAGCCTGGTGCTGTCCCAGATGCCCCTGGGCGGTGGGCATCTGGCTGATGGAATGGTGTAAAAAAATAGAATAAAAACTATTGTCTTTTACTGTGGAACTATGAGTCCCAGCAAGCCTCCCTCGCAGGCTGGGACTTGGAGAACCACAAGTCCCATCCTGCGGGGCATTAAAGGGCCCGCTGGCACTTGTAGTTCCACAGTAAAAGAAATAGTTAAATAAACACACTGACACACGTGAAAAATAAAAGTTTAATACATCCATTACACAAACACACTGATACTTACCTATCTTGAGCCCGTAGGTAGCCTTCAGTCGGTGTCGGCATCCAGTGTCGGCATCCTCTTCCGGTGTTGGTGTCCGGTTCCGACGCAATCAATAGATGTAGCTGTGGAAGGAAACTATACTTACAAGTGTCCTCCGGCGAAGATCACATCCTCTTCTTTCCATGTAGCATCCCCGGGACTTGGCAAAATAACAAACCGGCTTAATGCGAAACCCACGGACTGTGAGCAGGAGCCGCACGTGTGTTTGTTTACATTTTGCGGCTCCGCCCCTGAATGCCGCTATTGGCCGCCTTGCGGCCTAGCGGCCAATAGCGGCATTCGGGGGCGGAGCTGGTGACTTTTACATGCATATTTATGAATGTTACATTAGCGGTTCTAGTAATTTTGAGAACCTCAAAAGTTGATTAAGTGCTACAATTATGCCCCTTTCCCACTGCAGCTCTACCCGTTTAAAAAGGCTAAAAAAAATGGCAAATTACCGTTTAAGAGCTGCAGTGGGAAAGGGGCATAATTGTAGCACTTAATCAACTTTTGAGGTTCTCAAAATTACTAGAACCGCTAATGTAACATTCATAAATATGCATGTAAAAGTCACCATGTCATAACAACTCTAATGGTTGCCCAACTGCTGATTCAAAGTTGTATTCTAAAGCTGCTGTAACTGCAATATTTGACTCAAAGAATGAACAAAAATATGCTAATGTTACAGCGACTTGGATTTGTATAAAGCTGCCCACTGGAGCTTTGGCGGCTGCCGGCACACATTCACAGCATCAATGCAAATCCAAGGAACATCAACTCCCTGAGTGAGGATAGGGTCAGTCTGAAGGGCCGCTGCAAGTGAGACACCAGAGATGTATTTGCTCCATATAGGACCACAGTTGGACAATTTTTGCCAATCACTTGTGAATGGATCCTTAATGTGTCCGTAATCACAATTCAGGAGCTGCATGTGCATACCTTTGTGAAAATATATGTATTGTGTGCAACTATGGACCATGTCCATTGTACCAGTGTTTTCCTGGACACTTCACAGCTCTACTGTGGCCATTACATTGGATACAGCTACACAGATAGTAGCTTAATAGTAGCTTAATACTCTTTTTAGGTGCTTGAGATTGTATGTTCCCTTGTAAGGTACCTAGAT
The DNA here is from genome assembly GCF_055691185.1 of Crinia signifera. NCBI lineage: Eukaryota > Metazoa > Chordata > Amphibia > Anura > Myobatrachidae > Crinia > Crinia signifera. The sequence goes on along the minus strand of NC_139223.1, from coordinate 145,799,890 downwards.
GTCATCTTCCTCAGTGACACACCTCAGTGTGTGTGTGTGTGTGTGTGTGTGTGTGTGTGTGTGTATATATATATATATATATATATATATATATATATAGAACGTGGAGACGAACCGGCACTCTAGTATCCACAAAGTAAATTGCCCCGGGTGCCGACGAAAAGGAATGGAATATGGTGAAGGATAGACGCGTCACTCCAGGGGTCTTTTTCAGGATTTTTATAGCAAATGAATAAAGCAGTTACATGTCAAAGTCAACGTTTCGATACTCAGGGGTATCGTTGTCAAGACAGCATGTAACAGGTAATAGACATCAAGGTAAATGCCCGCACGGCGGCGGGACCAGGCATATATACCATAAAAAACATACTCACTGACTCCATGTGATGCGGACCGGCCACCGGGTGCAGCGCGCACACCTCCTGTCACTGAGGCAGGAGCGCGCACCACTGACGTCACCCCGCCTGCTGCATAGCAACGCAGCCAGGACGGGTGAGCGTCCCCAGCAACCAGTCAGCATCCCCATAGCCAGGACTAACACATGAATGAACACAGCGTGTGAATATACAATGACCAGCGCGGGGGATCAGATGCGATGCGATGCGTGGGGATAGCACGGGGGCCGGCTCGCAGTCTATTGGCAAACGAGATTAGGAAGTAAAGTCAGAGCAGGCTGTAGAAATAAAGTCAACTCAGGCTGATGATGCCCGGGTGTTAGACGTCCATATAGAGAATCCAGTTCATGTCGGCGATGGAGTCAATGTCGACCAATCAGTGGTCTTCCAGGTGCTGGGAGCAGTGGTACACACACTAGACGATCCACAAGGTAGTGTGATTTACGGTGCTGCTGACAGCAGGGCGGGTGGGTAGCGCTGCAAGTGCGGCTGGAATGATAATAGCGGGCGAACGGGTAGCACCGCCGGCACTGCTGGACTGTTACAGGGTGCACCAGATGTGTGAACCCGCTGGTGGGAAGGTAGAGCGGACATGGCTCTAGGGACATAGTGTCTCGATGGGGCAATGTCAATGAATCAAGTTGGAGGGCGACATACGTGCCGACTTAGCTAGGGCAATATATTCAGAAAAATAAGCTCCAGTTCAATCTGTCATTTAAACCAAATGGTTTGACAGTGTTGAGCTTATGGATCCATTTAGCCTCTAGTTTTAGTAAGAGGCCATCCCTGTCGCCACCTCTAGACAGCACAGGTACGTGGTCGATGAGAATAAACTTGATGTCAGCCACAGTATGTCCTGCTTCCAAACAGTGACGGGCCACTGGTTGGTCTGCTTTTTTAGATGAAATGGCATTGTTAATGGCGGACCGGTGAAGTGCCATTCGTTCCCTGATGGTTCTTATGGTTTTGCCGACGTAGTGTTGTCGACACGGGCAAAAGAGCAGGTAGATCACATGGGTAGTGAGACAGGTCAAGACATGGTTGATGCGGAAAAGCTGATCATGATGGGGATGCTGAAAGGTCTTACATACTACCAAGTTGCGGCAGGTAGTGCATTTGAGGCATCGGTAGCAGCCAGGGGATTTATGGAGGAAGTGGACTTTGGGAGCTGTGGTTTCGAAGCCGGTGATGTCGGCATGCATCACCTTGTCCTTAATGTTTTTGCCACGGGTGTAGCAAGCCATGGGGCGAATTCTGCTGAAGCACGTGCCACCACAGCCCTGTGGCCCATTGTGAAATCTGATCGATCATTACCGTGCTTCAGCAGAATTCGCCCCATGGCTTGCTACACCCGTGGCAAAAACATTAAGGACAAGGTGATGCATGCCGACATCACCGGCTTCGAAACCACAGCTCCCAAAGTCCACTTCCTCCATAAATCCCCTGGCTGCTACCGATGCCTCAAATGCACTACCTGCCGCAACTTGGTAGTATGTAAGACCTTTCAGCATCCCCATCATGATCAGCTTTTCCGCATCAACCATGTCTTGACCTGTCTCACTACCCATGTGATCTACCTGCTCTTTTGCCCGTGTCGACAACACTACGTCGGCAAAACCATAAGAACCATCAGGGAACGAATGGCACTTCACCGGTCCGCCATTAACAATGCCATTTCATCTAAAAAAGCAGACCAACCAGTGGCCCGTCACTGTTTGGAAGCAGGACATACTGTGGCTGACATCAAGTTTATTCTCATCGACCACGTACCTGTGCTGTCTAGAGGTGGCGACAGGTATGGCCTCTTACTAAAACTAGAGGCTAAATGGATCCATAAGCTCAACACTGTCAAACCATTTGGTTTAAATGACAGATTGAACTGGAGCTTATTTTTCTGAATATATTGCCCTAGCTAAGTCGGCACGTATGTCGCCCTCCAACTTGATTCATTGACATTGCCCCATCGAGACACTATGTCCCTAGAGCCATGTCCGCTCTACCTTCCCACCAGCGGGTTCACACATCTGGTGCACCCTGTAACAGTCCAGCAGTGCCGGCGGTGCTACCCGTTCGCCCGCTATTATCATTCCAGCCGCACTTGCAGCGCTACCCACCCGCCCTGCTGTCAGCAGCACCGTAAATCACACTACCTTGTGGATCGTCTAGTGTGTGTACCACTGCTCCCAGCACCTGGAAGACCACTGATTGGTCGACATTGACTCCATCGCCGACATGAACTGGATTCTCTATATGGACGTCTAACACCCGGGCATCATCAGCCTGAGTTGACTTTATTTCTACAGCCTGCTCTGACTTTACTTCCTAATCTCGTTTGCCAATAGACTGCGAGCCGGCCCCCGTGCTATCCCCACGCATCGCATCGCATCTGATCCCCCGCGCTGGTCATTGTATATTCACACGCTGTGTTCATTCATGTGTTAGTCCTGGCTATGGGGATGCTGACTGGTTGCTGGGGACGCTCACCCGTCCTGGCTGCGTTGCTATGCAGCAGGCGGGGTGACGTCAGTGGTGCGCGCTCCTGCCTCAGTGACAGGAGGTGTGCGCGCTGCACCCGGTGGCCGGTCCGCATCACATGGAGTCAGTGAGTATGTTTTTTATGGTATATATGCCTGGTCCCGCCGCCGTGCGGGCATTTACCTTGATGTCTATTACCTGTTACATGCTGTCTTGACAACGATACCCCTGAGTATCGAAACGTTGACTTTGACATGTAACTGCTTTATTCATTTGCTATAAAAATCCTGAAAAAGACCCCTGGAGTGACGCGTCTATCCTTCACCATATATATATATATATATATATATACACACACAATATATTAAATAGGTAGATGTAATAAAACATAGTTCTCCTTTAAATCAATATCCTTTGAGTAATACCTGTATAGTATACTTCTATACATACATTTACTACAGTATATTAGTATGGAAGTCAGTATGTTCCCTAAAATAACTCAACATGCATAAGGTTAGTATGAACTGTATGCTTATTTAATCTGTCATTGGTTACACACATGAAAATCTTTTAAGTACACTATAAGAATTATCTCTGAAGCTTGTACCACAATGATCATTACTTTTATATTGTATTGGGGTTTTTTTTAAATGTATTTCCAAGCTACACAAGTAAGTTTGGCTGTAGATAGTAACAATAATTACTGTATAGTACTCCAGTCAGATTAGAATAGAGAACAAATGATACTCTATGTGTAGTTTATGTCGATTGTACTGTGAAAACCAACAGTACGGATACACTACTGTATGTCAGGTCAGAATGCCTATACAGTATCTCTCAAGGGGACCATCATGGTCCATCAACTCACCCCTGCCATGGTCCATCAACATCCCATTCATAAAATACTACAGTACCTTTATGATAAATCCCACACTGCAGGACAACAGCCACCTGCAAACTTTCTTGAGCATCGCGCAATGACTCCAGGTAAGTTTCACACTGATTATTGTTTCATTTTGGAACATCGGTCAGAACTAAATTTCCAGATATTAAAGAGGTTATCAATTTGGAATCCTAGATTCTGATTTACCCAGTGCCTCCCCGCGTAGGTTATAACTAGCACATTGGTTATGTCTCCCAAGATGCATAACCTTGCATTTATCCACATTGAACCTCATTTACCACTTCCATTATGGTTTTAAAACAGAGCAGGGCATTGTTATCTTCCTATTAGTCCTCACAGCATTCAATTTTTCTTATTCAAAGTTGTCGAACGAAATCAAATATCTGTTGTTATTATTATTTTATGCTAAGAGACACACCAACAACAAGTTATAGCAACATGAGAAGTAGAGAGATGGGGTCTATATTAATCTGCGCAATAAAAGCTGCCTATATTTCAGGTTCTAGTAAGAGAAAGGACCCACCCAGACCTTTTGTGAGAACTGTGAAAGAATAGAGATACTAGAACCAATGAAATGGGGGCGCTACACCAGGTGATCAAAACGTGAAATTTTTTTCCAGAGAAAGGAGACTTATACTCCCCTGTTTAAGGCCTCCTTTAGTTCTCCTTTTCTGAGTCTCCCTCCACGTATATGTGTATATGAAAGGGACAAGAAAAAAGGAAAGAAAGAGGGCAACTTTCCTCGTGTGATATCGTCGTGACTGTTTTACAGTACTAAAAACAAGGTGCTCATCTTGTTGCAATATCTAATTAGGAAAGCATGTATGATGGAGGTTATGTCCCCCCTTTTCCAGTGCACTCACAAGATAGCAAAACACAACAGGCTCTTCATGTATCTTTGGGAATACGGTCATACAGGATTTCTCAAACTGGATAAGTATTAGGGGTGGATCCCCCCTACCCAATATACTCACTCAGAGTCAGACAAAGGTTTGCATATCTCGTGGGTCTTTGGACTCCGGTATTCCCTGCTCCTGGGTGCTTTGATGTTTAGCGCGTTCCAGGGCAGGAGAAAAGGAAAAGAAAGGCACTGCGAGATACTGTATGTTAAAACAAGTATCTCTTTATTAATATATTAACAGTGTCATTAAAAACATATGTTACTATGTAACAAATTCCACTTTGGAGCCGCTGGAGCTAAATTGGACCGGTATAGCCTGGAATTCTTGAGGTGTTGAATTAGTGGACAGGGTACGTGGGGCCCCGTTGATTCCTGACCACGGTTAAATTCCAGGTGTTTCCGTCCAATAGACCACAGGCATCCAAATAGGAAAGGAAAAAGTTTAGGTGTGTATAGAGAGGATCATCCACCAACGCGTTTCGATCCAAAAACGGATCTTTTTCAAGATGCCTTGAAAAGCACCTTGAAAAAGATCCGTTTTTGGATCGAAACGCGTTGGTGGATGATCCTCTCTATACACACCTAAACTTTTTCCTTTCCTATTTGGATGCCTGTGGTCTATTGGACGGAAACACCTGGAATTTAACCGTGGTCAGGAATCAACGGGGCCCCACGTACCCTGTCCACTAATTCAACACCTCAAGAATTCCAGGCTATACCGGTCCAATTTAGCTCCAGCGGCTCCAAAGTGGAATTTGTTACATAGTAACATATGTTTTTAATGACACTGTTAATATATTAATAAAGAGATACTTGTTTTAACATACAGTATCTCGCAGTGCCTTTCTTTTCCTTTTCTCCTGCCCTGGAACGCGCTAAACATCAAAGCACCCAGGAACAGGGAATACCGGAGTCCAAAGACCCACGAAATATGCAAACCTTTGTCTGACTCTGAGTGAGTATATTGGGTAGGGGGGATCCACCCCTAATACTTATCCAGTTTGAGAAATCCTGTATGACCGTATTCCCAAAGATACATGAAGAGCCTGTTGTGTTTTGCTATCTTGTGAGTGCACTGGAAAAGGGGGGACATAACCTCCATCATACATGCTTTCCTAATTAGATATTGCAACAAGATGAGCACCTTGTTTTTAGTACTGTAAAACAGTCACGACGATATCACACGAGGAAAGTTGCCCTCTTTCTTTCCTTTTTTCTTGTCCCTTTCATATACACATATACGTGGAGGGAGACTCAGAAAAGGAGAACTAAAGGAGGCCTTAAACAGGGGAGTATAAGTCTCCTTTCTCTGGAAAAAAATTTCACGTTTTGATCACCTGGTGTAGCGCCCCCATTTCATTGGTTCAAGTTATAGCAACATATTCTAAACTATCCTGGTCTAGAGAGCCCGTGCATTGTAGCAACCTACTGTAGGAGCAGATGTAAACATGCAGGGTAAGACAATTTTTGAGTTCTAGATCTTATTTTATCCCTTTAATACTTCACTGATATATATATATATATATATATATATATATATATATATATATATATATATATATATATATATATATATTAACCATAAATGTAGAAAATATTTTTATGGTGAACACCAAAGAGATTGATGACCCTATTCTATCTGTACTTTGATACTAGAAAGCCGTTGTGCTGATGGCCTCAGGGAATGTGCCACTTATTTTCCTTTATTAAAATAGCCTTCCTATATTGTTTTTTTGCAAGATTCATAAATAATTGACTTATTGTTTTTCTGAACCCTCGCAATGCAGAGTAATCTTATTATTCTTGGGCTGAAGTTCCCGGAATTTCAAGAGCGGTTGAGTTTTGTTGCTGGGGGAAAAACATACTTATTTCTAAACCATCAAGTAGAAAAATAAGTCATATTAGCTGTACCGTGGCTTGGTTACCATGGTGCTAGATATCTGAATTTTAATGAACAGCTACCTTATCTAAAACACTTACAGTGAGAAATACAGCAAAGCCATGAATAAGAATGCATGTCAGCATTCTGAGAACCAGGTCTACACTATCAATAAAGACATGAAATATGTATTGTGTGATACTGTAAATGCTAAAAGCGATACATCTTGAAAATTCTCCAATTAAAGACATTTTGGAAAAGTGTTTCTCTTATAATATTATGGTGAGTTTTAGAGGTATTGATTATAATTTAGAGGTTCTTTATGACACTAAAAGTTATGTTAAAGGAGTATAGTGGTCAGTATATTGTCCTTAAGGAATTTTGTAACGGATAAGGGTCTTAGTTATTAGCATTTCTTTTAATAGCTGATGTCATGGGTTGGACATTTTTTGGTTTTAATAATTACATTTAAAAATGTAATCTAGGAAATTCCACCCTTCAACGCTCATCATTTAGTACCCCATTACTACATCCTCAGTGGCAGTGGTGTATCTATCATGAAAACCAAGGGGGCTCCCTTTACCCATTCACCTAGAACCTGCCACTGTGCTGTCTGTGTGGGGATCAGCTCCCTGTGGTGCCATCTTTCTACTGATATATTCAGAATAGTGGCACTGCATAAAGGTTAAGAGTGTGACAGTGTGCCACAGAATTTGCACTCTGCTGCGCCTACATCAGCTTTCCAAATGTATCACCATGAACATTGCATCTCTTCTAAGGAAAGCTGCCCTATACCAGATGGCATTCATATTGTTCCTCAGTGCTTTCTCACAGAACACTGCAATGGCTAGAGACTATAAAGGACCAGTGAACCCTTCAGCATTACACACATTATTTATTTACTGTATGACAGTGATAATGAATTGGTATCACAGAATGTGACCTGGTTTGGACAGAATCCCTGCTGGATAGGCTGAGGCCTCTTTATCTGCTGACAGCACTTTGTATAGGCAAGTGAGTTCTAGTACTATTGTCAGTAGGTGAGAAAGCAACAAAGTGCTGCAAAGTGGTTCATATTAGAGGCCAGTACATATGTGAAAAATGCCTTTCAATCAAATGTTTATATTAATATAGTTATATTTTTAATACAATTTACTACACTGTGCAACCAACAAGCCTAACAGTTAGTCTATAAGAAATGGAAGGTTACAGTGACGTAGCATTTAGTGTGCACATATGGCTGCAGTCGCACACTGCACATAGACATGCTGCATATAATTTTAATCAGCAGAAGCTGCTTGTGCATCTTATTGATTCCATTTGGCAAATGCAAAAATTTTTTACAAAAAAGACACCCAGCATTTTTAAGTGGACACTTCTGTATCTCCTTTAATCTATGCATCACTGTTTATATCATTCATACATATTAAATAATACAGCTACTCTGAAACAGTACATTACTTTATAACAAGTAGCAATATCAAAAAGATCCATATACTACAAAGCAGCTCAACATCTGACCTAGTTCCACTTTTAGAGAATTCGCCTAAGATCTGACCTTTATACTCCAATAATAATTTAATGAAATAAATGCATCTGGCTCCTTTAGTTTATTATATTCCTAGTCTGATGGCTTCAGGGTTATTCTTTGCATATTGTCAATGTACGGCTATACGGAATGCTGTCTAATGAATTATTCTTTCATTGCATATCCGACTATGGAAAGTTATATAAAGCATTCATTTAACAATATGGCTATTTGTAATGTAAATTGGGTAAACTGCCTAAAATTTTAACAATATAAAACTATGAAAAATCTAAAAGTCATAATATAAATGTAGTTAATCTCAAAATGTAATCTCAAACTCAACTAAAAGGGGTCCATACAATGGGTAAATATTGGCCAGACAGGAATATTTTCAAGTGATCGGGCCAATAATTGCACAGTATGACAGTAGCCAACAATTATCACACTGTCAGGCATAAAAAATTCTTCATCATATCCAACAGATGCAATAATAGAAGCACAACATGAAAAAAAAATGTGGAATATAGAGGTACTGTTGCTATTTACAGAAGACTTCCTCTAAAATACTTGCAAATAGGAGGAAAGCATGAATAGCTTCCGACCTATTTATACCCCTTTCACATTGCAGCTATAACACGTTATATATTGCCATTTTTCCAAACCTTTCAAAACTGTTTTAGCTGCAGTATGGAAGTGCCACAGTGAATTTACCGGTTACAAAAACCTAGTATTTGTGTAACCATGTTAAAAGAAGGGTCCCTGCCTGATGACACAATCCTGAATCAGGAAACCAGACAAATAGCATTGGAAGTAGTGGAGAAGCATTGATGGCATATTTCTACACTACAGAGCATACAGTTATAGCAACATGGACTGATGAGGAGGGGAGGGAGATGCTTAGATAAGAGGGGAGGCAGACATTGCCAGGCAAATCACTGGCACTGTAAAGGATTCTCTAATATATAACTAAAGACATTTGTAATTGGTCCAGTACATAATCATCCACAAACAGGCTTATTTTTATCTATAATACAAAAATATGAACCATAAAAGTCAATTTAAAATTATATCCACTGTTTTTTTATGGGAGAAACGGGTTCAGTGTGAAAGGTACCAACTCAGTTATGAATCGGTAATATACTGGTTACAACTGGCGATGTGAAAGGGGTTTTACTTGCTCTGACACGTTTTAAGAAACGTTTCAAATACCGGGTCTGAGCAGGTTTTACGTTGTGAAAGCAGTATTAGTTGATTGCAAGTTTTTTGCGTTAAAAACCAACGCAGACCTCACAACAATATTTTTATCACTGCAGATAATACCCATGGTAATTAGTTTGCAAAAAATTGTTGCAAGATTTTTGATATTCAAAAAATGTGGCAAACAAGTTATTTGTGCATTTAAAAAAAATAAGAAATAAAAGCTGACAAAATAGCAAGCTTATTTCATTAAGGAGGTTATTCTGGTTGGTGCGTAAATTTCCGAATTATTTCGGAGCGGCCCGCACGCCAAGCTGTGCGGACATCGTACGAAGAAACGCCCACCGGTCCTCCGCATTCGGACGGACTCACACTTTAAGAAGAGGACGTGTTTACGGACGACATCCAAACCTTGCGTGTGCGGTGGACACACACATATTCTGCACGGTCTTACAGCGTCTGCACGGTCTTACAGCGTCAGAACGGACGGGAACCTGCCCGTACGCACCGATGCAGTGTATTAACGCAAAACTCTTGACTATTATCTGAACTCATAAATCGGTCACATGACACACTTATGCAATTAGGCAACCTCATTAAAAAGTGTTTAAAATCTTATGTTTTCCTCACCTGTAATAAATTTTTCATTTGATCCGCAAATGTGTGGTGTTATTGCTTAATGTAAAAGTTACATGTATATATATTATATTAGTGATATCAAGTTCTGTCCATTGCTTGCAGTGTAAATGTGTGTAAAAAATGCAGCCGTGCTTTCAGCATATATTTGTGTGTTTTGTAATGGTCCATTTAAGCTGCAATGGTTCCAATTGAAGCAATGAAAAGAGTGTAATTAATGAGTAATGAGTAGAGGAGTGGATGGTATTGTGTTCAGCTGACATTGATTCAGGTGTGGGCGTACTAATTGGGCTATCCGAATGCCTAGCGCATGACCGAGTGGTGTCCGCAAAGCAATACTTGCTTATGGAGACCGCATATTTTCTGCCTTTTGGTTCGTTTGCAGTCGGTGTTCAGTCCAAATGCACGCCTACCAGAATTAGTGCACTCCCTCGTGTACGCCCATGTTTACGCCCAGTTTAGCCCACTTTGAAACTACGCCCCTGTGTACTTCCGAATGACGCCCATATTATGCCCATATTTCCCGAGTGAATGCGGTGCACTTTTCTGTATGGTATTAGTGAGAACGAGTACGGAGACCGTGCGTGGCACATGCGCATAGCGTTGCCTACGCATGCGCAGACGGCTAAAAAACACCATCCGAAAGAATTCGGAAAATAACGCATCGACCAGAATAAGGCCCTAAATTACAAATGAATAAAATAAAAAAGGACTTTGGGGTAATTATAGGTTCATTTAAAAAAAAAGCAAAAATCTGAAAATAAAAATAAATTAAAAATAAATAATTAAATATAATATAAATTTGTGGTACATTATTTAACTACAGTAAGTAGGTAAATTGAAAGCTTCCAATTTCCTAATTAGGGGGGAATTCAATAAAATGCTGTGGTTTTCGCCCATGATGGATTTTTTGACCAGTTCAAAAATCGGCATGGTTATTGAATCGGGCAAATCCAATTCACAATAAAAACAGATGGAAACTGCAGATTTTTCACCTGGCAAAAGATTTGGCGACAATTGAATACCTTGCATAGTCTTTATAGGAGTGCCCAATGGGCTCTGACTTGGTCACTTAAATTTTTAGTTGAAATCTGGGCTTTTTCAATTTTTTAGACCTGCGCTGGGTCTGTGTGAAAAAATTCTAATAGAAATGACAACTGTTCTTTTGCAGCTGCAGTCTTACACAGAAAATACATATAATTTTAATCAGCATAGTCTGTGTGTGCATCTTATTCATACTTGCCTAGCCTCCTGGAGTGGCCAGGAGGGTCCCGAAAATCCCCGGAAGGGTGGGCAAGCCTCCCGCATTTAGCAGGGCACCCTGCATCAGCCCTCCACACCCCCTCCCTATGATGGTCAAATACCAGCATTTGGTAAAAAGGTCACTAAAAAATATTCCTAGCATTATCAGAGTTGCCTGGGACCTGGCACGCCGAGTGGCACGTGGAATGACTGCATCAATAGGTATGTTAGGTTTCTCATAGTGAAATGAGAAATCAAATAGTGTACGTACACAAAAATCATACACGTTATTCTACACATTATTAATTATGTTTTGAATATAGTTTGAAGGTAAGCATCATATAAAAGTGTATTTACTGTAATATGTTTTGGTTGCACTTATATATTTATACACTATAAACATATAAAAGTGGCTCATTGTAGTACAAGCATCAGTAATGAACTATAAAAATATGCATGCATGGATTAAAGTGTTTTATAGCATTCAAATTAATCTAGAACCATTTATCGAGTGCTCATAAGTAAACATTGCAGTGAAGCCAATATAAGAAACATGCTAAATAAAAGTCTTATAGAACATCCATACAAAAGTTTAACCCAGTGATATTAAACTGCTTTGGATGAAGCATGCCGATTCCCATAAATTTTTGGGCTCCACATTTATCTTCTCTAAATGCAGTTTCTGTACTGCAGATTGTCATTAAATACCGATAATGTCATGAAATAATTTTCTGGTTATTGCTTGGTCCTTAATGGTTGCACAGCATTTACACACTAAATTTTGTTCTACCAGCCCCCAAAAAATAACAATCTCATTGCACTTTCACTCTAACTCTCTCTGCATATTACATCTACCCCAGCTGCAGTGCACATGGTTTTGTCCATTAGAGATAATTTTCTTTTGCAAGTGGACCAGAATCAGGCCCATAGTACTCCCATTTTCTATACAGGGTGGTGGCACCTATTTTAAGAAGGCATTTCATGTTTTGTCATGATTTTTAGGCTACATTCAATAAAACTTAATGGGCTAAAACTGCGTGGAGTGCAGTGCACAAAAGGAACATAGAGTTGTGCATTGTTGAAGGCATTAAAGGTGCAGACAGATTTTTTTGGTTTTATACAGTAAATGAATGCAAAATAAAGCACTGTTTGCAAAGTAAGAAGGACAGCTGTGTTCCCAATACGGAAAAACGTTCAACCAATTCGCCTTTCCAAATCAGACCTCATCGGTAACTTAATTGGTAACAAAAGATTCAGCCCAAACTGTGTATTACTTTTAGTGAGTTTTTTCATCGTAAGAGTGTATGAGGGGTATTCAATCCGGGATTCCCACTGTTGGAGCCTCTGGAGAGTCGGAGTCCTGGCCACGGATTGTCGTAAAACGACTGTGACTTCGACAATCCATTGCCGTTTCTGACAAAACAGATACGACTTTTTAAAGTCGGATTTGACACCCTTCAATGCTGTCGTTAATGGCAGCATTGAATAGGTGAGTGCCGGTATTTCCCCTGTTGGAAAATATCAGCACAGATTGAATACCCCTACGTCTCTATGATTCCTTAATTATGAATTTGGAACACATGCAGGATTTAAAGACAAGTTGTTGTCATTATTCATTAGAGCAATACATTTATTCTAGAGTTCTAGAAATGATCAGTAAAAGCAATCAGACAGTATAGATTTTCATTCCTTATGACATACCACATTCATGTTTCTACTCATGCAGTAAAATCCATGTTAATCTTACCCTCATCCCTTCAAACCGTGAAAGGGCTCTTAGTGGTCTCAATGCCCTTAATGTTCTTAGTGACTTAATAGCCCCTAGTTCTGAATATCCCAAGGCATTAGCTACCAAGCTAATAAGAGAGACCTATACAAAAACAAAAGCAACAATTCTAATTTCTGTGCCACAATCCATGGTATAAGCATGAGGTATCCTTTGTTTTTCCAGTAGCGATGGTACATGATGGTTCTTTCATTGTCCGCAGGTGAGCTGCAAAAGTAAAGTGAATTAGAAGGAGAGAAGATATGGTTAGAAGGAAAGAAGGAATGTTATCTTTGATAGAGACCTGTTGACAAAATGGTACACATGTCCTCATAGTCTTTAGATTTATTAAATTTTACGGCTGGTTAAAGAGCAAAACTAAGCCTGATCATACATCTACAATAAAGGAAAGAAGCCAATCTGTGCTGTGACAACCTATAAGGTAGTCTTACCCTGATGCCTTCAAATCTTGACAGTGCTCGAAGTGGTCTCAGTGCTCTCAAGGTCCTTAGAGATTTTATAGCGGCTAGTTGATCATACCCGAGGGCCACCGCCAAAAGAGATATGATTGAAATCTGTTCAGAACCAACAGCATGTTTAAGTAATAAAGGGTTAATATTTATGGTGTTTTTCTATTGCTTTTGAAAGGCTGAAAATTATTTTATCCTGCGTAAAAGGGCAGCATGTGCAAATTATGATCAAGATATAATGATGTACTTCCCTGTCCCTGGACTTAAGGTGGCTGCACACTTTGAACGATCGGCTGATTTTACCGTAAATTGTTCACTATCAGATGCACTCTCCCGCGGATCTTTTGCTACATCTTTTGATCTTACATGCTGCATGAATGATCAGAAGATGTAGCAAAAGATCAATAGTAACGCACATTGGATCTTAAGATAAATCTTTTTTTGTCAAAATGTGCTTTTGCTTGAAATCTTTTTCTCCTGGACGAACAAAAGATTACAAGGGAAATCGTATTCACACATCTTGATCGCAGATCTTTCTAGTGTGTGGGCAACTTTAGGTGTAAATCTGGACACACATTGCTACCTGTTTCCCTTGTTTACCACACAATCCAATCTGTGGCAAATTTAGCCATTTATGTTGATGGACAAATTATTACAGCTTGATATTTAAAGGGAAAGGTGAATGAGGAGATTATAATGATGGGTAATTCCCATTGGCCTGGTGAGCCATTCTGACTTCTTAGCACAGAGATGTTGGCGAAATCTGCTCTAAATGATCAAAATGGATCTCAGCATTAGCTTTAAGCCATGCATTGTGTAGTGATGGTGAGTAGTGTAAGTTGATATAGGTCCAGATTTATCAAAACTTAAAGAGAGAGAAATGGACTGATTCTGATTTGGAAGTAAAGTAAGTACAGATGAGTCCTAGCTTATCTATATCTCTAGTCGCGTTTGCTGCCACTAGTGTTCCCGTGGCTGTGCGTGTGCACTGTGCACGCACCCATGATCCATAGGATTTCTTGGCTGCATACACACACACACATAGGTCACAAGCAGGTGTATCAAGTTACAATTAGGATGTGGCCAGGTTTGCGGTCCATTTGCAGGCTGGGCGAGTGGGGGACATATCTGTAACTGTGCTCATGGGCAAAGCCATGTTGCACTGCAGGGGGGCTGATGTAACATGTGCAGAGAGATTTAGATTTGGGTGGGGTGTGTCCAAACAGAAATCTAAACAGTAACAAATATCATAAGGTCCCCTGTGCACTTGATCTAATGGACTCTTATTATTCTCAGCAAGTTTTTCTTTCAAGATGGGAAAACTCAGAAAGAAAATAGAACACAATAGTGTAACACTGTAACACTTTTTGTTGTAAGAATAATTCACTATAGTGATAAAACTCGTACCAAAATAATAGGTCTACCAGCATAGTAGACACATACGCTTATTGGGGGTACATTCAGGCTACCTTGGGCTTCTGCTTTCTCCTCCTCAGTATTGTATGTACTGTATATGAAGTGGTGATATAATTTTTTAGAGGTTCCCCCAGACAGCTATATGAGCATGATCCATTGGTCTGCAATCTGTTTTTTCAGTGTATTGAGAAATCTGTCTAACATTTGCCAGCTACATGCAAAAGCAGCCAGATGGAGCCGCCCTCCGTATTGCAGAGCTATCACCGGCGGGTGGACGGCTCACTTGCTTGCACTTCCAAATCTGCAAGGTGGCGCGGAGCGGGAACTGGGTGCTTCCCTGCCCGTCTTCGCTTAAGGGAGACAGGCAGGGAGTGGGCAGTGACGAGGGGATACGAGCAGCCATCTGTAGGGCTTTCCACAGAACGAGGCGCGCAAGCATCTCATGCTCTCACACACCATTCTGTCGGACTCCGGCGGCTGGCTGGGGACGGCGCATGGCGATTCTATCACTAGGAGCCGCTCTAATGAGAGCGGCTCCATCTATATTTACCCAACATGCAAAAATGTAAATGTATTTGCTCCCCTTACATTGCAACATGGTTTGTTCCAGATACAATGTTCAATATCGTCTAGTGTGTACACTCAATATCGTTGACGATGCATGCTCATGGTGGCAATATCATTCAGTGCATTCACATAATATCGCCTGCTTGGTTCTTGGGCCGATATGTTTAACTATATCGGCCGGCACCCCTATTGCCTAGTGTGTATGGGACATTACTTGCTTTTTTTATTGCATTACTTCCAAATCAGAATCGAGCCCAAAGTATTAACCATTGTCATTTCAAACACAGCCTGTAAAATGACATGAGCTGTTTGTTTGGTACGTGATCTCTCTCCACTTAATCTCTTTCCAAGATTTGAAAAATCGGAGCCTTAATGAATAATATATTATTACAGAAGGGTTTCCAATTTATAACCCCACATGTCAGCGGATGTGTACAATTGAATTGGCTTTGAAGTGCCATAATGGACCGCAAATCCTGTAGCAACCTGCAACATCACGCTGTTAAGTCTACCTTAATGTGCAAATATGTATGCAACATCCCTGAATGTTCAAAAGCACATCCAACCTAATTGAATTGGCCTCAAAGGGTCAGAAAAGTTTCATGGACACAAATAAATTGAAAATGAATTAAAAACTTTTTTTAACCTACTGTATCTTAACCCATTGAGTGCCAACAATGCTGTAAGATATCCTCAAAATATCTGCAAAAAATGCCAGCATCGCTCACCTCGACTGTTCTTTTTTTAGGTTCAATATTTAACTAAACTTCAATGAACTGACTTAGCTGCATTTGTATTTATTTATTCTAAAAAGAACAGACGCTGTGAGCAATGCTGGCATTTTTAGTGAATATTTTGAAGATCTCTCACAGCAGCATTGGCACTCAAAGGGTTAAATCCACCAAACCAGAGCAGTGTCTTTTTTTCCCCCACCCCTATTACCTGTGTAACTACTTTATGATTCATGATCATGTTTTCTGAATCATTAAATGGTGACCGTCAAAACACAATAGAATAAGTTTACCAGTGAGTAGGAGGATCCCAACGATGCATTTTGGATAATACTTGAAGCTTTCAAAAGAAAGTGTTCACAAGGTTTTAGCAGAACTCATTAACACACTTCTCTCTGATTATAATAGAGGGAATACTCAACGTAACTACAGATTTCATTTAATGAGTCACATGTTCTTTATAAACTCTGACAAAGAAACTAGAGAATAAAAGGTGCGCTGCTTGGGGGATGTATTACTGATCTAAAAGCATTTATTTTTTTCTTAATTAAGCCCTGAATCCCCATAGCCTATCATGGGTTTACTGTGATTAAGGACATACTGTACCTATGAAGCATTGAAACTTTAGCAAAAGACTGGTGCTCACTGTGCTCAATTGTTTAGACAGACAACAATTTGTATGAAAGGCTCAGTTTTCTTTTTTTATTGCTTGACTAAATGCCCTTTAATGGAGCTGCAGCTATAGTCAGAGATGCTTTTCCCTCCCACTTCCTCTGGCTCCATTTTTACTGCATCAGGACCGAACCTAGGATTTTTGTCATCCGGGGAAGGCAATATTGTTTGATGCTGCCTCACCACTGGCAAAATGTTCGGTGCTGCCTCATCCCCCCAATGCAACTACTTCCCTAAGTCCTGTGTCTTCTAACTGGCTTCTACAGGGTGGAAGAAGCCCTAGGATGGTATCCAGATAGCTGACAGACAATATCTAGGTGGACAGTCAATAGGTCACACCATATGGTCAACATACATATGGTTGACATGGTCAAAAAGTTGAAACAAAATGTGGACATGGCAATGGTCAACACATGAAAAGGTCAAGTTTTTGGGACTTTTTCATATGATACCACCCACATGGAAAATGTGCCCAGCGTAACAGTAGCTGAGCAAGGCACCTGGCCCGAAGCATGTGTGAGGGTACGTGGTACAATATTATTGATACAAAAAAAAAAAAACTCATGATGGCCACCTTTTCAGTGTCAACTTTTTTCCTGAATCCACCTTGTAAAGACCTATTGACTGTCGACCTAGATATTGTCTGTGAACTATAACCCCACAGGATGTGCTCGGCCAATGCACCCACAGTAATGTTAACAGGGGTCCCACAACACCACACCCTCTTTCATATGAGGCCCCATCCATACACATTTTTATGGGTGTACACGCTAAAATTGCGTAATTTGTCCTAATCCTACTAAAGGAAAATGTTGGGAGGTATGCAACTGCCTTCAAATCCAATCACTATCATGATTTTTTTAAGAGAGCACTTCATGAGAAAAGCTAAAGTTTAATCATATTAAAGGGGTGACAATAAATGATTAGAAGACTGCACACTGATTTTTCGGCACACCTAAGTAGCTAAGTAGTTATTAGTAACAAACTAGTTTTTGGGGGCATCTCATGAAAGCAGGGGGTAGGTGTGTAAGGAAGCCCATACAGATGCAGTATTTTGCATTGCACATTGGGCCTTATTCTAGTTCACTCTTAGAGGCAAATTCCTTCTTAGCTGGACAAAACCATGTGCACTGCAGGTGGGGCAGATGTAACATGTGCAGAGAACATTAGATTTGGGTAGGGTTTTTCTGCAAAGTAAGATCTATATTGCAGTGTAAAAATAAAGCAGTCAGTATTTTCCCTGCACAGAAACAAAATAACTCACCAAATCTAATTCTATCTGCACCTGTTACATCTGCCCCCCTGCAGTGCACATGGTTTTGTCCAGCTAAGAAGGAATTTGCCTCTAAGAGTGAACTAGAATAAGGCCCATTGGGTGCTCCTCTAAGGACCTCTACAGTAATTATAAAACAGCTAAACTCTGGCTATTTAAACTGATACAGGATACTAACATATGTGTGCAAATATAAACTTTGGTTTTACACACAAGTTAGTATGCTCTGCTAAAAAAGAAAAGATGCTCTCTATTGTTACAGATAAGTGAAATAGTTTAATACGTATCTTACAGGGACATAAGTTCATCCCTGTCGCCCAGAGGCAAGTTGGAGATCGGTGCTCCTCTTCCCCCCACCCCCACACACCACCCAGTATCGCTTTCAGCTGTCTGCAGAATCAGCAGTGGGTGGCACCAATGTAACCCTCAGCAGCAGCAGTGGGCGCAACATTTCTTGCTGCAATACAGGATGAGCAGTACCAGGCAGGAGTGGCCCTGGGACAGAAACGATTAACTATGCAGCGGGTGTGCCACAAAGGTCCATTGGAAGAGCAGTGGTCACCCTTGGATCCTGCTGTGAACCACACAGGTGCTGCTGTACATTAAGTTGCCCCTTCAGGGCTTGGAGCCCAGAGGCAGGTAACTCAATTCCTCTGGGAGTCATGCCCCTGGTATCTTATGTACATTCCCACCAGTGATATCTGGTTTGATTAATCTATGCTGTAAATCTCTCAATATGTTTGCAAAGTTATATACTGTATCTTCATCAAAAAAGAAGCAATTAATATATTTGTTTAATATTACAATTACAGATGCTAAGAATAGAAAGCACTCACCTTGCACTGTAGCCTGAGAAATAATTCTACAGTACCAATTCCTGAAAATAGCTAATACATATTAATGACCTCTTAAATGCTGTTGATTTCAATAAGAAGATTTCTTAATCAAAAATCCAACATGAAGAGGAAACCAACATCAAATGAATATATAAGAAGATGCTGAAGACTTAAGAGTAGTAATCTTTAGTGAAACCTCTAAAATTCATAGCGTAAATTGGAATATGTCTAGTCCATAGAACGAACCTGGACAGGTCTGTTAGTTAAATTGTTCCATGGCTGCCAATTGTTCTCATTATTAAGAGACAGTTTGAAGTTTTGGCATAAAAAAATGTGCATCTTTTACAAGGCAGCGGTGCGTTCGGTTCTCCTTAATTAACCTAATTCTCATACTGAGAATATTAGTATGTCCTCATCTCCAAACTTATGCTGTAATTATGATGAGCATGTACTGTATACAGTAAAATAGATTAATTAAGAATATTAATGAATCAGTGTATTTATTTATGGATGGCATCATACCTATTTATTCAATGTGGTAAAGGAAAGATCACCCAAAGATGACTTCTTGAGAATACTGCCAGTGTCATGCAAAAAGACAATGAGATCTTAGGAAGATGAATGCATGACTATGGTCCTAGTAAGTGTGCCGAATGATGGTCTGACAGTTGAGATCCCAATGGTCAGTATACCGAAATCATAATCCTGGCTGTTCAAATGCCAACAGTCGGGATCCTGACTGACAGGGGCTATTCTCCCTCATGAGGGTCCACAACCCCCGCAGATGGAGAATAGAACCCATGGTGAGCAAAAGGAGCCACCGACACCGCAAGGGGCTTCTTTGCACTCGCCCCCATGTCGGAGTACCGGCGGTCAGGATTTTGATGTCAGTATACTCACCGTCGGAATACCGACTTTTGAGCAGTCACACCACACCCCCTAGTACAAGATGGATTCAGACACATCCAGCACTGGCCTGGTGAAACATGGTTTTCTATGCTAGACTGTAGGAATTTATACACAAGTTGTCAAGGGAAGGGTAAATTTCAATATAGTTTCTGTAAATAGGTTTGTAACATATATATATAAAAAAAAACATTGTGTCCTAAAACCACTGCGGTTTTGTGTTCAATTACCACCTAATCCCTAACTGTGTGGAGTTTGTATGTTCTACCCTTTTTTCTGCAATTCGCCTAGTTTTCTCACAAAATAATAAAAAAAGCATGCTCATGAGTTACTTAACTTCTGAAATAAATGGACCCTAGCACATTGTGTGTGCTAGGGAATTTAGACTGTAAACTCCAGCCCAAGATAGCTCCTCATCCTCTTTATGAATGTAAAGTGCTTTAAGCCCACTTTATAAATAAATAAATAAAATATCATTATTAGCATTGGGAGTGAACTATTTTCAAATATTGACTATATATCTGTTATTCAATAATTACATTTGGCCAGTAACACTCCTTTGCTGGCTACCAGTACAACTGCAGGGGTCTGGTATCAAGTGCCTACAAGTCCACCCCTTATCCCATACCTCATAAATGACTGGGATCCTATGCATGAAATATTCCTCTACTCCTGGGGAAGGGTTAGTTTCTAAACTTGTTTGTTACATGATTCCTATAGCTATCAAAGCAAAATCGGTATCAATTACCATTAGGATTGTTAACATGTCCCTTGAAAATTCGGTACAGACACTCCGTATATAAACTTCCATATAAATAGAACAATACTAGAGATCATTGTTGCCTATGTCAAGCTTTCTTCCTAGTTCCCATATGACTTTGTGTAAAAATCCAAATGGCTGAGAACATACAGTAGCTTGAGGTTATTAGTGTGTATTATAAACATACTGGACTCTGGTTGAATTTAAACTATGACAAACAATGAAATGTGGGAGGGGAAAATGGGAAAAGAGGGTGTGCACCACAATAGGGCATGCCATCTTATCATGATGGGGGCATGCCCAACATTTCCAACGCTGCTGGGCTACCCCGACCTTCTCTCTACAATGTTTAGAGAATGCATGCATGCATGCATGCCACATGCATTCACCATTACAGAGAAGTCAACCTTTCGCCCTCCATAGGACATTGCAGTCCATGGGTGGGATGATGGCACAGTGCACAAAAAAGCAGGACTACCCCACCAATATTGGGAAGGTTGTGAGGTAAGGATCAATTATCACTATTGTTGCCCTAATTTCCTTAGTAATGAATATAGGGGGTTATTCTGATTCACTCGGAAAGGCACAATCTCTCTCTAATGGACAAAACCATATGCACTGCAGGTGGGGCTGATGTAACGTGCAGAGAGAGTTAGATTTGGGTGTGGGGTGTACTTTAAACTGATATCTATATTACAGTGTAAAAATAAAGTAGCCAGTATTTACCCTTCACAGAAACAATAAAACACCCAAATCTAACTCTCTCTGCACATGTTACATCTGCCCCACCTGCAGTGCATATGGTTTTGTCCATTAGAGAGTGATTGTGCCTTTCCGAGTGAATCAGAATAACCCCCTTAATCTGTTTACAACGAGCATATGCACAGATTTGAAAAATGCTGTTAAAACTAAGGATAATTATAATAAAAATAATAATAATTTTGTTTATATAGCACTCTTTCTCCAATAGGACTCAAGGCGCTTAACAGACAGAATTAATGTAATAGAGTACAGAAACAATGAAGTACAGAAAAGCTAGCTTTTAATAAACAATACTTAAGGGAATGAAGGAAATGTTTCATAAACAGGAAAGTCTTGAGTCTGTTTTTGAAGCATTCTAGAGTGGGGGCCTCTCGAACTGTGCGGGGAAGTGAATTCCATTAAGTCGGAGCTGCATGGCTAAAAGTTCGACCTAGATGAATTACAGGAGATCCTAGGTACTGCTAAAAGTCCTTCATCTACAGATCGCAGTAATCGGGTGGGACAGTATGGAATCATAAGCTGCTTCAGGTTCCTTGGGCCTTGGTCATGTAGGGCTTTGAAACTCAGTAAATTTATCTTGGAAACGATACCCCATTTTATGGACAGCCAGTGAAACGAGTATAGAATGGGAGTTATAGATTATAAGCTTGCGAGAAGGGCCATCCTACCTTCATGTCGGTTTGTATCTACCAAGTTTGTTTAATCACTGTTGTTTCTAATTGTAAAGCGCAACAGAATATGTTGTGCTATATAAGAAACTGTAACTAAATTAATAAATGTGGCTAGAACGGGGCTGGGATCAACCCTTTGTAGTAATAATTGTAAAAATCATTAAATAAACCCTTAACTAACACATTTGGATGAAACTATGTTGAAGGCAAAGAACAGATGTAAATCTAGAAACTGAAAGTGTGGCTGTTAAATATCCAATCTTACAATTTTAATGACAGGACTCTCACATTAATACCATATCATATTAAAAATTCAATAAGAAATTAAACAAAGGGAAAAAATTATCACAAATATATTTTAGCAACCATCATCCAGAGAACAGCCATCTGTTTCCTGTTGGAAAATTGATGCTTGTCATTAAGGAAAGCCAATGCAAGGAATAAAAAAATCATTAAACGTGAATCACATAGCTCTACTATAATTAAATAAACAATCTTTATGTCACATTTTTGAACAACAGCATTTAAGCAGACAACTCTGGACAATATTTAACGGTCAACAGTTTTATACTTTGTCGCTATAATGTGCTATCAAAAATAATAGGTACAGTAGTATATTCCTCAGTGGGACACTTTTTAGTGGACCTCATTTGAGTTAAGACAAACTTCAGAAATGCGTGGACAGCTATTTTTTGGAGTCGACCCAATATTTTTGTGACTTTAACCTGTGTCTAGGAATGAATGACGCTCCTAAAACACAAGAACCCCTGCTTTATCATTAATATTGGCACACTTATAGTATATAATAGTAAAAAAAAGGCTTGCCTGCATCTTAGCCTGCATCGTAAGCATGGCAACTGAAGCATGAGTTTGACTGGAGAGAAGTTCTAAAACCATCTCATCTATTTTACAGGTACATGAGTCCCATTTTGAACATCTGATGCTTTTCATTTAAAGAACAGTCTGCATTGTGAATTGTTTTGTTACTTGGAGCCTGCAACTTCCCCCTTCCACTAATTAGCCTGTTGAGGAATTTGTGCAAACACCAGCCCCTCCCCCTGTACCAGCTGACCCAAACTTTCCTTTAAAATTGGAAATTTTTGGAAGCCTGCTTAAAGGCTTGCCTGCATCGTAAGCATGGCAACTGAAGCATGAGTTTGACTGGAGTTTGGACTGGATTTGGACTTACACCCGCACATGGCATCATTTTATTTTTCACCAATTACCATCTCTCTCAGCCTCTAAGCTGATGAAAGCTATGTATTTTCTTTGTTTACTGTCTCTTTACAATGATTTGTACCATGTACCTCCGTAACCACTGTTTGCAAAGCCTGTATGCTGTACCATCACTAGTTGCATACCCTTTGAAGAACAAGCTGGCAGGGTGTGCCAGCTTTGGAAGAAAAGTGCTACATCCGGTCGAACTCATGCTTCAGTTGCCATGAAAATAATATTAATACTGCTGCCTTTGAGCAGCATGATCAAGATGGCGCCGCTGATGGCTGCCTAGGAGCTGTGCAGCTCAGCCAAATATGTTCCATGTGTGATAACTGTACTGTCTCTCTGCTTGTATTGTTACCTACCTGGCTGTTTCGGCGACCAGTGGCGCCGCTGATGGCTGCCTAGGCGCTGTTCAGCTTGGCGGGTATGTGCTCCCTATGTGATAACTGTACTGTCTCTGCTTAATGTTACCTTCCTGGCTGTTGCAGCGACCAGTGGCGCCGCTGAAGGCTGCCTAGGCGCTGTGCAGCTCGGCGGGTATGTGTTCCCCACATGTAATGTCTTAATGTAATGTATGTAATGCCTTCACCCCCCTTCATCCCTGCTTGATGCTGCACTGTAAATCCACAAAAAATTCCTAGTGTGCGCAAGCATACATGGCCAATAAAGTTGATTCTAATTCTGATTCTGATATGGATTTACTTTGAAATACCATTACCTAGAACAGTTATTATGTTCAACAAAATAATGTAAAAGAAGGAGTCTGGTTAAATGGAAATGATGAAAGCTTCCCTAGTGAGGAAACATTTGACTTTTAACAGTAGTAATACATAATATGTATTAAATAACTTTTTTAAACCATAAACATTAAATAACACATATGGGACCAATCATTGACAACTAAGTTGATTTAATTTGCTTAGTGCAACTACAGTACATGTGAAGTAGCTAAATGTCACATAATAATTCCCACAATGGAGCAATTGGGTGGTATAGGGTGATGGTGTTGAGCAGCCATTAAACGATTTTGGGCGCGGCATCATTACCAAAATTGTACAGTGGCCATTTTAAAGTAGGTAGCAACAGACGGCCATGTGTGGCCAACGGGGGACTTGCCTACTTCTTTCTGGGACAGCAACCTAAGAATCTGGAGCCTTTTGGGACAGTAAGCAAGTTTGATGTGAGCTGACAAACATACTTGCATTTGCTCAACCACATTTACCTTACCAATTACGGTATACACAGAATATGCTCGTCATCTCAATAACAGGGTGACCAGTGTATTTTTGAAAACGTAATGTTTTAAAAAAATAGGGGAAAAGTAATGCACTCATCAACTTGTTTGTAGCCTTACAATTAAGACATCTGTTTAGTGTCCATTAATGGAATACTCTTTAGTAGATGGTCATATCTATTTTGCTCACATTAAATTAGGCTACACAGCCTAAGATAACTCATAATCAATTTCCAAATGAATGGAACATTATTTTTCACTGATTCTTTAAAAATCTCTCCCAATATAAACCAATTTCATTGTTCACCAATGTATAGTACATATTAGAGAAATAAATGCAGAAGAAATGACAGAGTAAATGCAACAAAGTTGTAAGAGCCCATTACATGCTGGAGATAAGACTGTATAGCCAAGACAGGTAAAATCTACTACTTCTACTTCTACTACTACTACTACTACTACTACTACTACTACTTCTACTACTTCTACTACTACTACTACTACTACTACTACTACTTCTACTACTACTACTACTACTACTACTACTACTACTACTACTACTACTACTACTACTACAACAACTACTACTAATTCTACTACTACTACTACTACTTCTACTACTACTACTACTACTACTACTTCTACTACTAGTACTACTACTACTACTACTACTACTACTACTACTACTGTATAGTATTGATATAAACCAATAATTTGTTACTTTTTTCAGAACGTATTGTAGTAATTAGGTAGCAAAGCTATATTAACACGATATACACAAATATGTGTTTAAATACCTACATCAACAATTAGGAAGTCCAGCCAGCACCATGCATTGGTGAAGTATTTTACAAATCCATATGCCACCCATTTCAGAAGCATTTCCAATATAAAGATGTATGTGAAGACTTTATCTGCATATTCCAACATGGTTTTAATGGTTTTCCGTTGCTCAATGTATATATCTTCGAAAGCCTGTAATAAGCAAGTGATTATGTTTAAAGTCTAATAAAACTCATGTTACTTCTGCCCCACCTGCAGTGCAGCATGCTTTTGCCCATTTTGAGAACAAATTTGTCCTGCAGTCAAGTCTGAATTAGGCCCTGTATACAATGTGCTACAATGCAGCTGCCACACAAATTCTGTAGTGCTACATATACAAGCGATTATGGGTCATAGGGTCAATGCATGAAGGCCTACATGCATTAGGTCAACCACTGAAGGCCGACAGGGCTTAGGTCAACTCCTGAAATATGTCGACATGTTTAAGGTAGACAGGGTCAGAAGGACAACGCAAGCATTAGGTCAACAATGGGAAGGTCGACAGTCAAAAGGTCGACTTGAGGCTTTCATGTTTTCTTGTCCTGAATGTCGAGGGGAGGCTGAGTGTGGGATGGGAGCGGGGGTGGTACCCCCGCCCCCATTCCCATGGGATTGTGTGCGGGAAGAGGTGTCTTCGTCCTGCATATATAATCAGTCTTTACTGACTTATATTTGCGAATGTAGGAGAAATCATTCGATGGTCGGCGACCATCGAATGATTTCTCCTGCAGCGGGCACATACGAGGGGAGGTGTCGTCATAACACATCCTCTTGCATGGTTGCGAGGGGATACGGTGGCAGGGGGTGTCATTTCAGCAGGAAGGGCTCTCTGGAACTCGGTACGCAGCGAGCTTGGCAGTTTACCGAGTCAACCAGAATCAGGGCTATGGTGCATTGCGGCTACTTGTATGAGGACACATCTATACAACCAGTTTTAGCTTTTTCTGATCTGTACCAATAATTAAAAGTTGGACTCACCAGAGCTCCGCTGCTAAGAAGAATCATGAAGATAATAAAGGTTTCAAACCAGTTGTGTTCTACAATTGTATAACAGGTTTTCCTGAATTTCCACCACGTCTTGCCATTCTCTTCATCAATATTTACTGTACAAATTGGAAATCTCTTTACACAGCCTAGGATGATCATAATCAACAAAGTAGATTTTTAGCATTTCACAGGAGAAAAATATACATGGGTCTTATCGTATTCTTGTTATTTATACTTAAACCCACAAGATATACAGTAAGTTTCAATTATTTTCTACCTTTATATGGCATGATTTCTGTAATTACTTCTGTAAAGTAAAAGACTTTGTACAGGACTTAAGGGTCTATGTGCTAAGCCTTGGAGAGCGATTATGAGTTAGTAGGGTACACCTTGTGCACTCATACTGCTTCTCCTTATCTATTACTGTGCTGATGTTTGGCAGGTCATTATTGGCAATGCCGTCTTTATCATAGCACTGATGTGTCCGCCACTGTATGAACAGTTAGTGGCGCTGACTGTTCCGTCACCTGCCGCTATCAATTCAGACAGCTGCAGGTGTCATTGCCTGATTCACAGTCACAGTTTGTAGCTGCGGTGAATGCCAGGCTCCAGGCTGCACGAGAGATCTTGTGATACTAGCGAGATCTCGCACATGCCCAGCGGAGCAAGCCAGAAGGAGAGACGCAGCACATACCACTAGGCTAATGCATTGTGAGCTATGGTGGGGATTGCCAGAGGGGGTCGTCTTCGATGTTGCTTCCTACTTCACCTCGGTACATAGGCAAAGCAGATAGCTACAATACACCATTCCCACAGCCTGTTATATGGCAGTAAGAAGATGATTGGCTGGTACTTTATCTCTATCCACTTTACCACTCTCCAAGGCTTAGTATATACTCCTTATACTGTACTGTAGCTAAAAATCCCTCCCAACTTCCCCTATCGTCCAGTTTAAACCAAACCAAAATAAACTAAAGGCTGAGACAGGAAATCTGCATTAGTTGTTGTTATGCTTATGGCTATTAAGTTATGTATTTCTAGGTTTTCTACGGTTCCAACAGGGGCAGGAAATGTTAAAAACTGAAATTGCTAGGAAAACTACTATGAGCCTAATTATTTTTTACAGCAGATTATCAATGTAGTCATTTTATAGCAAACAAAAACTAGGAGGTTCAAGATACTCAAAGACTAAGGTTAACATCTCCTTCTCAGACTTACCCTCATCCTGAGCAGTGCATGTTAGAGGAAAAACAAAGCATACTGTAGGTCTTTTCCTGCAATGCTAGAAGTCAATAAAGATATTTTTTTCCACACAACATGTGTGCTTTTATGATTTACCAGGAGACTTCGTCTCATTATATAATCTTGCTGTGCAGGCCAACTGCCAAGTATGAAGCCATACACACAGCCTTTAATGAGCAATGTTCTCCCACTCACCTTCTGTGAAGCAGGCAACTGGCTCCAGAGCCTCCTCTGGTTCAAGCTCTACCAGCTCTCCTTCTCCTTCTACGACTACCCCGGGGGGCCTGATATCCACCGTGCTGCCTTCAGATGAACTGGTTATATTCAGTTTCTGCAAATAAATCCATCCCGAAAAAAAAGAAATTAACATATTGAATGCTGCTTAATTTATATATTCTCACTACGGTTTTTCTATTATGAACTGTTTGTTAAAAAATATTTAGTTGACAACAGTCTTGTCGGCATTATAATCCCATCATCACAATGTTGCCCGGTTAACATGCTAGCAAACTTATTTAATGCTGTCGGCATCTTTTTAACAGCTTGACATCATGGTGCCAGGATTATAGTTTCGACAAGAACATTGGCCCTTATTCTGGTTGACTCGTTCATCAGGGGGACTGATGTGTTGTGTATGCGCAGCTGCATTTCTGCGCATGTGCATACAATGACAGTGTGCAAACTCGGTGCTTAATCGCTTAATCTGTTTGCCGATTACACGCTCCCTGCCTTGTGAGCGGGGGACGGAGAAGGGCGTGGGATGCTGACCAGGGGCATTAGCATAGGCATTCGCCCAGCATTTCATGGGCGTTCCCAAGAAAACGCTGGTCGTGACGCTGGGCGGGCAGCTGACATAACTGGATGTCAGCTGCCCACCCATATCACTGCATTTCTTTGTTCATATGTATGAGTGGTCAGCGACCATCGAAAGATGGTGGAGGTTCCCATTGGCATGGGAATGGTTGTTTATGTAAAACATCCATTTGCGTGCCGGATGAACAAACCCAGTGTGCGAATGGAGGCGGGCGTTCCACTATTCGCCGGGGGGTTCTGGATGACTCGCAAGGGTTCTAATTCGCACCCGAGGGAGTCAACCAGAATAAGGGCCATTGTCTGTAATGTTCTTGGTGACGTAACGTGCCCAGCCCATACTTACTGGTTAAACTTTGTATTGGTTAAATTTATTAGTTTTTTTTTTTAAATCCTTTGAGTGTACTTATTGCTGCATTAACAACTGACAGCTATCAGTCATCGTGTTGGTTATGACTGTTGTGCTTTTATAATAAACAAAACCTAGGGCAACTTACAAGACATCTCTCATAATATGCTTTTACCAATATAAGAATGATTTTTGAACCAATCATTTTAATAAAAGGAAACACAGAAAATTAGTAGTTGTTCAAGCAATGGCACCAATCTCTGGCAATGCAACCATGTTCAATGTGCATTTTCAAACTACTTGTTGACCTGATATTCATACTTATTGCTAGGACTGCAAGAGCGGGTTTCAATTTGAGGGACTTTTAGACGCACTCTGTGCACTTCTGGGTAAAGAATAAAAATCATGTAAATCCTTTTTAGCAGTCAATTAGCCAGTGGGATTGGGTAAGTCGAAACAAGTATGAGTATCGTTCCATGTTACAGTAGTTTATCTTATAGCATACACAGTCCGCATTCACCAATCAGGTTTAATGTTATTACTAGGTCATGTATAACATCATCATACAGTGTAGCAGCACTTATATAAGTAGCAAATGTACACAGGGAATGATGGAAGCATCTACATTTTGAAGTTCTACAATTATGCCACCATAAGGAGCAATGCAATAAAAGGTTGCAGAGCTATGATCCACTTGTAGCGCTTTCCCAATGAAAGTCAGTCACAAGGGTGAGCTGCCATCAGAACTGTATGAATAGCTGTAAGGTACAGTAAAGGAGCATGAAAATTGTAGGTCTAAATTCTTAAAAAATAACTCGAAATTGCAATTCAGAAAGTGCAGTAACCCACAATAGCCAATCAGATATTTTCAGTCGGTAGGGGATGTTTACTAACATTCTTTTATTGGAGTTCACTTGGCAGCCTAGGCTGACAGCCTTTGTTCATTGTGATGCCTCCACCCCAATTCTCAACATCGCATTCCTCCACAGTTTTAATGCGCACCTGTTTCTGTTTCTTGTTTATTTAATGGTTACCTCATCCCCACACAGCTTTTATTTGATCTTTTTTATCTTTATTTTAGCCTTGTATGACTGGGACCATTTAGTGAAAATATCCCTGTAGCCTTTGACCATCGGCGGCCGCACCAGTTGCATTGTCCTCAGTACAGCCTTAGTGAAAGCACAGCCCTAATCCTCTTTCTTAATTCCATTATGTAACTGAGGGATACGTTTAGCATGCTAGTGGTTGACCAGTGGCCACAACACCAACGCCAACACGACGGCGAGCAGTGCAGATAGCTCGCCATCAGAGTATTCAACTCCTTCCCCTTCACTCGCTGTTTCCACCTTGCTGGTTCTTTTCCACGAGGTGGAAATGGTGGGTGTGGCCATTAAAATGGCGGGGCTCACCACCAAAGGAAGAGGACTCACTGCATATGTGGCAAACCTCACAGTTTAAGGGAATTTCTCCCTAACATTGAATATGGCAAGGTGGTTTGATGTCGAGGATGGCTTTTCCTTGACGGAAATAAGCCATCCTCGCCACGGCATTGAATACTACCCTATGTCTATCTCTTAACAAATCTTTCCGTGGCTTATTGAAAAATAGTAAAAACAATGCTCCCATCATTTCCATGGTATAACAAACTCTGCCAGAATGCTGTAGCCAAAGCAATACATTAAAAAATTAAAAGGATAAAAGAGTAAAAATAAATACAATATAATTTACTCCATTGTTTCCTAAAATAAGTAAAAAAAAACAACACAATGAATCAAGTGCCGAATGAAACAAATAAATCCAACATGGCAATAATGCAATATTATAGTGAAATAAAATAGCAGAAACTCCTACATTTAATTATGCATAATTATGAAATAGATAATTAAAGTAACCACTAAAACAACCAAGCCAGTGTTTTAACAGCTTTATACATGTCTGTGAAGGAGGATATCCTATATCAAGAGCCAATTAAAACTAACAGCAATGCCAGAATTTTCTCTTTTCTGACAGTAACATAAATTTTTGAAGGTCCAACTGTAATGGGTCATTATTATTTCATCAGAATATTTTTTTCTGTATGGGGGTTGATAAAAGAAAAAGATTGTGGCTACTTGATTGAAAAGTTCACTCAAAAATATTATCAAAAAATAGTTGCGTGGGTTTGTGACTATTTCCTCCCATCTCTCTTCAGTGCACCTTCCCCATTCTTTTCTATCCTCCTTTATATTTCTTACTCCTCAACTGCCTATTTATCTTATCATTACATCATTTTATTAAATAGATGATCCTTAGCATTACCTTTATGTTTTCATCTTTACTTTTACTTTAGGCTTGTCCTCTACAGAGTTGTATGAGTGTCTGTGTTTACATCATGAGGTGGTACAGTATATGATGAGTTAAGGTGCCCATACACTGCTGCGATGTCTCGCAGCAGTGTACTGACACCCGATACCCTGCAATCCGCCCGGGACCTTCCCGGGCAGCAGGGACATATGCGACTTGTCACAATTTGTTGTGAGGAATCGCATGCGTTCCTGCTCCCCGCCCGTCTCGCGGCCAGGTGGGAGGCCCAGGATGGGTGGTCGGACAGCCGATACGACCACCTGCTCTGGTATGATGCGCACAGCACTGCACATTGGACCCGACGGCATGTCAGGGACAGCCGATTTGGTCCGATTTAACGGCCGAAATTGGACCAAATCGGCTCAGTGTATGGGGGCCTTAAGTATGGGGAATAACAGAAGGTTGGGGACTGTAGATTATGTCAGAACTTTGTGGAATGAACATCACTGACACTGGCTGGAGGGGTCAGAGTTCAGTCATTACATGACGACATGATGAAATAATTTTTTACTGCTCAACAGCTTTGATATAGATATTTATCCAAGGATAACTGATGCATTTATATTTACAAAAGTAATTAACTTCCTAATCAATCTTAATTTTGTAAAGATTTATTTTTAATAATTTCTAATTGTGTGCATATAAGTTATGTTATTGTATTGGCTGAATAATAGTTACGTCTCATGTTTCTAAAGAGTGATATTTGATCCTATCCAAAATTGTACAAAGAATTTAATAGAACATTCCTTTTCTAGTTAACAGAAAAAAAAAACTGCAGCGTACAGTCCAATCATTATAATAAAATTTTAACATGGATTTACATAAACTAACACTTTATAACATATGAGTCCATTGGCTTATAACTTAGTTTAATATTCTTATATTAAAATTACTCTTTTATTCATAGAAGACAGGGAACCCGTTTTAACATTTAAACTGATCAAAGCTGATTTGTGTCAGGCTCCTTCAACCTGTTCAGCTGGGGCAAATACAAAAACTGGTATACTGTCAGAGATGTGTTAACGGCTGTGTATCAGCCCACATGGATCCCCCCTCCTCTTTGTTGTGAAGTTAGCCCACACCCAACACAGTCTGCTAGTGACTATCTTACGTGTGATACTTTTAGAAAGATGTGTTTGCAATCTCCTGTACTTGTGTCATCTTTCTGATTATATCCCCCAGAAAATGAGTGTAGGCCGCAGGCATGGGGGAAAGGAGCCCATTGGTCAACACTATTCTCAGTGTAGAACAAGGCTCTCCTTGAGACAGATCTCCATTACAGATAAGTTACTAGATATTGTACATACAACTCATTGATTCTAATACAGTGTCATTTCTGGCACAATTTCAAGTACTTGCTACCTCTAGATTATTCTCTTAACTTACCTGGTAAGGATATCATGGCTATGTTACCCACACTTAAGCCATTGCACAGTGTGCAATGTCTTGGCA
Organism: Crinia signifera; assembly: GCF_055691185.1. Lineage (NCBI taxonomy): Eukaryota > Metazoa > Chordata > Amphibia > Anura > Myobatrachidae > Crinia > Crinia signifera. The sequence goes on along the minus strand of NC_139223.1, from coordinate 145,767,444 downwards.
CCCAATGTCACGTAAAAAAGACAATGGAGGATCCAAAATGCCAATCCACTAGAGCCAATTACATTACAGAGGCATGAGGCATGTTGTGCCACATATCTCAATGGGCCAGATGTACTAAGCTTCAAAAGTGATAAAATGAAGAGTGATAAACAGTCAGCCAATCAGCTCCTACCTTCCAGGTCACAGACTGTGTTTGAAAAATGTCAGGCAGGAGCTGATTGGATGGTTGTTTATCACTTTCCATTTTATCACTTTTGAAGCTTAGTACATCTGGCCCAATATTGTTATTAGTTTTGAGTGAATTGATAGATTCCAAATACTGGGCGATAGGTACACTTGAATAGATTTTCCTGTTAGACAGCATCATTGCATCAGAAATTCCTTTTGATCTCATATAATGACATCCAACAGTGATAACATTTCAATTTGGCACAAAAACTTGAAAGAATATTTAAAAAATAAAGCAATAAATACAGCCTCATTAAATAATAACAAGTTGACAGCATTTCCTCAAACTGCAACAGAATTTTATAAACAGAGCCAGTATCATACAGATTGCAAAATCCAAATTCTTAAAACATATAAGTTTGACATTCAAAATGGTGCATGCTCCTTTTTTAGTTTTACACTTGTGAATATATAAGCAGTATAGGTTTAGAGCATGCATTAAATGCTGAGGAGGAAGTAAAATTAAAATAAAAAATAAAACATTTATTCTTAGTACATCTTAACCGGCCAGTCTCACCAGACCATGCTGTGAAGTGAGTCACATGACTCAGCCTACACCCAATAGCTGTGCATGTTTTGTATTGGATTGTAATGGGCAGGCAAGGGACACAGCTGAGTTGCATGCAAGCCAATCAAAATTAATTGTAATTAGGTATTATCAATTTAACCTTAGTAAATGTGGTGACACGTTGCTCTGCCTTGTTTAAAAGCACCAGAGTTGCATTGTCGGTAGCTTCTGCTCGGTTTTACCCCTGTGAGAAGTAAAAAAAATGCAAACAACAAAAAAAGATAAAAATAACAATACCCCTAATCTTCATAAAACAAGTCAAATTGATATTGTAATCCATCTGCATTCTTAAGCAGTGGTGGGTGTGTTATACTCATGATCTTTGCGAGGAAGTGTAATGAAATATCTACAAGAGCTCTCGGGTTGATGAAGTACCTAGGATTGTAAGTACCTAACATGTATAACATCTTACTATCTACCATCTAACAAAATGTTGCTATTTACATAGCTTTAAGTTTAGTGTCATTGTCTATGGTTTGCCCAACTATAGCTTGTGTGTGTAGTGTATAACATTATAAATGTATATTTTTAAGATGCGCACATTTTCAGGTGTTCGCTTCAGTTTTAGTTGATAAAACAATGAGCACCTATTTACTAACTGCTATCTTACCAAAAAGACACATGGGTGTACATTTACTAAGATGGGAGTTATATTGAAAATGGGGGTTGCCCATAGCAACCAATCAGCTTCTACTTCTAATTTATTTAGCACCTTCTGCAAGATAATAGATCAAATCTGATTGGTTGCTATTGGCAACATCCCATCTTCTATAGAACTTCCAAACATATCATATTCTAAGGTTTATAGAGTAATAACTATCTGCTTGTTTATGTCATGGTTAGAAATCCTCAGGATATGGCTTCTTGTGGCCATTGAGTAGAGATTTAAAAAAAAAATTCCAGCAAAAAATGTTTCAATTGTTCGGAAAAGTCAAATTCACTCAATTATAACACATATCTGCAGTTTTCTAAAAGCTTTCAAAATGTACAAAACAGCAATGGGAAAATGGTGTGTGTGTGTGTGTGTGCGTAAATTAATTATTGCTTTTTCAAAAAGATTATCTGTAAAGAAAATGTTTTTTTTTGGTAAAAAATATTTCTCTTGGCAATTATATATATATATATATATATATATATATATATATATATATATATATATATATATACATATATCCACATTAAGGTTGGCAATTAAAATTAGCTTGGCATGGAATTTTTTTAAACTAATTTCTACATGAAAATCATACATATTTACTATCCATATGTTACATCAAAGTGTCACAAAAGATTAATAGTTGATATTACACATAACCAGTTTTATGTTTACATAAATACATTTTTTACAGTTATTCTGCCATACAGAATTATTAAAAGACAAACAGCAAACTTTTAACATGACAGTCACCATAAGAAACAGAGCTAGCCAATAAACAGGGTGTGTTTTTGAGTGCACGGGCTATGTCAAGCCTGCACTTTACCAAATATGTTCTATTATGCAGTTTAAGTTTTTAAATGTCTTTAAAATATGAAATACTTATTTTACATGCTCACACATGCCCTTACACCTCATGTTGGCATGTTCAGTGGGTGATACTACAATGTCTATTAATAAAGAAAACAGCTTCAAAACCCAATAAATTCAATCCCCACACCTATAGATTTAAAAATCATTAGTAAAAGCATGATATTTTTAACAAAATTGCTAGCGTCACCTAAATATTAGTAATATTTGCAGTTAATGGTGTTCAGCCATAAATTAAATGATAATTTTCAGATTTCAACAATTTCGCTTTTGGCAATTAAGCTAAATACAATAATATAAAAAAAAAAAAAATCAAATCTTTAATTAATCAAACCCGTAATGAATGAATGTAATTTCGTTTATGAAAAGTAGAGATGCTCCAATGGTCTTTCAATCCCTTTAGTCAAATCAGAATAAAAAAAGGCTTATTCTAAGAAAGTGAAAGTCTGACCATGTTTTAGCTGACTACCATATCTGTGAAACAACTTGAAAACGAAATTTAATTAATATAGATTAAGCCATGCCTTGTAAAGACAATGATAGCCCAAATCCATGAATCACCAAACTCAGCAAACTAAGACCTCAACATATTGAAATTATACTTCAAATTAATTTTGGGCCTGTATAACATACAGTAACATGAATTGTAGAGTGAATGAATGCCTGTATATAAGTATCATCTAAAATATTTTGGTGAGTCTGTGTAGACTTGCTGGCATTAGAAGCCAATGTTCTCGTACATTCATATTACTAAACAGTTGGATGTGTACATGCTTTGACTACACATAGTAGGTTAAATTGGGCAGATCTGAATATCAAGTCATTCTATGGATTGACTGGAGTATGGGTCATGTTACCTATTGACCATAAACCAACAATGAAATGCAAAATATATTTATATATCTACTTTAACTACAGCCCAGCATTAACCAACCACAAAGACTAAAGCAGTTATTGGCCAATAAAATTTCCCACCATGGCCAAATAAATGTGATGAATCATATTAGGAACTCGACTTCCACTATCACATCTATGCTGATAACACTGAAATCTACCTCTCCTCTCCTGATCTCTCTCCCTCTATCCTCACTCATATCTCCAACTGTCTCTCTGCTGTCTACTCTTGGATGACCCAGCTCTTTTTCAGACTTAAAATATCAAGGACTAAGCTGACCTCTTCCCACCCTCCTGCATAAAACCCGACCATCTCTCATCCTAACCTACTGTTTATGCTCACCTCTTTCCCTTCTGTGTCACCCCTGTCTGTCTAACCCTCACTTGTTAGAATGTAAGCTCTCACGAGCAGGGCCCTCTCTCCTCATGTGCCTTTCTTAGAATATATATAAACCTCTGCCACCCTGATGATTGCTTCAGTCTCCTGTCCCCTGATGCAACTATCCATATTAACCATGTACTTGTCCTAAACTGTCTTGTACTGTAATTTTTTATGTGTTTTTGCTAATAACTATACTCTGTAAAGCGCTGCGGAATATGTATGCGCTATATAAGAAACTGTTAATATATAAATAAATAAAATTAGGAACCACAAATGTCTAATTTTATTGAACATGACTAAAGCTGTGTGCACACGGGCAAAAATCGCTGGCAATATGGTCGCTGAGTGGCCATATTGCCAGCGATTGGAGTGTGCACGGCGATAAATCGCCGAGTGTGCGCTCCCGTTTTCAGCCCCCTAAAGGTCGCTGGTCAGAGGAGCGTGCTCCTCCAACCAGCGACATCCCCTGCCTCTTCTCCCAGCAGTGTGTCATTTTCATCAGCGACCATCTCTGGTCACTGAAGAAAACGGGACACTGAGCAATATGATTGCTGAGCAATATATTGCTAGCAATATATTGCCAGCGATCATATTGCTCCGTGTGTACACAGCTTTAGATTAGCACATGGCTATCTTAAATTCTTGTGTTTTAAATTGGCTTCATTTTATCATTAATTGTCTTAAATATATTTACATGCAGTCAATTTATTTTATCAACAATGATTTAAAGTTTTCAGCCTTTTTTTATTTTTCATTAATATAATTAACCATATATTAGAGTTTCTAAATTTATTAAAGGGTACCAAATATTTTAATGTACTGGAAACCCATAGATTACAAACAGAAAATGCAAAGATTCAGTCGACTTTTACCATCTGAAGAAATAACAATTTGTACAATAAAAACTGTTTCGCAGAGAAAGTGTCCACAATATTTGGCCTGATTCAGAGATTTATGTTAAAGCATTTGCAGATGTGATTTTGCTCACTATGCTATTGAAAGAATATGCTAATAATTCAGATGCCATCGTGTGCATCGAAAATGCCATTGACGGCATCCGACACCTGCCACATACGCCGAAATGGATGGGTTCTTTCATAGGTTTAATTTCCTTGATTCTCATACAGATTGCTGATCATCGATTGGCAGTGCCGTCATATTGGGAAATCAGAAAACCATATAACTGATGTATGCAGACCTTTAGTCTTACGTTCTTAGACAAAGCAACTCTCCTAAAATGCTAAGGGTTCCAGTGGCTGACTTTGACACAACCAGAAATGGCCAAATTCTTCTGGTCATGCCCATTACCTCCTCCTAACTGTCACTTATTTTATTAATAAATCCTCTGGGCATGCGCTATCACTAATCAATTGCTGTGTCACTTTGGCGCACAAGCAGTGGCAAAAGAAATCACTTTACTAAATAAAACATTAATCAGGCCCTTAATCTACAGCTGATAAAATACTTCTCCATTTCCAAAACCTTGGGGTCTATTTTTATAGCAAATAAAAATAAAATGTACAAAAATACAATTCAATCATTTGCCACAATAAATGTATCATTGGCTAGGCATTGTCAGGTGCAATGACCTGGGGCTAAATGCAATGGCCACCTAGTTGATGGAGGATCAGGATTTCGTAGGAGTCTGTTTTTTTTTTTTTTAAACAACAACCTGGTTTTGCATTGTAAATGATTGCTGCTTGAAAAAAAGGCAGACTTGAAAAAATCCCAAACCTCCAGTAATTTAGAGGCTATTACATTTAGCCCTGTAGCTCAGTCCAATTTACAGAGGCTATTACAAGTAAATGTACAGATGGGTCCTCATACATTCAGCCACAATATGCCATGCAGGGCAAGATGCCTGGCATGAGTAAGCCGCTAGGTCCGTACAGCCCGCCTGATAACCCTGGGTGTCTTTTTTGCTGAAAATGAATCTTAGCCACAAGGTAATGCAAGTAGGTCGTACAAATAGACTGTGCTGCTGATTCATTTGATATATGATTATTGTATATTGTGTGTGATACTTATAACTGAGCAAAACAGAACTTGGAAAAAAGATGTGGCTTTATGTACAGGCTCATTCACTCAGTCACACAGAGATATAAAAGTGTTGCATTGCAAATTAATCAGCACAATCTTGTTTGTCCTGGTTGCATTGCATTGTGACTACAGCCCTGTACCATGGGGTGATTTTTGCTAGTGTGCATGCTGAGCAATGCAGGCTAGAGAAATTGCCCTTGTGCTTCCCAGTGGCTAGATCGCCCATACACACATAGCGATGTGTGTATGGGCAATCTGTGCTATCCAATGTTCTCTGGTTAGAACACTGCCAATCTGACTAGATCTTGACTACATGTAGTCAAGATCTAGTCAGACAATGGCGAAGTGCGGGACAATTCATCTTCATTGCTCGGGGGCATAGACAGATTGCTTAGCTGGCTGTTCCCAACCCCGGCGTGCCACTCTGCACAGAGTGACTTGGTCATAGGTCACGCTGCGAAGGCCACACCACTGCACCTCCTCCACCCGACCGCTCCCAGCAGCACATCCGGACCTCAGCCGTCTGCCCAATTCACGGGATTTTAAAAATGCCCAGGAGTGGCATCCTTACCCCTAAGATACATTTTGGGAAAGAAAGATGACCAATGTTAGCAGAGTCTCCAGAGACCTGGTGTGCCAAGATGTGCTATTTGGTGTAACTGCAGCAATGATGTATAAGGACACATCTGCTTCTCCCCATCCTGTCCGCTTCTCTTGCAGAGGTACAGAGGGCCTATCCAAAAAACTGGAAGTCTTCCGTAAGTAGGCATGCATGGTCTGTACATTCCAGGAAACTTGTATATCTGTGTGCGACTGAGTCTCTAACCTATGCACAAAGGAGGTTATTCAGGTTGATTCGCAAAGCTGCAAAATTAGCAATTTTGCAAGTCAACCACACGCCGCCCGCATGAAAGTCCGTCCACCCTCACACTCCGAGTTTTGAACGCATGCGAATGGATGTTTTGCATAAAAATCCAATCACAGCTTGCGTGCGGGAATGAAATCATTTGATGGTCGCCGACCATCAAATTATTTCTACAGTGCTCGCAGATGTAAGACACCTCTCTGGTGTCTTACATCTACGAGCACCCTGTGCGGGAAGCGGGCGGGCAGCTGACATCTGCTGATGTCAGCTGCCTGCCCCCCGCACCTGCATCATCAGCAAATTACCATGGGAACACCCAGCGTTATATGGGAACACCTATGTAACGCTGGGTTTTCCCATGTGCACGATGGCGGCCCACCACCACACACACCCCCACCCACAATTCGCAACGGTGAGTGAGAACCTGAATGACCTTCAAAGTGCTATAAAATTTGAAAGCCGCAACTTTTTCACAATAGACATTCTATTCTGCCTATTATACAGTCTCAGTCACACACAATATGCAAGTGTCATAATAAATTAATGAGCACAGTCTCCTTGTGCATCCTAGTCCCATTATGTTGCAACTTAGACACGTTTTTGGCAAAAAAGAAGAAATGCCCAATGCTAGAATATTCAAACCTGCCAAGGTGACTAAAGAAAAGATGTATGAGAACACATATACAGAATACCTAGCTAGAGGCTGTATAGACAGGAGCACTCAGTTCTACCTTAACCCCTTCAGTGGCAATCCCAAGAATTTTCCAGGCTCTGCCTCAGTGCCCAGTCTGGCAAGGCCGGAAAATTCTCGGGATTGCCACTGTTTAGAGCTGGGCAGCGTTGCTGAGTTCAATTTCTGAACTGAGGCAGCTTCAGCTGCCCGGCTCCCTCTCCTCTGCAGCGCCTCCTCCTCCCTCTTCCTCCCCCCTCCCCTCCGGCTTTTCTTTACAAGTCTCCAGCGCCGGCTTATGACAAGCCGGCTGCCGGGGCAGGACCGGGGCGCCGGGGTGCAGGGCTGGGCAGCAGCTGATTGACAGTTCAGCGGTGCTGCCTGGACCCGGGGAGGCAGTGGTGGGGTTTTTTTAGGGAGCGCTCGCCATAAAAAACTTGCCCAGTGGGGAGCGCTCCCTAAAAAAAAAACACCACTGAAGGGGTTAATAATATTACCGTAATAATTCATAAAAGTTTGGTCCATGGCCAAATATGGGTAAGGTCTAGCTAAATAGAAGCCGGAAAACCCTCTATAAGGAATGACACTTCTCTCATTGTATAATATTGTTTATATATTCATTCACTTACAATTCTGTATAACATATATTCTATTTAGCTCAGAAATGTGTGAATCTAGTAGATTCAGAAAATATTGCTGTATTTTTGGCTAAAAACTGGAAGTTTATAAAAAGTTGCTACAGGACTAATAGTCATTATTGTAAGCATTTCTCAAAAGTGATCCAATGGTAGTATAATGTTGCTTAACAATAATTAGCATATAAGTAGAAAAAAAATACAGATTTCTTGTTCTAAAACTTTCACAAAATAGAAAAAAACCCATGAGAGAATGAAATATGTTATGTGAAATGTGAATTTTTGTACATTTCTTCAATGTAGTACATTTACAGATAGGAAAAAATTAAACCAAGGAAAAGCAAATGAAGGGTTGAACAAAGCCAACAAAATAAAAATTTATTCAATAGCAAATTATTCTGCTGATGGTATAACACCAAGTTTCTTCACCTTGAACAAAGAATATTTCTACACAAAAACATTTATGTCTAATGTTACGATGTTCATTATTAATATAAAATATTTGATAATATTATAATTATATAGAACTATAATCTCTTCAAACTCCTTTGGTATTTATTTAACAAAAATTAGAAATGTTTAATTAGTTATCATGTATACAGGACCAAATTATAAATGTTACTTCAAAATAACAAAAACACTAAATTTTTAATTAAGATAGCTTACCTCTTTGCTTTCTTCTAGGTCTGATTCGCTGCTGAAATCTTCAGTATTGAGATTTTCAAAATCGGATTCACCGACCGCAATCGGAACAGTTACGGTGAGGCTTGGGTTATGTATAAACGACATATAATCACTCTCGTCAATAATGTACTTTTCCATACTGCTGCCTACACCACTGGTAGTTCCATTGCCACCTTTGTGATAATCGAAGTCTTTATTTATGTCTACTGCATTATGGTTATAAAAGCAGCTTTCTTTTCGGTTCTGCAGCTCTTCTAGTGGCTTAGTTTCATCTAGAACTTTCTTTTTCTTAACAAAGGCTTTTTGGATGCATTCTCGTACTGTTTTCTTAAAGAAATCTATTCCCCTCTGTATCCTTCCCACAGCAATCTGGAGATTATTCATCTCATTGTCATCATCTGTAGCTGTGAGGTTGTCGGAACTAAATGAACTCAGCAACAAAGCCAGGAACAAATTCAAAACCTAGGAGGTACATACAAAGAACGATTAATATTCTGTACAAAGATTGTCCCGAACTCACATTAGTGCATATAGCATTTCTGGTTTCAGTAACTCAGCATATAAAATGCACAAAATGAACCAAACATTAATGAATTAGTTGATGCACAAATAAATGCATCAATATAAAATTGGAATCTGATAAAAATCAGCTGTGGCCAGTGGCGTAGCTTGTGTAAGGCAGCCCCCGCCACTGCTTGGGGGAGCGGGGGCTGCGTGGGCGCCTGCTCCCGCACGGAGAGGCCAGACAGAGAAGCCGGGAAGCTGAGCAGTCCTCAGTCCGGAGGGGGCCTGCTCATGATAATTATACACAGCCGGCCACCGCGCTGTGAGAGGAAGTCCGTGCAGCTTGAGGAGCAGGAGAGCCGTCACTCAGTCAGGGCTTCCTGATGCTGGCCCCGCCCACCACACTGATGGGCTCCGTGCAGCAGGCCTCAGCCCTGCTCTCCCCTGCTCCTGCTCAGCCCTGCTCAGCCCTGCTCCCTGCTCAGCCCTGCTCCCTGCTCAGCCCTGCTCTCCGGCTGCCTTGATGCTGGCCCCACCTACCATACTGCTGGGCTCCCTGCACAGTGCTCCTGTAACCTGCTGCTGCTGCCGCCCTGATGCTGGTCCCAAACACTCACCACACTACTAGCTCCCTGCACCTCCAAGGAATGGGCAAGCCAGGTGAGTGTTGTATAGTGGGGGAGTGAGGGGGCTGTGTTTTATCTACTGTAATGTGGTACTTTTATTACTGAGGTGCTGTGTGTGTACTGGGGAGTGGGGTCTGTAATATGATGGGAATCTGTACTTTAGTGTGTGTGGGGGCTGTTTATCATGTGGAATGGGCTGTGTATAATGTAATATGGGGGGGGCTGTGTATAATGTAATATGGGGGGGCTGTGTATAATGTAATATAGGGTGGGCTGTGTATAATGCAATATGGGGGGCTGTGTATAATGTAATATGGGGTGGGCTGTGTATAATGTAATATGGGGTGGGCTGTGTATAATGTAATATGGGGTGGCCTGTGTATAATGTAATATGGGGTGGGCTGTGTATAATGCAATATGGGGGGCTGTGTATAATGTAATATGGGGTGGCCTGTGTATTATGTAATATGGGGAGGGCTGTGTATAATGTAATATGGGGAGGGCTGTGTATAATGTAATATGGGGTGGCCTGTGTATAATGTAATATGGGGTGGCCTGTGTATTATGTAATATGAGGTGGCCTGTGTATTATGTAATATGGGGTGGCCTGTGTATTATGTAATATAGGGTGGGCTGTGTATTATGTAATATAGGGTGGGCTGTTTATAATGTAATATGGGGAGGGCTGTGTATAATGTAATATGGGGTAGGTTGTGTATAATGTATATAGGGGCCTATGTATTATGTAATATGGGGAGGGCTGTGTATAATGTAATATGGGGAGGGCTGTGTATAATGTAATATGGGGAGGGCTGTGTATAATGTAATATGGGGTGGCCTGTGTATAATGTAATATGGGGTGGCCTGTGTATTATGTAATATGGGGTGGCCTGTGTATTATGTAATATAGGGTGGGCTGTGTATTATGTAATATAGGGTGGGCTGTGTATAATGTAATATGGGGAGGGCTGTGTATAATGTAATATGGGGTAGGTTGTGTATAATGTATATAGGGGCCTATGTATTATGTAATATGGGGAGGGCTGTGTATAATGTAATATGGGGAGGGCTGTGTATAATGTAATATGGGGAGGGCTGTGTATAATGTAATATAGGGGGGCTGTGGGGTGGGAAGCTTCCGGCCCGGCCCCACAGGAAGCTTCCGGCCCGGCCAGTCTTTTTCAAGGGACATGGGTAGCCACAGAGAGGTAATGTGTATGGGGCATTATGGGGGGGGGGGGGGGGGGGGCGCCTAAAAATATTTTGGCTTGGGGGAGCATAATTTATAGTTACGCCACTGGCTGTGGCACTATCGTGCACATCTCACCTAGGGTTTTATTTACTAAAGTGCGGGTTTACAGATATGGATCCAACTTAGAGATAAGCGGGTTCAGTTTTACTGGGATCTCAAAGCGGGATCTTATTGGCTATCTAAAACACGTGACAGCTGATAGCCAATCGGAAAAATAAATCTGGTGTAAAACGAATCAGATACTACTGTAGCTATTGTCTTTTAGAAGGTGCTATATAAATGATAAGTAGAATGTGAATGGTTTCTATTGGAAACATCTTCATTTTTGTAAACCTAAACTTTAATAAAAGTAACCCCTAAATGTGCATTGCACATGCTCTGGCTCCTATTGTTCACAATTGTTGTGACATGCCCATGTGTGCTGTAGGCATGACAGGACAGCAAAGGACCCGAACAAGGGGTACGCATAATGACATGGAGTAGGGTGGGTGTGGCTGATGAATTTATAGTCATGATGATGAAATACACTATGTCAGTGGTAGCCAACCCTAGCCCTCGAGAGCTACCAACAGTTCACATTTTTCAGACAACCTAGTTGCTGCACAGCTTCACTCATTAATCGCTGACACATTTTAAAAGATCCACAGGTGGAGCTAATTAGCTCACTTGTGATTCTGTGAGGAGACCTGCAAAACATGCACTGTTGGTAGCTCTCGAGGACTAGGGTTGGCTACCCCAGCACTACGTTGTTTTTAAACAGGAGTAGGCCATGCAAAATTTACATAGGCCGCTTTCACCATGGTAGAAGCTTCGCTGCTACATTCTGTGAGAACTCTGGCTCTGTACCAGTGACTGTGTATGTGCAATACCTTTGGAAACATGATGGGTGATTTATCAAATCTTTAAGAGAGAAAAATGCAGAGAAAAAGTACAACCAACCAATCAGCATCTCATTGTAATTGTTCTACTCTGTAAAATGAGATAGAAGCTGATTAGTTGGTATTTTATCTCTCCACTTTATCTCTTTCAAACAGTTATTAAATATCCCCTTATCGTTCCAGCACCATTTTTACAGTGATTTCCTCAGAAATATGATGCCAGCAGGGGGATATTTTGGTACTTGTTTCCTAGAACGGCGCCCACGATATTGATCTTAGGCATCGCAAGGAAAAAAATCGCGTCGGTCGCATCGCATGCGGCCAAAAAAATCGCTTGCGATGCAACCGAAGCGATTACCGCGATTTTACGTAGGGAACAATGTTAAATGGCCCAATTGACCCGATTTCACATAGGCAACAATGTTAAATGGCCCACAGACCCCAAATACCCACCCTGAAGTGTGAAATGGCCCCCCCAATTGTTAACGCCATACCACAATCAACGTCAACCCGAAGCGTGGCGAGCGCAGCGAGCCCGCGAGGGGCGGCGGTACGCGTCCTCCGACCTTTTCATACCCCCACTATCCACGTCGGCGTGGAGTTGAGAATAGAAAGTGTGGCGAGCGCAGCTCGCCACGGAGCCCGAAGCGTGGCGAGCGCAGCGAGCCCTGCGAGGGGACGCGGATACCATCACAGGTATCCGCATCCCCTCGCGGGCTTCACAGGTATCCGCGTCCCCTTGCTGTGCTCGCCACGCTTCGGGCTCGGTGGCTCGCTGCACTCGCCACACTTTCTATTCTCAACTCCACGCCGACGTGGATAGTGGGGGTATGAAAAGGTCGGAGGACGCGTACCGCCGCCCCTCGCCACGCTTCGGGTTGGGGTCTGTGGGTGGGCCATTTAACATTGTTCCCTATGTGAAAGCGGGTCAATTGGGCCATTTAACATTGTTCCCTATGTAAATCGCGGTAATCGCGTCGGTCGCATCGCATGCGGTTTTTTGGCCGCATGCGATGCGACCGACGCGATTTACATTTTACCATGCATTTCTATGTAAAATCGCGGGCATCGCATCGCATGCCATTATAATGGCATGCGATGTACATGCGATGCCCGCGATGGGCGCCGTTCTAGGAAACAAGTACCGATATTTTTAATGGGTGCAGTTAGTCACAGGGAGGCCCTCCCAACACCGCACACACTGCACCAAGTTGTAATACTTACCGCTCCAGAGTCCCACAGTGTCAGCACTGCCAGAATCGGCAAAAAAAATGGCTGTGGCGGCCATTTTTTCACAGTTCTGCTCAGGCGCAGCAGAGTCTGAGTCCTCTAGAGCTTTGCACTAAAGCAGTGTTGGCTGGAAGAGAGGCGGGGGCCCAATGAGAGGCGGGGGTCCGATTAGAGGAGGTCAAACATGGGCCTCCTCCTCTCTTAAAGTGCCTCCGGATGCCAGCACCATATTTCTGTTACAGACACTAGTACCTTCAGTGGGTGCCTCTTATTCAGGCCCCACATGCATTGTGTACACCTGATACAGTTGATAATCTTATTACAACACTTTTAATCAATATTTCTGTGCACAAATAATACTTAATAATGTTTGTTCATACTGCAAACTTACATGAAATATTTGAGGCCAAACATATAGAAAGTGTTGATCTTCATTTGAAAACTGCTTTTGTTTGCTTCAATGCCAAGAAAGATACATGTGCATTGAATGGCGGCAGTAAATAGGATATGCTCTTTTCTAAAAGTGCAAAGTATTCTGGATACCATTGAATAAGCATGTGTAAACATCATAATATTTATCTATGTACTGTCAGACAAAGATGCTGAGATGCCATACAAATGTATAAATTACTGGCAGTGAGTAAAAGACAAGAAGCAGGGGGACAGAAGACAATAGGCAACAGACAAAAGAGGGCAGATAACAAATAATAACATGTGAAAGACCTGCGAGAATTGCATGAAACAAACAATGGAAAGGGACAAAGGATGGCCAGGCAGACAATTTCTGCCAATCAGCAGTGGGATACAGAACAAACAACAGGAAAGAACCAAGAGATGTAAAACAAGACAATGGCTGACAAGATAGGAAAAACAAAAGGAGGCCGATGTGGGAGACCCTACAGGCATTGTGGTTGAAGCATCTGCAGTGTGTGAGTTTTGTCATTTGGGTGCTACTAAGGCAGTAAATTGTAAGGGGAACCCCAAACCATCTGATTGTAAACAAAGGCATGTATATGCAGTATCACAATGATCAATATTAATATGTAACAGCCCAAACGAGTAGTTATTACAACGTTTTGGATAAATAATTGTCCTTTAAATTGCAAGGTATATTGCTGTATTAATGAAAACAAAAAAATCCTGAAATTCATGCACCAATGAGGCGTCCTGATGTTATAGTATTTAGGTTAGTCAGATTATCAATACGGGGCTTTTATAAACCAGTATTATACGTATAAAGGGCCTAAGTCAGAATCATTTGTAGTTTTTCTTAAAAAGCAATACTGTGACTGCAGTCTTCCGTATGCTGGGGGCTGGCCCAGCACAGAGCCAGGCTGCCCAGCATGTAAAGTCCCTTCTCCGTGATGCTATTCCAATGTAATTGCAATCGCATCACAGAAATGCATTGCAGAAATGTGATACCATTGCTTTTCTACAGTAGTCCCCTGCTAGCGGCTGCATGTGACATCACACCTGCATTGTCCGGACCACTTCCTTACCAACGCCGCATCGCCGCCTCGTTACCGCCCCCGATGTCACCCAAAATGCGATCGCATTCTCCCTTCATTCCTTATGTACTAAGCTCCAGAAACTGTACTTTATGGACCTTGTCTTTAAAAGCTACCGCCATCCACTACTGCAATAATTAATTCTTAATCCCCTAACTATGTTACATGCCATTTCCTATTGGCCATATTGATGTACATTTTAAAATGGCTCCATTCTCTGCCAGGTTGGTAACAATTTGTTGCATTTTAGCTGATATGAATTACAATACTGACATGACATGGCGACTTGCCAACTTCTTTTCCGATTAGTTCAATGTACCATGATTATTCATCTTAATTTACTATCTGTCCACAACGATTTCGGTTCTATCAAGTTGCTCTTCAGCATTTTTGATCCAAGTTTACATTTTGAATATACAGATAAGCTCAGTTACAAAGCCGTGTGCTTACATAGCTGTCTTATTTAGGAAATATTATTATCCATCTTGTTACTAGTAAATCTATTAATATTACTCCCCCTGTAAGAACAGAGCTTTTTAACAGCTTAATTTGATTTAGACAAGGAGTTTTGGAAAATTGGATTTCTCGAGCAGTGACCATAATAACTCACTTCCCCGTACACTAGCTCTACTTCCCCTTTCTCTTGACCAAAGATTTTCTCCATCTGTTGATGAATAAATGATCCTCTTAGGGGTAGAAAAGCAGTGAAGAGTAACATATTGCTGCCACCTCCCCATCCCTTTATTGGTGTGACGGGAGTGTACAGCCACCAATCTGAAGTGTCCACAGTGTCCCACTTGAAAATGTAAATAGTAAATGTAAACAGCAGCTGGTTTTTCAGCACCAGGCAACTGCTAGATGTAAATGGGAAAGTCCAAAAGAGAAAACAAAATCTACTGCTTTGTAGTCAACCTCTTGAAAGATGCAAAAGTCAGTCTATATGATGACTTTAGGTTTGCCAACATAGATAAAACTAAGATGTGTCCACGACAGTGGACGGGAAATTTACTAAAGGAAATGTGTAAAAAATAGGTGTAAAAATAGGTGTATTTGTATCCAGAAATACACTTATTTTTTACATTGACTATCCCGAAAATATGGCAATTCGTATTGATGTGCTATCAATACGAATTGCCGTATTTTCGGGATAGTAAATGTCAAAAATAAGTGTATTTCTGGATACAAATACACCTATTTTTACACCTATTTTTTACACATTTCCTTTAGTAAATTTCCCCCTAGATGTACACATCTCTAAAGCACACCAGGCAATCCACAAGAGTTGATTTAAACGTTTTTTTCCCTCCTTCACCTACATTGTGCATGTACAGTAGCTGCATTAATTTAATGATCCCAGCCAACTGCAATTACTTTTATTACTCTCACTTTCACTAGGACCAGCTTCACCACTTAATTACTGTGGGACAATTATCTGTAATTCTCCCAATATATACTTATATATTTATTTATTAATTTATTACCTTTCAGGTATAAGGTTATGTGTAAAATGAAAGTTTTATCAATACTACAGTGCTTACAATAATATAGTTGTTGCACTTACCACAAGATTCCCGATCACCATGACTAACATGAACACCAGGAGGCACATAGATTGTCCGGCCACCTCCATACAGTCCCACATGGTCTCAATCCATTCTCCACACAGCACTCGGAAAACAATGAGGAATGAATGGAAGAAGTCATTCATGTGCCAACGGGGAAGTTCGCAGTCATCAGAAATTTTGCAGACACATTCTTTGTACATTTTACCAAATAGCTGCATGCCAACGACAGCAAATATAAAGACGATGATGGCCAACACCAAGGTCAAGTTTCCCAAAGCTCCCACAGAATTACCGATGATCTTGATCAACATATTGAGTGTTGGCCATGATTTTGCTAACTTGAAGACACGGAGCTAAAAAATAAATATGAATCAATATAAGGTGTGCCCAAATGAAAAGGATACTTTTTCTGTAACAGCTCCACCTCAGTTTCTTCATTCCTGTAAGTTGTTTTGCAAGTTTGGATGCATGATGGATTCCTTCAGATCATGCAAAGAGATGTAATCCAACTTCTTTGCGCAAAAGGTGAGCATGCTTCAGAAATTTTTGCAGGATGAAGGCGATGTACAGAGAGCAATGTCTCGCATGGTGCATGATATTCCAGTGGTGTCAGTGTAGGAGGCGGGAAGCAAAAGCGTCAAAGACTTTCCATGGCCTGCCAGGCGCACATTGTCACCAACCCTGCCACAATATTGGCTGTGGAGGATCTCATTCCCAAATGGTGCACCGTGCAAGACACTACTCTCCATACACCGCTTTTATCCTGCGATAAATGCGCTGATCTGGAGGAAACTATCACGCATCCGACTGTGCAAAACAACTTTCCAGAAGTGAAGAAACTGAGGCAAAGCCATCAAAATACTTTTACGTCATACAACTAGTGCATCAAGTGTATACGAATCTACTGTATAAAACTCTCTTCTTACCAGTCTAAATGATCTAAGCACTGACAATCCTTCCACATCAGCTAGTCCCAACTCCATCAAACTGAGGCTCACGATGATACCATCAAAAATATTCCAACCTTCTTGAAAATAATAGTATGGATCTAGGGCAATCAGCTTAAAAATCATTTCCGCTGTAAAGATTCCAGTAAAAACCTACAATAAATGGAAATATATATTGTTAGTCTGATTTACCTCTAATAAATTCCAATTATCTGCGGATGTGTGGAGTATTATCCAGAACATGAAAAGCCCTGGAGAATTATCTAAATTCAGCATGCCAAGGACACAGCTCATACATTGTTTTTGTTTTGTTTTTTAAAGTCTTTATTACATTTTTATCACATTGGTACTGATTTTTATTTTTAATCATAAAAAATATCCTGAATTATCCTGAATTAATTTTGGTTGCATAAAGTGGTGCAACAGATACAGTAAAGTGGCCTATTTATTAACCATTTAACTGATGATGTATTTTCTTTGAAAATCCGGTCAGAATTTTATTTTTTTTTATGAGTGAATTAAGTAAAGAGCATGTATTTAAACTTATCCAAAATTATTTTATTACAAAAAAGGAGTTTTTTAAATATTTGTAAAAAATAATAGTTTCCCTCCAAACATAAGAACATCATAGTGACACCATTGGTATCATTGTGTCCATCATGACTTTGATTTTAACAACGGCTGTGATTGGGAGCAAACTTTTTTGAATGGGTGACTAAAGTAAAGGAGTGGCCATAGATATAGCTTATCTAAGGCTTTTGACACTGTCCTACATCACAGACGGCTAAACAAAAAGTATGGGATTGGATACTAAAGGCCCCCATACACTAGCCGATTTTGGTCAGATTTCGGCCAGATCAGTCGGATCTGGCCGAAATCGGACCAAAATCGGCTAGTTTTGATGTCCCCTCAGATCCGATGCGCGGTCCCGTGCGCATCGGATCTGCGTCGGGTGGTCGAACCTGCTGCACGTCCGACCACCCGACTTGGGACCTAGTGGGGCGGCGCAGCGGTGGAGGGAGCAGGGGGGTCTGGGGACGCTGCGGGGGACACAGGCGGCATAGAGCCGGGCGGGGGGAGCCGGGAGCTGTCAGTACTGAATATAAAAAAAAAGCCCATACAATGAATGGGCGGCCTGTGATTGGCTGAGCGCTCTCTCAGCCAGTCAGCAATTGGCTGAGAGAGCGCTCAGCCAATCACAGGCTGCCCATTCATTGTATAGGCTTTTTTTTCTAGCACTGACAGCTCCCGGCTCCCTCTGCCCGGCTCTATGCCGCCTGTGTCCCCCGCAGCGTCCCCAGCCCCCCCTGCTCCCACCAGCAGCCCTGCTCTGTAGCCCCCCCCCCTGCTCCCCGGGTTTTTTACATGTGATAAATCGAGACGATTTATCACATGTAAAAAATGGCACATCAAGTGCCAATCTAATCAAGCTCCCCCGGGGAGCAGCCGGGGAAGCTCAGGGGGAAGTCGGACAAGTCGCCCTAGTGTATGGGGGCCTTAAGATGGTTGAATAGATAAGATCTTGGTAGCAGGATAGAAAGCAGAGAGTTGTAGCAAATGGAGTGCATTCACAAGAAGGTAATGTTACCAGTGGAGTGCTCCAAGGATTTGTACTTGGACCAATACTTTTGAATATCTTTACTGCTGACATTGCAAATATTATTGAAGGGAAAGTATGCCTATTTGAACAAATATATGCAACCGGGTAGACACACCAGGAGGGTTAAACAAATAATTAATGATCTAGGGAGACTAAAGGAATGTACAAGAGCATGGCAATTACAGTTTAATGCCAAAAAATGCAAAATCATACACTTGGGTCTCAAAAATCCGAAGGCTAAATATAGTATACATGGCACTATAATGGAAACTGCTGAGGAGGAAAGGATCTATGAGTCACTATTTCAGGTGACTTAAAGCAGGTAAGAAATGTAACAAAGCAAAGAAGAAGGCCAGTCAGATACTTGGTTGCATAGGGAGAGGAATCAGCATCAGCAGTAAGTAAACAGTAATAATACCACTGTATATAGGTAATTGGTACGACCTCCGCTAGAATACTGTGTCTTGTTCTGGAGGCCAAATCTCCAGAAGGATATAAATATATTAAAGATGGCACAAAGAAGGGCAACTAAAAGGATCACAAAACTTTCCCAGAAAGACTAAAAATCTCAATATGTATCGTTTGAAGCAGATAAGGGAAAGTATGGACATGATTGAAACTTTCAAATATATCAAGAGTTTTAACAAGTTCCAGGAGGGAAACTTTCTTCAAATGAAGAGACGTATAAGAACAAGAGGACATGCACTGAAACTGGAGGGAGGTAGATTTCGGGGAAATCTGGAAAAACTTCACAGCAAGGGAAGTTGACAAGTGGAATAGCCTACCAAGGGAAGTTGACAAGTGGAATAGCCTACCATCATAAGTGGTAGGACAGTAGTGCAATTTAAACATGCATGGGATAGACATAAGGATATCCTTACAAAGAAATAAGAATTAAATTGGGTTTGAGGTAACCATATAGTTAAAAAAGGTCAAGGTCTGAAATAAATCAGCTTTTGGAGCGTGATGAATTGTTGGCCACATACAGTATATGATATATCCTGTATTGCAGAAATAATCTGTAGGTCCATTACTTAAAAAAAAAAAATTGAAAGACGTGTGAAAGGTTCCTGGCTAATTTTATAGAGAATCTTCAAACTAAAAAATAATTTCTACTTTGATTTACTTTGTCTAGTTTCTCATTTCAGGTCTAACATCTGTAATTGCTACCAGAAAGGCACAGTTTCTACCCAGCATTCCATCTTTTCAGGAGCGGTAAAAGGCAAATGTTCTCTTTTAACAGCACTCTTTAAGCTATCTTAAAAAAAATCCCTTTCTTTTGCTTACTTTCACTTGATCAGCATGACAGCAAATAGAGACCAAAAGACTCCTCCAGTTTACCCAATTACTTATCTTTGCTAAGAACACTCTGTTAATTGCTTCTTAGAATAGCCTTATGTTTACCCTAAGCAGTTGTACATTTATTTACACTCTTAGTCATATGAAAGAACTCATCCCTTGGATGTTTTAAGATTTTTTTTTAAGTATCTGTTGCAATTTAAATTATTTCATGCTGATACTTGACTAGTTCTGTTACAACTTTTAGTAGTTTAGGTATACAAAAAATGACTTTTCAAAATAAATGTCGAAATGAAACCTCACTTTACAGTAACTAAAAAGATTTTAAAAAGTAAAAAATTTCATTGTGTAATATGGTCTAGCAATTATAGTACATGTTGAGTATCCCCTATCCGTGCATCCCGTATCCGAATTATTCCAAAAACCGTGGTTTTTTTGGAACAATTCGAAAAAAATTTGGTTCCCCCCTAACCCTTTTTTTAGGCTTACCAAGTCCCCCGGAGTCCATGGCAGGCCTTTATCATCCTTTCCGGCTTCTCCAGCGGTCCCAGGAGTGCTTTGCGCACACGCCGGTGACGTCACCGGCGCGCCTGGGAACTCGCGCAAAGCACTCCTGGGACCGCTGGAGACGCCAGAGACAGTGCTGAAGGCCTGCTGTTGACTCCAGGGGACAACGTGGACACTGAGGGACCACCAGGCACCACCAGGGGACAGGTAAGTATGCCTAAAACTATTTTATTCCAAAAACCGGAAAATTCCCTTATCCGGAATGCTCGTGGTCCCGAGCATTTCGGATAAGGGATACTCAACCTGTACAAATAAAACTATTCTAGGTTCTCCAACATATACGAGGAGGCATAAAAAAAGTTAGTTTGCGTATTTTCATTTTGTCTAAAGCTTCTGAAACAGACAAGTTTTGGTGTTGCCTAAATCAACCAATCAGTTTCTATCATTTCTCTGTTGCATTCTAGAAACTGATTGACATTGGTTGATACAGATATAGTAACAATTAGCTTTGACGACAAGCGGCCTAATCATGGCAAAGCTGACAAGTATGCCCGTAGACTATGACTTGTGTGTGCACATGCATGCATCACCATAGAAAAGCACGTGCTACAGGCATCCCTAGCCTGACATATTAAGTCATACATATGTATATGATTAACATGGCTGCACCTGTATGGGCGACACCACTACCTGTCTGTTTTCGAAGCATTAGCAAATCTACCCTAAGGCAGAGTTGTAAATAAATTAAAATAAGTATATTCTCTGTATGCAGAGTTGTAGGTATCTTGTGCTACATGCACCTTTTTTTGTGTTTCGCTCATTTTACTTCTTGTAATTGTCATCTGTGTGCCAATGTAATACCAGGTGCAAGAGAGACTCCCCTATGCAGAACTTCTCCTACTTGAAAATGTTCCATTACAAACTCAGTCCGCATCATTGGTCATAAGTGTGCATGCAATCCACATGTCTATTTCTCTGCATTGCCTGCACTCATTGGCTGAGCATGTGCATCCCAAAGTCATGCAAGCTACACTACCCAAATAGCCTTATTTTCAACTATGTATCCTGTCTCTTTGTATCCAATTAGTGTTATCTACAATAATTTACTAATGCAGTGTTACTGCATATATACTGATACTCAGGGCTATTTTTCAGCAGGCTCCAGCAGGAACTAAGGCCCTTATTCTAGTTCACTTTTCTGACAAAATATTTCTTAGATGGACAAAACCATGTGCACTGTGAGGCAGGTGTTACTTGTGCAGAGATAATTAGATTTGGGTGGGGGTTTACACCTGCCTCACCTGCAGTGCACATGGTTTTGTCCATCTAAGAAATATTTTGTCAGAAAGAGTGAACTAGAATAAGGGCCTCAGTTCCTGCTGGAGCCTGCTGAAAAATAGCCCTGCTGATACTGATATATATATATATATATATATATATATATATATATATATATATATATATATATATAGCATTTAAATATATATATCACTATTGTAGAAGATACTTAGTCGGTAGACATTATATTTCAAGATAAATAAAAAGATCTAACACTATTACATCTAATCCTTCTTCCTCATTAGTGTTCAATTCACATGCAGTAATATGGACTAAGACCTTAATCTTATTTGCCTTTTACTTTTGGCTCTATCTACTGCAGAAACTCTGCTGGATCATCAAGGAACATTGAAATTCCGCAATTTAGAAATACAGGATTAAAGGTTTTTTTTAGAGCTAGAAATTGATTTTAGTGAAAGATCTGGATTGCTCTATCCAGTACAATTACAAAATATTTTCAACCATACCAGAAAAACAACCCATAATTATGTTATTGTAATGTTAAATGTTTGTAGAACTGGGTGCGCCTATAGTTACTGGTGCTAATATGGGAAGGTTCTAGATCAGGGGTCCTCAAACTATTTTGCTCTGGGACACCATCAGATAATAAAAATAATTACGGGACCTCAGCAAGTTACTGCAGAACATCATCACATCACATGTGTAGTCAGCAGACAGCACATACATGGCAGCATTGTGCATGCACAAAATGATTGGAGGAGTCTAAAATAACAGACAACTCAACAGATTTTTCAGACTCCTTGAATCACTGACTGAGATTAGAAAAGTCATCAGCCAGAAGGTCAGCAACATGGAGTCGTGACCCCATGCTGAGAAGGTCTGGACCCACTTTAGGGTCAGGGCCCACAGTTTGAGAACCGCTGTTCTAGATAATGGTTGTATTGCTGGAACATCAGCCATTGCATACAAACATGAATTAGGCCCAATGAAGGCAGCCAGTTAGCAATGCTTGACTTACACTGTATTGACAATTAACTTACATTCATATGGGCAAAATTATTAATTATTCTGGGGTTTTCTGAATTTTACATCTAAGAAGAAACAAACTATCTAAATCTAGAATTGCTAACTATAGCGTTCTGAACACTATGATACCATCTGTGCAGAATCATGGTAAAACCTTTCTATGAAAACTTAGTAGTTCATAATTAGTTTACTTTTATTTTATTCTGGAAATTTTCAGTAAAACATATGGGCACAGCCTATTTTGTAGCAGTGATCTACATGTGAGTGGGAACAATCATATTGGTTTGCTCTGATGGACTAAAACCTTATTACTAGTGGGCAGATTTTCAGAAAAAAAGTTCTACCCACTCTCTCCCCCACAGCTGCTCTGTTATCTTGCTCCATCTGTAACCAGTTAGGAAGGGCACTCTCACTGAGATGTGTTTGCCTCTATACATTATCAGAGAGTAGAAATCTGTAGGAATGACCTAGCAGCTACTGTGTTTCCCCTAAAATCATTTTTTTAGATAAGGAAAAATAACTTTGACCTTTTCACACAGCTCTATTGAAATAATATAAAAAGAGAGACCATGGGTCAGGTTCATTCTTTTGATTGTGATGTACTCAAAATAAAATGCTGTGAAAATATCAGAAACATTTCGGCTGCATTCCCATATTTACCAAGCTCTGTATTGAGATACTTTCTGGGAATTCCATCGGCTTCTTTTTCCATTCCTAACTAAGATGGATCCCACTGAATCCCTCTCAGTGTCTCGCAACCTGCACTTCATAAAGCACATGCTGAGATGGACTCCCAGGTTATAAACCCAGAAGTCCTAACGTATCTTCGCAACGAACAGCTCTTTTCGGGAGATTCTAGGTGCATACCTGCATTATTAATGTACTGTACCGCAACAAGTATCTGGATGCATCACATCCACAATACGACGCAGAGGCGTAACTCTGGGAGGCAATGGAGTCATCTGCCACTGGGCCCCTGCTCCCAAGGAGGCACCTCTCCTCAAGCCGCCGAGAGGTATGCCGGGCCATGGTAAAATTGCGGGAGAGGGTGGCCACCTCCCATGATTAGGCCACGCCCCCAAAATAATTAGTGGGGTGGAAAAAACACTCTAAAGTCGAAGGGGAGTGTTTGTTATTGTCGTCGTCGTCACCCTCTGCAGCAGCACACACCTACATCATGTGCTGTGCTGACAGCAGGCTCAGCATGAGCTCCCACGCTGTCATTGAGACGCTCATGCTGAGCCTGCTTTCAGCACAGCACATGCTGTTGGTGTGTGCCACTGCTGCTGCCCAGGAGGGACAGAGGGGGAAGGGGGTCAGACCAGGGCCACCGACAGGTCCCTCCAGCCAGCCCGGCCCGGGTAATTAGTACCTGCTTCCCTCCCCCCCACTCGGCTGCCCTGCCTCTCCTCCCCTGCAAGTTTGAATTAGTTAAGTGGAAGCCATTACTATCGCTTCTGGGACTGACTCTCCTTCCTAGCAGGACGATAGATGTCAAACTCTCTTTATTTTAAACATAATTTTCCATAACATACGTACGGTACATACATGCATACATATATTTATATAAGGCAGTGTGTGTATGTGGGGGGGGGGCACCAATATTTATCTTGCCTCCGGGCAACTGGAACAAACTTACACCACTGATACGATGCGTAGTACATCCTGCCACTTATGCTAAAAAGGCCAGCCACCTTTGTGCAATAACACATGTGGGGACCAGCGGGGACCGGTGGTGAGTGACAGGGAGGAGGCAAAGAGCTCCGTCGGAACAGAGTGCACGAGCCCCTCGTGCGCGCGTGCCCCCTTCTGGCAGATGGCGGGGGCTGGCATTCTATCACCAGCCCCCGGCTAAATGAGGTGCGCTACAGCTGTACCTGTTAGGGCAAGACAAGAAAAGTCTGCTTCATAGGATATAGGCAGCATTGTTATCCGCATGTGGGTTTATGTGCTGTGTTAAGAGAGTGAAACATATTCTTGAAAAATAATGCAAACAATTTACCACAAGTCAATGGGTGTTCTGCTTACCAGGTTACCAGCACTGAGAACATAGTTAAATTCATCAGTCATTGGATAATGCTCCATAGCCATAAACAGCGTGTTTAAAACAATGCAGATTGTAATAGCAAGGTCCACAAAAGGATCCATCACAACTAGTTTTACAACATGTTTTATGTTCAGCCACCTTTCGCTACAATCCCAGATTAAATAGGTGTTTGCAAACTTGTACCAACAAGGAGGACACTTCTGCCTGGACTCCTCAAGTTCTGAGAAGGAAACAGAAACACAGCATTATGCATTACTTAATCTCACAACACAGGGCCCAAACATACAGCTAATTCTGAATGTGGTTGAAATTGCATTTTTTGGCCAAACACAGAGGAGACGCCATTTTGAGGATTTGACCAATATTCTTGGGAATGCATCCTCCCATGAAAACTACGTAGATCAGCGCAGGAAATTGTTACATCCACTGATTACATCAGTGATGTCACTGGATGCTTCCTCATTTGATAGGCTGTATTTTTATAAAGGTTAAGGGGGTTATTCAATGTAGGGTCACGACTGTCGGGCTGGCCCAACAGCCGTGACCCTGTCCCGTTCTCTGCCGGCTTGACTGGGATTTTGCAGGCGGGATTCAATGTCCCACCTGCCGAGCGTCGAGCAGGGGGCGTGGCCTGCTTGTGAAGTCGGGCACGTTCTGCCGAGGTCCCTGTTCAATGCTGTCAGGGAAGACAGCATTGACTAGGGCCCCACCACTATTTTCCCCATCGGTAATGGCGGTGGAAGATTGAACATCCCCCTAAAACTGCTCACAAACTGGTTGTCTCCCCTGTGTGTAAGTAACAAAGGCACATTAACGTAACTTACCTTCCATTGTGTTCGTCAATATACTGGCAACACTTAGAGCTCTCTGCCTCATCACTGTGGGATCTTCTAACAGATCCATAGATACCTGATAACAGCTTGACTTTCTCTTCCTCATCTCAGTCTCTGTGGTAGTTCCCTGAAATGAAGACATCACTCAATAATCCAAACAAAAGCAACAATGTACATTATATATTTCACTTTGGGCAAAATAGGGTAATTTCATTTGTCATTATGATGTTAATGAAGATATATCTGTTTTTACTCAAATTAGGTAAAATTTTATAGAATAGCTCTGCATATAATCCAAACATGATGTATGAAGCGTTATGAGCCGTGCATATGACAACATGGAAACATTGTAATGTGAGGAACACATACTGTATACATATATATATATATATATATATATATATATATATATATATATATATATATATATATATACTAGGAGTACACGATCAGAGCTATCTTGAAATTAATGTGTTAGGGTTGTTTTACAGGTACCCCAAATTCCCCATCTAGACCATTAGCACTGTGGCAGCAACTAGGGGTGTTGCACAGGTTGCAGGGTTCAGGAGTTGAAACCATCCTTGTGGTTTGCAGAGTGCCAGGAATGACATTCAGCAGCCAGTAGCAATACTACAGAACCTGGCTGGAGTGTCCAAGCTACGCTCTGAGCATGCACCTGCAGCCTGCCCTCCCATAATGGGTGGAAGGCTCACGAAAATCGGGTCCGCCTCCCGGCCCCCCGGGAAGGTGGGCAAGTCTCCTGCTTGCTGGCCAGAGCCAGCAAGCAGGTGAAAGTGAAATTGATTGTTATCAAATCCCACTGTCCTCCATTGTGGAGATACCCCCTTAATTAGTATATCTGCCCCTGTGTTTGAAAAATGATAGTTATGAGCAGATTGTTTGGTACTTTATCTCAAGTCATTTAAATGATGCGGTGATTGAATTCAAACATCTCACTGCTTGGATTGTGGGAACAACTCCAAATAGCTAAGCAGTCAATTAAATATGTGTTCTTCGTAAATCACAAATGTTCTAAATGTATCAATTTCTAAATGTTAAATAAGTTATTTGCTGAACTTTGGATTTGTTAGCACTGATCTTAGCAGCTGGGAGATGTTTGCCGGCAGATTAATGCAGACACATTGGACTTACCAAAACCATGAATGCTGAAACATTAATTAAATTGAAAGTGGGGTATACAGTATGCTAGTGGTAGTAACTAGGGATCATAGGCGTGCACAGCACATTTCATTAGGGGGTGCACATTTCATTAGGGGGTGTCTTACACGCCCATTGGGTGTGTCTAACACCACCAATCAGACGTGTCTACCATCAGCTATTCGCACTCGCTACAATATAAAACATCTCAGCCGCACCTCAATCTTCTGCCTAGTTCAGTTTTAAACTTCTAACAGTACATGCAAATAAAGTCATAAACATACTGTATATGGATGACATAGGTATGTAGTGATATGACAATGGTCTTTTACAATTAACAATGCAAAACACACATACTTGATTGATGGCACATGTTTTAATGGAATACCAGTTATAAAAAGCAAAAGTATATAAGGGTGGGCACAGCATTAGGGGGTGCACCCCTAACACTCTATGTGCGCACGCCTATGCTAGGGATATGGTCATTGGGTCACCAGCAAGATGTTAGACATGCATTGTCTGTCATTAGGTCGACATGCATTTAGGTCGACATGTGTCTAGGTTGACATGCAGGAAGGTTGACATGAGTCTAGGTCAAAATGGGTTAGGTCGACATGGTCATTAGGTTGACATGGGTTAGGTTGACAGTCAAAAGGTCGACATGGGGTGTTTCACTGTTTTTTGAGCCGACATGTGCTGATAGGCGGTATTTCATGTCCTACCATCCACTAGGGTGTGGTGGGAGAATAAAATATTGCGCCAAGCATAGCGAGGCACCGAGCCCGAAGCATGGCGAGCACAGAGAGCCATGCGAGGGGATGCAGTGCACTTTAACCTGTGTGCACTTTAACCGGTGCACTTTAACCTGTGTCCATGTCGACTTTCAGGTAAAAAAAAAATGTTAAAAACCCAATGTCGACCTTTTGGCTGTCGACCTAACCCATGTCGACCTAATGACCTGTCGACCTTATGACCGTTGACCTAACCCATGTCGAACTAGACTCATGTCGCGCATTCTGCATGTTGACCTAGACGCATGTCGACCTAATGACTGTCTAACAACTTGCTGGTGACCAACTGATCCACACCCAGTAACTATATGCAGAGTATTTATATGCTTACAAATATAAGGTTTCCAGGATTTAAGGTATTAGGATAAATATACCATAATCCTGTTAATATGTGATGAAATGGATTAGATCCTTATAACCTTTTCTACTTGAAAACTTCAGACCAAGGGGGGTATTCAATGTGCTCCGAAAAAAACTATTTTACGTTTAACAATATGTTTTTGTTTATTTCGCATCAAGAATCCTTTTTCGCTATTTTTTTTTTCGAGGTATTCAAAGGTTTTTTTTCCGGAGACAGCAAGAAGTGAAAAAAGTGAAAAAAGTGAAATGTATCGAAAAATGGCCGTGACTTTTTCGCTAAGCGAAACCTGTCTCTGGCACTTGGGAATCAACTGCAATGGCATCAAGGCAGACATCAAACTGCAAAGGGCTGTTTGCGGAGGCAGCAGGAGACGTAAGGACCTGCAAGGGGAAACATTAATGGGAACATAGAGAGCTGGTCAGTAGTGGCCCTGTTATAGACAGACATGGCACCGAGTTACACCTGGCACACAGCGCATGCGCCCTTGGTTTGTTTTGGGTTTAAACTAGGGAATGGGTCTTCAACCTGTGGCCCTCCATCAGGAGTGTCACAGATTAAAGACCAGTGGTGCAGGGGCACATGAATCAGCTACTTACCATTTCCCCACAGCAGCTGAGAACTGGGGCCTGTCTCTGGCACTTGGGAATCAACTGCAATGGCATCAATGCTGGGAAGTGAATTGTAATAAAACAACTAATATTTCACACAAATAACAAAAAAACAAAATAAGGGCAAACAATCCTACATATATTTTATTCTGGAGATCAAACGAGCCATTACTTAACAAAATACAGAGTTGAATCTATGAATTCGTCACCCGTGACATGGTGAAAGGAAAATTGAGAAGAAGAGCATACACGCGGAAACATTCATATCGGTATCATATCATTGAATATGTCTGAGTGAAAAGTCGAAAAAAAGCTATAAAAAAAAGTGAAAAAGTGGAAATATCGCTACCGAACCAAACGAAAATGCATCGTGAAAAAAAACATTTCACATACTCGAAAAATGACTAGATTGAATAGCTGAGGACTCTCCGATGTGAAAAAGTGAAAAAAAACACGTGAAAAAAACCATTTCGATAACGATTGAATACCCCCCTGAGGGTGAGATTCAGTTCTCATTGATTTGCTGACGCATTCTTCAACCGCGCACATCATATAGTAGTAGACAAACATTGCATCTCTAGCGATTTCATAGGCCATGAGGTACCTTCACCCATCCCTTCCAAGAGGCCCTTTGTGGCCATCGCAAAGAACGGATTCTCAGCAAAGAAGACCATTTGTAGGCATTCCATGATGGGAATAAAAAGGATATCGTTGTTCCAAAACTGCACCTTTTATTAGCTATCTAGAATCATGTCATTCAGATGTCTTTCAGGAGCAAATGGGTTCTCCAGCCAAAATAATATCACTCCTTCTCTTCCACTACTTTATGCCTCACTCTCACTGGGTACATTGACTAAGATTGGAGTTCTATTGAACATGGGATATTGCCCATAACAACCAATCAGATTCTATCTATTATCTTTTAGAAGGTGCTACATAAATAAGAGGTAGAATCTGATTGGTTGCTATGGGCAAATTCCCATCTTCAATAGAACCCCATAATGTCTGTTGAAAATGGATTTGCCAGATGGGTAAATATGAGAGGATATAATGATAATTATGGGGTAAAGAGGACATGCACTGGTGAAGGGAGAATGAGAAATATTGTTACCACTGGGAACCCACTGAAAGGGATCTGAACAGGAAACAAATGCCTCTGTCAAAATATTACCACTGGATCCAGTTTTGGAGACAGAAAATTTGTAGCATGAAGGCACCACCATGGCTAGTCTACATAAAACTTCCTTACATTGTCATCAGAAGTTGGTTTATCTATTATCACCTCTGGCAGAAGTAGTCCAACAGGCGATGTCGGGACGGATGGACCACCAAGCAGAGAGACAACACCGTTGCAATCCACTGTGCTGTGCATCTTGCCATTTGCTGGTAGCACCTGCATGGTCTTGGACGACTTACTGGCTTGGCTTATATTACTGTTCCGCCTTTCTCCATGTCTGTGAGGAACAAACAAAGAACCTCTCCTGCTCTCATTGTCCTCAAAAGTGCTGTGTTCATCATCTGCAAAGTCATTTTCTGATCCCATATCTTTTGCACGGTTTCTAAAGCTGAAGAGGCTTGCTCTACTATTGCGTCTTGGGGAAAAGAGCGATCCACGAATGCTCAGCAAAGACTATAATAAATTAAAAATAAGAGCAAATTAAATCATCTTATCTTTGAGTTAAATACAATAATATCAACTTAAAGAGTCTGAATACTTGTACTATAAAGTATAAACAATGCAAGAAAAACATATTTAATGCGGAAACACTTATCTCTAATGGGCAAAGGGAAATGTGATTTTCACTTCAAACCAGTACCAGATTAACCATGCCGCTCCAGGTCCAGGCCTCAGCATAAACATAGGCCCACCATCATGGCAGCACAATGATGACCAAAATTAGTATCAATATTGTATTTCCAGTAGTGGCTCAAAATGTAAATAGGGGAGCTACACCAACTGCCAGTGAGCCTGGATGTTGATAAATAGCTAGGTTTGAAATGGCAGTTGGTGTTTCCCCTATTTCAGTTTTGAATTGTGCTGCAACCCTTCTCTGTAGCTGCCACTGTCTATTTCTTATGTCTTACAAAATTTTTCTATTTTTCTGTATATCAATAATCTGGTAAACAAGTGTAATAGAACAATGAATTAGAAGAAGATATGATTAATTTTTAATTTTAATAATATTTTATAGTAAGCGCGATGAAACTGTAGATTATATAGAAGTGATGTAATTTTGCAGACAATAATTTGGAATATACATTTGGAGCCCCTCTCATTCATCTCCAGGGCTCACCAGAATGTCCCCGCTGGTGAGCGCTGGTGGAGAGGGGCTCCAGCTGACTGGGATGCACATTCATCTCACACACATGCACATCCCAGTCACTCGGCAGTGGGGATCAGAAACCCTGTCCGTCTCCACTTCAGTGAGACGGGCAGAGTTAGTGGGGGGTGTGGGGAGGTGTTGGGTACCGACGGGGTCCAGTGGGGAGGCGGCGGGGACCGTCAGGGAGCACCTTTGGAATGGGCGCGTGAGCATCTTGTACTCACACAACCCCTTCCGGCTGAATGATGGGGGCTCCATCTGTAACTTTTTCATTAAATTGTTATAATAATTTGGGCCTTAGTACATTTGTATCTAATGCATTTGCCTCAGCCAAAGCTGATAGTGACCATAGACCCCTGACCAGAAGCTGGCTTTGACCACATGAATAATGCCATATCCATCTCTATGTATAAGATTTCACGTAGAAGAAAGTTCTCATTTTGCCTCACTTATTACCCAAACATGAGGCTGGGTGTTGGAGCATCAGACTATAAATATAGAACAGGAACTGGAGGCTAAATATATAAAAACAATACCTGGTGTGGTGAAGAAAATTTGTTTTCATAAGTCAGGCGATTTCCTTCAATGGAGAAACGAAAGCCTTTTCTTTTGATACTTGTTTCGGATTCAGACTTTGGAAACTTCTCATTATCTCCTTTCTCGTCATCTTCTAACTCCTTCTGTCTTCTTTTCTTTTTCCGGTTCCGTCTGTCTTTGGCGCTTTTTGAACTAAGTTTGGAGGCCTCTGATGAGCTTTCAGAAAGTGGCCCAAACCCACCGTCTTCGCTGTATTCTCTTGACAAATTGAGTGCTGCAACAGCTGAGGCCTGATGGAAATACATAGCATTAAATATAGCCTATAAATTATTATTGTTTCACAGAGTGTCCGTCCATGACTCCCTGAAATATGTATTACAGGTTGAGTATCCCTTATCCGAAATGCATGGGACCACGAGCATTCTGATAAGGGAATTTTCTGGTTTTTGGTAATAATTTTTTTTAGGCATACTTACCTGTCTCCTGGTGGGTCCCCGATGGTCCCTCGGCGTCCATGGAGTCCTCTGGCGTCCATGGCAGGCCTTCAGCACCGTCTCCGGCGTCTCCAGCGGTCCCAGGAGTGCTTTGCGCGAGTTCCCAGGCACACCAGCGACGTCACCGGCGCGCACGCGCACTCAAGCAAAGCACTCCTGGGACTGCTGGAGATGATGCTGAAGGCCTGCCATGGACGCCATTTATTTATTTTTTCTTGCTAGTGACAGTTCCCATTTATTATACAAAAAAATGGTCCTGGAGGCCACCAAAGTTAATATGATTGGGGATCTGCATATTACTAATTACTGAAAAGAAATCCCAATGAGTTATATACATTTTTTTTTTAAAGTTGGACTCTTGAATGTATGTCTTTATTCAAACTTACTTACTAATGTTACTATCTATCATTTGTAGTACTCTACCTGAGCTTCTTCTTGCTGTTTTTTAAGTTGCTCTAGCATTTGTTGAAAATCTGCCTCTTTCTGCTCTGCTTCTTCTAAGGTTGCCTGATTCTGTTCTTCATATGCCATGGCGACCACAGCCAGGATCAAATTCACCAAATAAAAAGAGCCCAAGAAGATCACCAGAACGAAGAAGATCATGTAGGTTTTGCCAGCAGCACGGAGGGTCTGTAGAACAAGTGTATAATTAAGTAAGTCAGAGAGTACTTGGTCTTTCTGCAGTAATTCTAATGTAAAAAAAACAGTCGGTCTGGAGATCCACCATTTTTCTGAACCACTAGTACCAGCATGTCACATTTGCTTCATAGATTAAAAGCCACCAGATAGCTAAGTTAGTACTAATTATTATTGTAATAGTTTTTTTTTCCATAGTTTCTCCATATCCATATGTATTTATATGAAATCATGCCATATTAGCAAATCAAGTACATTGGAAACATTTTTTATCATCTCTTATTTACATGGCTCCACAATAGATCTGCAGCATCCAATTACAGAGTACGTAAACATGCTAAACAGTGGCAGTTTTTTCCTACGGGCAGGTAAAATGTGCCAATGTATGAAGCCAGATGCAGTCTGTGAGACTTCACCTGACAGTCACGGTGGCACTGATCACCGTGGCAGATATCCTAGGGATTTGATGCCATTGATAAGTATGCAGTAGAAGATGAGTTGAAAGGGTCCTGCTGGTGAGAGCCTACATTTTAAAGGGGAGGGGCAGACAGAAGTTCCTAAGATCCTGAGGTATATGCACAGTAGTAAGCCTTGGAGAGTCATAAAGTGGCAACCAACCAATCAGCCCCTGACACATTTCAAGCACAAACTGCCACATGGCAGTTATGAGCTGTTTATTTGTTACTTTATCACTCTCCAAGGCTTAGTACATCTTCCCCAGGGAGATATTTATTAGGCTAGACACAAATGTATAAAATCTCTTTGGTACTGCATCATCTTTAATGTTACTGTCGCCCAATGATAGTGTAGACAGCTGTTCTGTGGTCTCAGTCAGGGCCAGATGTACTAAGCTTTAAACATGATCAAATGGAGAATTATGAAGTACCAGCCACTCAGCTCCTAACTGCCATGCCACAGGCTGTGTTTGAAAAATGATAAGATATGATTGGTTGATGGTTTATCACACTTCTTTCTTGTTACTATTTGATTAGTTTAGTCTACAAAATGGCTGCCTCCACTGGGAGCAGGTAACACAAACCTGCTGCATTGTCACACTGCTGGTAGCCATGTTACGAACTGTAACAAAATATAAGCAAATGCAGTTTTTTAATTCAATATTAGCTAGTGGTTTCACAGAGACAGACGTTATTTTATGACACTTTCTTCAGAGATATAAGTGAGGTGTATCTCAACTTGAAGAGAAAAAGTACTAACCAACCAGCTTCTGTCATTTATTGATTGGTTCATATTTAAAAACTATGGTGAAATTTAAAAGTGAGAGATTTGGTAAGAAATCTCCAGTTTTTTTAAAGCGGCAATCATTTACACTGCAAAACCAGTTTGATTTTGCAGTGCAAATGATTGCCGCTTTAAAAAACCTGGAGATTTCTTACCAAATCTCTCACTTTCTGAATCTCTCATCCTATTAAATTCACCCTATATCTCTCTCCAATGCTTGATATAGCTTCTACTATCAGTTCCAAATACATTGATGCTTTGTGTTACTATACTAGTATTGTTTCATCTCCCAACATGGTGGTTTCTACTTTATAGAACACAGCTGTACAGAGATCTAAATTTTAAACAAAATGTTCCTACTTCTAACTTATTTGGTTTGGATACTATTTTAGATAAGTCTGAAGGTGCCCACACATGTTGCTAGTTTACCTTGCGATGCGATTATATTGCAAGATACAAAAATTATGTGCAGCACGCTGCTTTAGCATATCGCATCCATTTTAAACTACAGTAAATGTGATGTGACCTAGTCCAAAACGCACGGTGCACATCACACTGTGTATGGGCAGCATTAAACTGCTACTTGTCCAACATAACCAAACTTTTAAAGTGCTATTTAAAGTGCTATTTATGATATGTAAACATATACTTGTCTTTGTATATATCATATTGTACAAATGGTACTGATACACAGCAAATCAAAACACTTTTATACCCACCAGTTGGTATAAATTTTCCCAGTAGTCTTGGGTCATCAGCCGGAATAAGGATAAGAAAGCCCAGCTGAATGTATCAAAACTTGTGTAACCATAATTGGGGTTTCTTCCAGTTTTTATGCACATATATCCTTCTGGGCATTGGCTAAGTATAAGGAGAAATAATAAACACATAATAAGATAATGTATATCGAATCAGTAAGAAATCCTGGCGGTCAGAATCCCGATGGTCGAAATACCGACGCCGGAATCCCGACCGCTGCAATGCTGACAAGGGGGGGGGGGGCCTGGATCGCCCCCCCCCCCCCCCTTGCGGGCTCGCTGCGCTCGGCACACTCTTTTATTCTCCCTCTATGGGTATCGTGGACACCCATAGAGGGACAAAGTGCCCGCATTGCAGCGGTCGTGATTCCGGCATCGGTATTTCGACCGTCGGGATTCTGACCGCCGGGATTTTGACAGCATCCCTGTATCAACATTATCCAAATAAATCAGACGTAATGATTCTTAATATAACTGAAGTACATGGAATATCAACGAGATTCAATAATAAACTAATATTCAATAAAAAGTAATGTTTCCCAAAAGGCAACCTAGGTGTCTGACTAGGGCTTGTCAGGTATCAAGGGGCATGTAGACGGACCCCATGAAGAATTCTGGCCCATTCAAAATGTTTCCGGAGGATTACTGTGCGACGTTAGGACATCACATGTAACCACCTGCACTCCAAGAGTCCCGATGTCTGCAATGTGCGTTGGAATAGAAGGACTGCTGCCGAACCCTGGCACAGTAGCAGCTACAACTGCCAGCACCCAGCAATGAGGAGTGGAGGGACAGTCAGACCAGACAGGGAGCCAGTCAGTCACTGAGTGAGTGAGGAATGTCACTGTTATATTAGCTGGGCATCTATTGTAGATAGTCTTTATAGGACATTCAGCTGTGTATTTATTCTTAATCAATGGAATTTAAATTACGGTATAAAGGGTTTGGGCTAAATTTAGTATATTTAACAATTAAACAATTAAAGTACATAATCAACCTGTATCTCAGTTACTATTCTCGCTAGCAATATTTTTTTCCACAATATTTTTTTTCTGGCAATTTACTTACAGTATAGTCTTTTTTTTTTCCTCCTAAAAATGTATGTATTTTTGGTCAGGAGTGTTATTTGTTATTTTATGTTTATCTTTTTTTTTTTTTTGGGGGGGGGGGGAGGGCTGTCCAATTTAATTGCCCCAAAAAATATTTCACAAAAACACACAGGTTCAGTGAAACTAATGCATAATGCCAGGGTCTTCAGTTTTACTTGTCTCTACTTGAAAACAGGATCTTCTGTAATGATTGAAAAAACTTTCAACAGAGAGACAGGAGGCTTGTTGACTGTTCTCCTGTTTGGTGCTAATCAGGACTTTTGTTCTGATTCCACGACAGTTGTGCAATGAGTCCTGCTAACTGCTGCTATGCAGTCCTGCTTTACATAGTCTTGGCATTGAAATAATCTTTTTTTGTATCTCTTTCTTTTTCAAACATAGTCTGAAATAATCTTTTAAAAGAAGAATGGGGTTGGTAGATCCAAGCAATGGACATGCCCACTGGCCCACTTGAAAGTAACAGCAGTTTGATGTGACTATTCCACCTACCCATATATAAGATGAATAAATGCTGTTGTATATGTTTATAATCTAATTGTCAACAAAAAGGTTATTTCAGTAAAAAATAGTAATGTAAAAAAAAAATGGCTAAAACATACTAGCACAAATCACATAAATATTAATGCAGGTATCTTTTTAGATGCCCAGTGGTCATTATTGCCCATTTTATTCTGTTCGAAAAATGACCCATTTTTGTACAAAAATACATTTCATAAATAGCTATTGCTAGTCTATGCAGCTAGTAATATTAGCCAACATTTTAAAATGACACTCAAATATTTCTGCATAACAATTATTTATAACACTAACAATTTTTTATGTATTTTTTTGTAATATGGCTGTGATGCAAGATTGAAACTATTTGAATATTATATATATATAACTAATTGTTGGTTATATATAATTTTTCTTTTTTCGCATACAATTATTTGTGAAAGATTTCTATACTATTTAAAGGACAACCATAATCTGGATGATAGTAATATTATAGTAATCTTCACTAGTAATAATAATAATAAATATTGGGCACTATGAAAACAACAGTTGGAAAAAAAATCCTTACCCTGAATCTGAAGAGTTACCGCAGAGCAAAAAGTCCCTGTGGCCTTCCAACCGGTATAAGTGAGCTGAAGGGAAAGATAAATGCATATTAGGATAAGCAGATTAATTATTACACTGTACAGTATAGAAGTCATCTGAATACAATATATTTAGTTCTAATTTATTTTTTAACAATTTATGAGTTCTGAAGTAAGATCATAAATGATTATTAGAAAAATATATGCATTAAAATTAAAAAGAATGCAGACATCTACTGAGGAATGACTATGGATGCTGCCTTTGATATTTCTGACCTGCATACAAACTGGATCCTACATTATTCTGCTTTCATGTTACAGGCAGGACTTGTCATATCTTTAAAATTGACATTAAGGAGGACACTGGTCAGTTTTAAATATTCCTTTTAAACTGAATTAAAAAAATATATATTATTTTATTTTTAAAAGTACACTATAACAGATACACGAAGATATGGGATCTTACTTTCTCTATGTGTACTTCAGACAGTAATG